>NC_142337.1:44000100-44308700 GCF_054954075.1 Amborella trichopoda | reverse complement strand
CATTCCAGTACACATGAATCATGGTTTACCATATAAAAGAGTCTAGAGTTCATTCTAAAAGTGCAAAACACCACCTCTATTCAAGACCTGAGCACTGAAAAAGTCCAACATTTAATAAGCAAACAAGCACAATTTTTCATGTCTATAGCAATAAAATAGGGACAAATAAGTCACACCAGAAAAGAGAAATAATGAAGCATACACAGATCAGAGAAATAATGAAGCATATACAGATGATCATATCCTAAAAAACAACTGATCCATGGAAGTTGGGCTGAAAATACATAAAATCCTGACAGAAACCCATATCAATATTCATACATAAATCTCCACTGATAAAACATTCCATATCAGAAAAGAAAAGAAGAAAACAGAGACGTTTCCCAAGATCAAATTGAAAAACCAGAAGAAGATAGAAAAAGAGAGAAAAAAAATCAGAACTTAAAGAAGGATGGGAACCTTGCGATTGAAGAAGGTAAATTGAGAAGAACATCCCTGACAGTGCGATGCGTCAATAACCCAATTGCTCCCACGAAGAGATGGTTTTGCAGGCAGCCCAATTTTCTCTAACATTTTTTCCTTCTAATTCGAGTAACAATCGGAAAATCAAAGAGGCCCAAAAATTAATGACTCCTTTACAGAGTCCAATCTTCTTCGCTCGTATCCTATTTTCGTTTCTTCTGCTGAAATCGGCACGGAAGGATAAGTTTTTAGGGGGCTAGTGTGGTTAAATTTTACATTTGGTCGTGCAACCAAAATATAATCTCCTGCTGGACTATATCTATCCATCTACTCTATCGAGGCAAAACTTATACTAGGGATAGTTTTTGGGATTTGTATACAAGGAGACCATTTATCTATTCTATAATACTACATCATTAAGCAAGAGTTATAGGGTGGACACCGGTCGCGAAATAAGAAGAGACCTTAATGTTATAGAGGTTGTAGGACATATAGCCGATGTTTAGGGGAAGAGAAAGAGACTAAAATGTTGTAAGTGTAGACTATAGATTTTAAGAAAAGATAGATAAAGTAGAGATTTTAGGAAGAGAGATATTATTTCCATAACTTATTGAGAAATAGGAGAATTTGAGAGATTTAAGAAGAAATTTTGATAAGGAAATAGAGTATGTACAAAATAGAGAGAATGAGAGATTTTAGGAGAGATTTTGAGAAGGAGAAAGAGTACGTGCAAGAGAGAGGAAGGAGAAGAGGAAAAAAAGGGAAAAGAGAAAGAGAGTTCAATCTATTTCTCACCTACTTCTTAAATTCTATAGTTACCATTTCTTCACCTAAAATATCTCTCACATGCTGATAGAGAGAGATTTCATATCTCACGCTACGTTAAGACTTTTATTTTAATTAGGTTTAGAAGTTTTATAAATAGAGGTCTCTCAACCTCTCAACATAGTTTCACGAGCTCCTCTTAACAAGGTGTACTTTGTTGTTTTTTTCTCTTCATCTCTCTTTCTGTTTACACGTGAGTTTTATAAATTTATTGATTTATGGTTTTTAGTTTGTTGTTTGATATTAAAGAAGTTATGGCTTTTTAGTTTTTTTAATCAATATTTTGGCTATTTGATGTGAGAAGTTGAGTTAAGTATATGTTAGGAATTTTGATGGTTATTGCATGCTTTTCATGTTATTCTTCTATGTTTGGTAATGAAATTTTGGATAAAAGAATCTTAAGATTTTGTTCATGGATGACTTTTTCGTTTTTTAATCAATGTTTTGGCTATTTGAAGTAAGAAGTTGAGTTAAGTATATGTTAAAAATTTTGATGGTTATTGCATGCACTTCATGTCATTCTTCTGGTTTTTGGTAGTGAAATTTTGAAAAAAATAATCTTAGGATTTTGTTCATGCATACATTGAGATACCCATCTAATTTTCTTGGGCATCTGCTTTATATATTTGAGCCTCATGTCACTTTATATAGTATCATTATGTTCCAACACTGAAACTGCCTAAACATCGACTAATAGAGTATTATTATGGGAAACTATTAATGTTATTTAAGATGAATATACCGATTTATGGTGAACCCTTCTTCTAATATTTTTGCAAAGTTTTTGTAATTTTGTACATTTTATTTTTAGATGAGATAGGTGCGAGAATGGTAGGATTTATTTTCATGATCTTTCCTTTTGTGGGTTTTTTTTACTGATGATGGTGGATTGTTATTCAAAATTAGAATACCTATCCCTATTGTCACTATCCTTTGATATTTAAAATAAAAAATATCATTGCTACCCTCAAGATCGTATGATTTTGTCTTTTATCTCTCTCTACTCTCCAAATCTATAAGCTCCAATATATTTATTTTTTCTCTCTTATCCAAGAATCTCTTTCTAAGTAATCAAGCAGCCGAAGCATGGGTATGATCTGTCACATTACTAATCTACGGAGGTAATCTACATCCAAAGGGATAATAATATCACAATACTAAATGATTTATGATGGTCTTAAAATATATTTTCATCTTTAATTGTAAATTAATGTGATCACTTCCTTGGGAAAGAATTCAATAGTCAATGGACTATAGAAGGCACATAGATTTTCAAGACAAACAAATTTAGAAGTAGACCTTAGTTGTATAGTAATTTTCACCCATATGTCAAAGTGGGATGATTCAAAACTCTTTCTCTCTCTTTCACCCATATGTCAACAAAGGGGGATGATTCAAAACTCTCTCTCTCTCTCTCACTCAGGGTGTGTTTGTTTTTCTAAAAAATTTCTTTTAAAAAGAAATCTTTCTAATTTTTCAAAAGTTCCGCGTTTGAATATATATTATATTTATATTATTATATTATATAATATAGAAATATCTTATATTATACTAAATATTACTATATTATATATATAAATATAGTATATATTTATTATATTACATATATATTATATAATATTTATATTATTGTATTAAATATATTAAATATAAATAATATATTATCATTATATTATATAATATATACATATCTTATATTATATTAATAAATATTATATTATATGTTATATATAATACAAATATATATTAATTAAATGAAAAAATTACATACATATCCGTTATAGTTTGTGTTATTATGGATGTACCGAATAGTTTCCGTTATTACCATTGTGTCTGTGTTTTTTAAGTCAAAACGAACATTTAAAAAAAAAAACGATTTTACCTTTTTTCAGTTGTTGAACAACCGAATTCAATGTATTTTATGTTGTTCAACAACTGAAAATACACCAATTTGAAAATTTACTCTTTTCGATTTCGATTTTGGAGGTGCTCTCTCTCTCTAAACACGCACAACTAACTTAGACTAGCAGGCAACCTCACCTTCTCTCTTCTCTCTCCTCCATCCCACTCACAAAGACCACACAAGTTACAGTCAATTCTCTCTCCTCCATCCCACTCATAGAGACCACACAAGTTACAGTCAATTCTCTCCCTCTAAACCAAACATTGCCTAGAACATGAGGCCAATCTAGGACGATACAGAAGAAATAAGAAACCAATCAATCCGCGAAGACCGTGTAATAAAATTCACAAGGAATCTGAAATATGAATCCTTCTCCCAACCTCAATGGATTATCCATTTTTCTCTCTCTCTCTTGAACACAACCTGCAGGCAAAACACTCAGAAATGCCAATTGGCATCATAAAGCAAGAAAAGCCAAAGCAACCATTGAGCTAGAGAACTAAGCAAGAAAATTAAAGCGGCTCTCTCTCTCTCTAAACAACAAGCACTAAACTAATCCCCCATATCTCTCTTTCTAAACAAGCACAAAACCAATCCTCTCTCTCTCTCTAAAGAAGCACAAAACCAATCCTCTCTCTTTCTCTTACCAAAAGCCTCGAAAATCTCCTTGAGCTTCCCCATGGTGACCTCCTCCGCCAAATTGAACACTAGCGGGCCCTGATTCTCCCCCTATCCGCCCCCTCCCCACCCCGCCCCCACATACTACACCCACATTGCCCTCCAAAATATCACCCCATGCCCTTGACGTTGGCCAACCCCATACCCAAACCATCACCGCATGCCCCTGACCCTGACCCTGACCTTGACCCTGATCCTGGCCAACCCCATCCCCAAACCCTTGCCCCGCCGTAGTCGCCCTATGCCACATAGCAATACGTGCCTGGTGTGCTACATGTTGGGTCTGTATCTCTGTTAGAGGGTGCTGAGCATGCCATAGATCGTAGTAATGCACATCCACCAAACCCTCCCTCATTCTCCATATGCAGTGCCCTCAACGACCCGTAGACCTCCAATTCCTGCCTCAAAGCCGCCTCACTTGCATCGATGGGCACCGAGCTAAGCAGCAGGGTTGTGTGTCGCTCTTTCCCTTGCCAAATGACCACCGGGTGCGTGTCGCTCCTTCCCTTGCCAAATGACCGCCGCCACCGCCCGCCTACCCATAACCAAAGACGGGCATTACATAACTGTAGAGTTATTCAAAAATCGAAAAGCCTAAATTTTCGGTTCTTGAAGAACCGAAATTGATGTATTTTCGGTTGTTGAAAAAAGTAAAATCGTCTTTTAAAAAAACTCCTATTTGACTTGAAAAAGATAGAGACGATGGTATAACGGAAACTATTCGGTACATCCATAATAACGCAAACATAACGGATATGTATGTAATTTTTCCTAATTAAATATATAAAATACATTTTATCATATTACATAAGAGCAATGATCCAATGCAACGGTTGTATCATAGTATAATGCAATGACACTTCTAGAAAACCATATTTGTGGTATTTGTATGACCCCAAATTTTGTACACACACTCTCTTCATCTCAATAATTAATTCCCTAAAAAACAACAGTTCAATTTGAACCCTAGATAACGTCAAAATTAGTCTCCTCCAAAAGCGAATCTAGACCGTTCATTTTGTGAATTTCAAGATGTTAGCCGTTATAAACTCAAAATCATTTTATAATAAAGCCATCCAAAAAAATCAGAAATGAAAAAATCCTTCTAAGCCCTAGATCTAAGCATCTCACAAAAATGAATGGTCTATGTTAATTAAGCTAAAAAAATACTTTCTAGGTTATGCTTTCAATTTTTTCTTTTTTTATGATTGTTCATTAGAATGAAAAGAGTGTGTATTTCAAAATTTGGATCAAACATATGGCCATGAGATGGTTTTTTTAAGATTGTTGCATCATATTACTATACAACGATTGCATGAAATCATTGCCCATTATATAATATTATATATTATATATTATAATTATATTTTTAATATATATTAAATATATTAAATATAATAATATTATATTATTATATATAATTTATATTTATTATATATTATAAGCAAATTCTATTGAATCACTGAAAAATTAAAATTCCATAATTCTATATTTGTTGTGAGATTACTGTAGGGGTTAGAAACACATGTAACATCTATTATATCTTGACCATGAAATTGGCGTGTAATTTTGTTGGTGATTCATTCTCTTCCATACCTTTCTACTATGGATTATGGAAAATCCCAAGACTGTTCCGTGAAAGCCATGGTTAATCCCTCAATTGTGAATTTAGTATTGTGATATCATTATCCCTTAGGATGGAGATTATCAGTAATACAATAGATCATACTCGATGCCTTTGCTGCTTGATTGCTTAGAGAAAGCAAATATGTTGGAGCTTACAGATCATACCCGATGAATAAAATCTTAAGATTTTTTTATGGAAAAAATGTAGAGATATCTCTTTTATATGTATACATATTCTTTTTCTCTCTTTAATTTTGTTATCCTAAAATAACCTTATATTCTATCTCTCTCTTCTCCAAAAGTTAAGAATGCGTTCAACAATCTCTATAAAATTAAGATCCCTTCTTATTTTTGTGACACGTGTCCAATGGTCCATATATGCACTCATAAAACTACTAAAAATTAAAGAATTAGCCCTATACATGCGTACTAACTATATTTATTGATTTTAGTAGCGGATCCCCAAACTCTCAAATCGATTCACGTGTTAGATTTTATTTTTCCTATATTGTCCATAACTTCATTATCAAAATTATTGAACTTCAAGAGAGATGTAAACATCACCTTACTCCAAAAGCTCATCAGTAGATCAAAAGGATGTACTTATCACTCAAACCTGCCTAACTGTGAGACCGACTGGTCTAACAAAGATGAAAGTCGGCCATAGTGATCCGGGAGTCTTGTGTGGTAGGGATCTCAAAAAAATACCTCTCCTCCTCATAGGGCGTTCTACAGCAACTGATTACTTAGTCATTTATTTTAATAGGATCATAGTAACTTAGGCAACTACTCTCTGGAAACAAAACACTTCAAGCTGGAGTTTGAAATACAAGAATAGTACTGCTACTTATGTGTGAGGCTGCTGAAACCAAACGCAAAAAGTAGGCATGGGGATTTCCTTGAATAGATTTATTGATAAATGTCCTCTATTCTATTCATTTGGTCCCCAACATTGGCCAATTGATCTGCTTCCTACTTTCTCTCTTTGTTTGTGTGTTGGAAATTTGCCTCTCAAACCTCCTTTAATTTCTTCAAGTAGCATACTAGTGTCCATGGGATTTTTTGAGACCTTTTATACTATACAATTACAACTGTTGGAGGAAAATGTTTTGGTGCATCCAAGCTCGCGCCTATTACTATGCAGGCTTGGAGATCCGCACCATCCACCAAAACCGGGTCCCGTAAATAGTAGTCCTCCAAAGAAAAAGTAAAATCAACATTACAAATATTTTTTCCAAAAAATATCATTTCTAGTTTTTAAAATTTATTTGTTTTTACAGATTAATAGTCTTCATGTTAAAAATTATAAGACCAGAGCAAGAGTGATGGAGATATGGTCGAGAAGGTGGTGCCTGTAGGTAGGAGGTACCCACCAGACATGTCCTCAACTTCAGGAAATGATCAGATTATTTTATTGGAATGTAAAGGGACTTGGCGATTTAAAAAAGAAATGAGAGACTGTTATTGATTAAAAATGAGAGCCCTGATTTAGTGTTAGTTCAAGAGTCTAAAATCCATAATCCTTGCATTCAACTTGTCAGGTCTATATGGAGAATATGTCCCATACAATTTTGGGTAATTTGGTCCTTATGGGATCCTATTGTTTTGAGTCTTGTTTGGTCTAGGGTGGATCTGTGTGTTTGTGAATGTTAAGACTGGATGTAAATGGATGATGTCCAATGTATATGGGCCGAATGATCCAACACTTTGAAATGAATTTTGGTTTGAATTATGAAAAGTTGGTATGGAATTAAAATTGCAATAGTGTATTGTTGGTGATTTTAATGTTGATTAAATGACCAGAGGAATCTAGTTTGATACATAGATTGGATCCATGTATGAAAAATGTTGCATATAACTGGTAACGGAGCTAAATGATTTTCCATCTGTGGAGCTAAATTTATAACTGGTTATGATCCTATTATGGCAAGGCTAGACAGATTTTTAATGAAACCCAGTTAGCCTAAATATTTCCTTTAGCATCGGTTAGAGCCTTGCCAAAGCTATCATAAAAAAATATTCCTATTGGAAAGTGAATGTTGTTTAAAGAGAAAGTCCTACTTTAAATTTGAAATGTCATGGATTTTGTATAGAGATGTTAATATCTAATTAAAGAGTTCGGAATTGTGAATTTCAAGGATGTTAGGGCTTTATTCTATCTAAGAAGATCCATAAAATAAAAATAAAGTTGATGAGATGGAAGAGGCAAAACTATAAAAATTATAAGATTAAAACTGATGATATTTTGAGCAAGTTTTCTGAGTTAGATAGGAAGCAACATTGATTTGGTATTATTATGAATGTGGATGTCATTCAAAAGAATAAGCTTTATAACGAATTGCATGAACGGTTGCGGGCTGATAAAATATATTAGAGGCATAAGTCTAGAATCAAGTGGTTAAAAAGAGATATGAGTATGGAAGTTTTTTATGCGACTTATAGTGCCATAAGAAGAATCAATAGCCTTTAAGGACTTAAAATACCTGGAATTACATAAGGAGATGTTAAGGGGTGGGAGGATGCCATTGTTAGACATTACCCAGATGCTTTCTTTTCTGATCATGTAACTGTAACTGATTTTAGTGATATTCCCTTTCGAAAACTGCCTAAGGAATGAAGTGTTTGGTTGAAGATACCTTTTTTTGAGGAGGCAATAAAAGATGTCAATTTTAGTTTAGTAGGAGATAGAGCCCTTGGCCCTTATGGTTTTCCTGTGGATTTTAATTACCATTTTTATGACACAGTTAAAGGAGAAGTTTTTAAAATGATAGAAAAGTTTTAGGTTAGATGTGAGGTGAATAAAGCCATTAATTCAACTTTTATTGTTTTAAATCCAAAAAAGGGAGTCATTGAGTCTATTGGAGATATCAGGCCAATAAGTCTACTAATGACTGTGTATAAAATCATTGCTAAATGTTTGATCGAAAGACTAAGAAAGGTTATATCCAAGGTGATTGGTAGACCAAAATCTGCATTTATACATGGGAAGAAAATTATGAACAACATACTACGTGTTTAGGAGTGTATTAACTCAAGAGTTGCTGATAAGATACCAGGCGTGATCGGTAAAGTTAATTTAAAAAAAAACATATGACAAGGTTGAATGGGAAGTCTTTTAAAGACAATGAAAACTATGGGATTTGGCAACAAATCGATAAAATGGAATGAAGTATGCTTATCCTCTACACATTTTTCTATTATAATCAATGGTAATTCAAAAAGATTTTTTAAAGCAACAAGGGTTATTAGATTATTTGTCTCTATCACGACCCCGCCCCCTGTCCCCTACCGTACTTGCTAGAGGGCAACAGAGTGTGGGACCGGGATTAGAGGTAGCGAATGCCACTTAGGTGAGAATGCGCTCAATGCTTTTTAGAAATCATAATCAACGCAAACCACGAAAGAAAGCAAAAACCATACACAAAGGTACAAGAACTAGATAGAAATAAAACCAACTTAAATATATATAGGCACCAAAAATTTTAATTACAATCATGCTCAAGGCTCTACAGGCCCAAACACAAAATACAATACTCTAATGCAAAACAACTATATGGCCACCAACAACAGCCACCTACAGTCAAGATACAGATTTTCTTGCTAAGCCCAAAACTTCAACTGCCAGCCTCCCTCGAGTGCCCAGCGGCCAGCTCTTAGAAACCGTAGGTTATCACTCAACATAGAGAAAGCCAAAGGGGTGAGCTATAAAGCCCAGTAAGCATATCAGCACCATGTATTCCGGCTTATACAATGACATTCATAAACATTGTCCAAAGTTCATGCAGGTGTCACAACATGGAGCCATGTGTCATAATTCTTTATTAGTGGTGGAAGAAGTGTAAAACAAATATCATAAAAAATCACACATCACATGAAGTAACAGTTACCCCATCTTTTCATCAAAATAACAGATTAGAAATTCAAGTGAAGCACGTAGAACATACAGGTAGACACGTAGTGCATGCAGGCAGACATATAGTGCATACAGGCAAACACATAGTGCATACATGCCGTCCTAGGCACCTACTCCCAAAGTAGAAGCCCCATCAATCAGACCAAACCAATCCTATCACTTGGGACTTCTATCCTGAATCAAGAGGAAAGACAATGAAAAATGGATGACCCATTTCGTAAGGTCTTCACACACACATACAATCCCCAGCTTGCTTTGGGGTTTTTGATAGACTGTGGCCTTACAAGATACGACCATCTCTTTATGCCTTTCAGGTGAAAGGGCGTTACACTATCAATGGGTGACCCAATGCGTAGTGCCTATATAGATACGGGGGGTGAGACCCTCCCAGATAATCGCATTCACATCCCGAATCCATTCCTATCATTAGGGTCGGGGCAAGATCTTAACTGCCATCATAACTTTCTTATCAGAATAGATTACACTAGCAACGGGTGACCAGTTGCGTAGTGCCTTATACAAAAGTCTCAGAATCTCATAACACACTACCAATAGGTGACCCATTGCGTAGTGATTCATATCATAGTCACATCATATCATATTCTCACTACCAATGGATGTCCCATTGCGTAGTGGTTCATATCACAGTCCTATTATATCAGAGTATAACTATGTACTTGCATATCTCATAAGAATTCATTCATGCCCAAGCATGTCTTAACACAATTATTCAGGAGTTCATGAGCATTCACTGTATCGTAAGCATGCATATTCAATAGTTCATAACAGAACATAATTTTCATTATGAAGGCCTCTTAAAAATTAGGCCTAACTTCCATTCCATGGGGATTTTAGTCATAGTTCCAAAAGCTAATTTAAAAATAACTCATCCACTTTTTGTTTAGAAATTTTTTAGCCTTAATCAGAGATATATTGGTTAGTGAACAATCTTTCATAATACACATAAATTTTTTGGAATTCCATTGCAACTCACAATAGTGACATATGCATGCAAAGATGGGCATAATTATCACATTATCAAGAATTTCAACATGGTTCCAAAACCAAACGTAAAGTAGATATATCCATATTTTATTTAAAATGATTTGAGATCATTTGGACACCATTTGGTCAGTAAAAAATTCAATACAACATGAGCAACAGTCTTGGAAACTGTTGCAACTGATAACAATGACATGTCTATACAAACAGAGGCATAACTTCCAAATTATGAGGAATTTCGACATAGTTTCAAAACCAAATTTAAATTAGACATATCCATTTAAATGTGGTTTGAGGTCATTTGAACACCATTTGGTCAGTGAACAATTCAGTACAAAATGAGTAACAGTTCTGGAAATTACTGCAACTGATGACAGTGACATGTCCACACAAGTAAAGACAATTCTCAAATCATTAGAAATTGCAACATGGGTTCAAAACAAGATTTGAAGTAGACACATTCATCTTTCATTTAAAAGGTTGGGGGTCATTTGGACACCATTTGGTCAGTCAAACGTTCATTACAAAAACATGCAGGGTCCTTGGAAATTCACAGCAAAGTTTTGGCACACCTTATAAAATAATCAATAACTTCCAAACTAAGATGGATATTAACACAAAAGCTTTTTCATCTTAATATAAACATACATGGGTACTCTTCCACAGATTTTCATGACCAACAGAGTTATTTTCAGTACTAAATTCATCATGCCAATGAAGACCAAAATTATGTAAAATAGTGCACAACCACACACAATTTCACTACTAAGCAGCCACATTCCCTTCAACATCACACTTATACTTTGCTTATTTTCGTGCTTAATCAAACTATGGAAACATGAGTGTCAAGTTCACTTATATGTGCCCAAAATGTCCCAAATTCCCCCACACAGGTCACTTCCAAGCTCCTCAACAGTGGTTCCAAGGGGTGAAAGGCTCTAAGAGTTGAGAATAGGTTCTCAAGGGTGGGTGAATGAACAAAGCTTGAGGGAGGAGAGAAGGGGATTAAGTAAGCGAAAAGGAGGAGGTGGCAGCTCGAGTTTGCCAAGTGGCACTCACATTGTCATACAATTGGGCAAGTGGCACTCACATTGTCATACAATTGGGCAAGTGGCATGCAAGGCAGCATACAGTGGACAAATGGCACTCCAGTAGTAGGCATGGGCTTTGCGGTGTTGTGCACAGTGGCACCACGCAAGACGTCGCTTATTTTCCTCCTTCTCTTACTGCCTTGCGCATTCATTGCCGCATGTGCTCACTATCGAGCACGTTCTCATTTCCCCCTTCCACGCACGGCAGCTTTCTCTCTTCATCGCGCATGATAACTTTCTCTCTGTTCAAGTCAAGCACGGTGGCATCGCTTGCACGCAGAGCGGCTTGAACTCCCTGTCGTGCACGACGGCATCCCTTGCACGCACGGCAGCTTGAACTCCTTGTCGTGCACAATGGCTTGAACTCCCTGTCGTGCACGACGGCTTCCTCTGTGTCCAAGTCAGGCACGACGGCATCCCTTGCACGCACAGCAGCTTGAACTCCCTGTCGTGCACTGCTGTGGTCTTACTGCCGCAAGCACCATCACGCCCAGAAAATCTGGGTCGTTACATCATCACACCGTTAAAAATTATTTTGTCGTCAAAATCATATTTCTGCTTATCGAACAAATGGGGGTACTTATTCCTGATTTCATCTTCCTATTCCCAGGTCGATTCTTCCTGTGAATGGTGTTGCCACAAAACACAGACCAGAGGGATTTCTTTGTTGCGCAACACCTACACCCTTCGATCCAATATCTCAATTGGTTGCTCGATGTAGGTAAAGTCTTCTCTGATCGGAACTAGTTCATATCTCAGAACATGGGATGAGTTAGGCTGGTACTTCCTTAACAGAGATACATGAAAAATATCGTGGATGTTTGCCAACTCGGGTGGCAGGGCAAGTTGATATGTCATGCTTCAAACTCTTTCTAGAATTTCAAAAGGTCCAATAAAACGTGGGTTCAATTTTCCTTTCTTGTCGAACCTCATAATGCCCTTAGTTGGTGATACTTTCAAAAAAACCTGATTGTCTGCCTCAAAATCGAGGTCACTTCTTCGATTAACGGCGTAATTCTTTTGCCGACTTTGAGCTGTCTTGAGCCTCTCTCGGATAAGGTAATATTTTCCGAGTTTACTTGAACAATTTCTGGCCCTAAAAGCCTCCTCTCACCAACCTTATCCCAACAGATAGGTGACTTGCACTTCCTTCTATACAGGGTCTCAAAAGGCGCCATCTGAATACTGGCTTGGAAGCTGTTGTAAGCAAATTCTATTAGAGGCAGATGATATACCCAGTTTCCCTTAAAGTCAGTAACACAAGCCCTTAGCATATCTTTCAGGGTCTGAATAGTTCTTTCTGATTATCCATCAGTCTGGGGGTGAAAAGCAGTGCTAAAAGTAAGTCTTGTTTCCAAGGCTGACTGCAGACTAGCCCAAAACCTTGAGGTAAATCTAGTGTCCCTGTTGGACACGATGCTAACTGGTATTCCATGTAACCTCACTATCTCCTTGATGTATAACTGGGCCAGTTTATCCAACGTATAGGTTGTGCCGACTAGTAAGAAATGGGCAACCTTGGTCAGCCAGTCCATAGTGGCCCAAATACTATCATGTCCAATACCTGATCTAGGTAAACTCGAGACGAAGTCCATAATGATGTGTTCCCATTTCCATTCTGGCATGGGCAAGGGTTGCAACAAGCCTACAGGTTTTTGATGCTCGGCTTTCACTTGTTGGCATGTCAAGCACTTAGAAATAAACAATGTTATTTCCCTTTTCATATCATTCCACCAGAAAGTTTTCTTCAGGTCTTGATACATTTTAGTTCTCCTTGGGTGTATAACATAACGGAAGCGGTGAGCTTCTTCTAAAATTGCTCTCTTCACACCCTTATCGTTTGGTACACATACCCGATCCCTGAATCTTAAGAAGCCATCACTGCTCACAGAGAAATCGTCTTTCTTCCTAAGTCTCATCTCTTCCACAATTTTCGTGAGTAGGGGATCCCCCTCTTGTGCCATCCGGATTGTTGAAAGAGTTGAGGCTCCACCTTTATACAAGTGGTCATACTTATCCCGTCACCAAGGGGCAGAGCTGGGTGTCATTCCTCCGCATCCTCTAACAATCTCATCTCTCGCACCAGTAGATGTGCCACTGTTATTAAGGGCTTTCTGCTCAGCGCATCTGCCACCACATTAGTCTTGCTCGGGTGGTAATTGATGGTACAATCATAATCATTCAATAGATCAATCCATCTCTTTTGCCTTGACTGCTTCTGGGAAAACAGGTACTTGAGGCACTTATGATATGTAAACACCTTATGCTGGGCCCCATAGAGGTAGTGTCTCCATATTTTCAAAGTGAATACTATAGTCGCAAGCTCCAAGTCATGAGTTGGGTAGTTTTGTTCATACTACTTTAACTGTCTGAAGGCATAAGCAATGACCTTCCCTCGCTGCATAGGCACACATCTAAGCCCTTTATGAGATGCATCGGTGTAAACTACAAAGTCCTCATTTCCTTCTGGTAAGGTCAGTATCGGAGCCGTAGTCAGTCTGTTCTTTAGTTCTTGAAAACTTTTTCTCACAATCATATGACCATGCAAATTTTACTTCCTTCTGGGTTAAACGAGTCAGGGGAAGGGCTATATTTGAAAATCCTTCTACAAAGCGTCTATAGTAACCCACCAGTCCCAGAAAACTACCGACCTCTATCACATTTGTCGACCTTCCTTACTTAAGTATGACTTCAATCCTACAAGGGTCAACCGCGACCCCATCCTTAGAAACAACGTGCCCAAGGAAGGCCACACAAGGAAGCCAAAACTCACTCTTACACAACTTAGCATACAACTTTTTTTACTTCAGAGTCTGGAGGACCATTCTTAGATGGTGCTCATCCTCTTCTAGTTATTCGAATATACCAAAATATCATCTATAAAGACCACCACAAAATTATCCAGAAAGGGTCTAAAAACTCTATTCATCAAGTCCATGAAAACAGTTGGGGCATTTGTCAACCCAAACGGCATTACCAAAAACTCATAGTGGCCGTATAGGGTTTTAAATGCGGTATTGAGAACATCTCTCTCCTTGACCCGCAATTGGTGATAGCTCGATCGAAGATCATTTTTTTAGAATACTTGGGCCCCTTGAAGCTGGTCAAAGAGGCTGTCAATCCTAGGCAGGGGTTACTTGTTCTTTACCGTGACCTGATTCAACTGCCTATATTGTCTATACAAAGCCTCATGGACCCATCTTTCTTTTTCACAAACAGAACTGGTGCACCCCAAGGTGATACGCTAGGTCGGATGAACCCGTTCTCCAACAATTCCTGTAATTGCTCCTTTAGCTCCTTTAATTCTGGTGGGGCCATCCTATAAGGGGCTTTGGAGATGGGAGTGGTTTCAGAGACCACGTCTATTTCAAACTCTATCTCCTTGACAGGAGGCAAAGAGGTCAACTCCTCAGGAAAAACTTATGGATACTCTCTTACCACTGGTATCTCTTCTAACTTGGATTGGACATCTTGATTCTCTACTACATAAACTAGGTACCCAACACATCTCTTAGTCAGAAGACGGGAAACCCAAAGGGCAGAGATAAGATGTAGAGAGGGAGCATCTTTAATACCAACAAAGTGCAACTCAAGCTGGTTTGGGCATCTAAAGGTCACAGTTTTATCATGACAATTAACTGTAGCATGATGTATGGACAACCAGCCCATGCCCAAAATAATATCAAAATCCTGAATATTCAAAAGTATCAAGTCTATAGGTAGGACACACCCTTCAAGAAGAACCCCACATTGTTTATATACCATATCAGTTTCTATAGAATCCCCCATAGGTGTGCATACTACCAATGTCCAGTCAAGAAGTTTAGGTCTAGCATTTATATGGCATGCAAAGTGAGGTGCAAAAAAAGAATGAGAAGATCCAAGGTCAATCAAGATTCTAGCTTCTATACCACAAACAGAGAGCGTACCTCAGATAATAGAGGTAGACACCTTGGCTTCTTGCTCCGTGAGCGTAAACACTCGACCTTGAGTCCTTGGTCGTTTCTCTGGCCCCGTTACTGGACAGTCCTTGATCAGGTGGTCGGGCTTACCACAATGAAAACATGATTTCACCTTTTTATAGAACTCGGCCACAAAATGGTTACTCAACCCACAGTAAGAGCAGGTCTGGTGCTGATTATCCCTCACGTCACCTGAGAAGGTCTTTTAGATCTCTGTATTTCCTTGATTGTTCCTTTCCCCAAACTCTCCCCTGGAAGGTGGTCGAGCCTTCCTCCTAAAATTTTCAGATGGTGCGGCCCCCAATTTTCCTTCCTTCCTTAACCGAAACTCTTCACAATCTCTCTCAATCTTCATAGCAAGGTCCACTAAGGGGGAGAAGGTCTTGAGGTTGGCCTATATTATTCTCCCTCTTATGTCTGGCCTGAGGCCCCTCTCGAACTTGTTCGCCTTTCGCTCCTTTATATTGATAATATGTGGCGCGTAATAGGAGAGCTCTGCAAATTTTGCTGCATACAATTCCACTGATAATTTCCCTTGCTGTAGCTCAATGAACTCCACTTCTTTTCTCTCTCGGACTGAGTCAGGGCATATTTCTTGTTAAATGCTTTTAGAAAGTTTCCCAAGTTGCCACAGTCCCTGACTCCTCCCAAGATTGCTTCACTGACCCCCACCTGTGCTCAGCATCCTCTTTCAACATGAAAGTCCCCAGTCTAACCTTTTCCTCATCAGAGCAGTGCAATACATCAAATATCTTCTCTACTTGTCTTCTCCATCGCTTTACTTTTTCCACTCCCCCTACCTCAAGAACGCCGGAGGTGCTAGCGTCCTAAATCTCTCAATTAAACCACTATTAGCCTGGTCTGGGGCAAGGGTAGTTGGGGCTGGCATATGGTCTTTCATCATCTAAGTCATGGCCCCTAAAGTCTTGAAGAATTTCCCGAGGGACTCGGTGTTCTCATTGCTAAAACTCGCATTATTAGCTTGTGTCCTCATCATCTTGACCTAAAACAGGAACACCCATTTACTAGCCTATTCAGAAACAATTCTAAGGACACTTCTAAGAATCTCTAGGCCAAGAATCCTATCCTGGCTGCTCTGATAACATAACTGTTATGAAGCCACCCCTTGTCCCCTACCGTACCTACCAAAAGGCAACAAAGTGCGGGACTGCGACCAAAGGTAGCGAATTTCACTTAGGTGGGAGTGCGCTCAACGTTTTTTAGAAGTCACAATCAAAGCAAACCATGAAAGAAAGCAAAAACCATATACAAAGGTATAAGAGCTAGACAAAAATAAAACCAACTTAAATATATATAAGCACCAAAAATTTTAATTACAATCATTCCCAAGGCTCTACAGGCCCAAACACAAAATACAATACTTAAATGCAAAACAACTATATGGCCACCAACAACAGCCACCTAAAATCAAGATAAATCTTTTCTTATCAAGCCCAAAACTTCAACTATCAGTCCCCCTCGAGTGCCCAGCCGCCTGTTCTCATAAATCGTAGGTTATCACTCTACATAGAGAAAGTCAAAGGGGTGAGCTATAAAGCCCAGTAAGCATATCAACATGTGGTGACCCAAACTTTTCCTGGCTAAGGAGAAGAGACCAGTGCCGGCTGAGTAGGAGTGAGAGGCCAGCACGAGTTGGAGTTGTGTGGAGAGGCCAGTATCGGTTGGAGTTGTGTGGAAAGGCCAGCGCCAGTTGAAGTTGTGTGGATAGGCCAGCACCAGTTGGAGTTGTGTGGATAGGCCAGCACTGATTGGAGTTGTGTGGAGAGGCCAGCACCGGTTGGAGTTGTGTGGAGAAGCCAGCGCCGGTTGGAGTTGTGTGGAGAGGCCAGCGCCGGTTAGAGTTGAGTGAGGAGGCCAGCGCCGGTTGGGTTGTGCAACACCGGCTGTGAGGGGGAAGAAGCGTCAGCACCGGTTGAGAAGTGCATCGCCGACTGAAGTTGTGGCCAGCGTCGGTTGAGAGGAGGAGAAGTGTACTAGCGCCAGTTGTGTTGAGGTGTAGCGCCAGCTGTGAAGAGAGATGGACCAGCACTGGTTGGGTGATGCCGTGCTTGAAGTGAGTCACCGCCATGCATGAGTGGTTGAGTGCATGGTAGTCTAGGGGGCCCTCTCTCTCTCTCATAATCATTTTGTTTTCCATGCTTGCGGTAACCAAAATCATTGTCTCCATGCTTGTTCTCTCTCTCTCTCCTCATGCATGTCATTTCGCTTTGCATGAATGACACTCATCACTTGCTGCCTTTTTCTCTGTCTTAAATAGAGCCCTTCTCATCCCACTCAAGAGCTTTGGGCCCCCCTCTCTTCCATGTTCTGCTCTCTTTTTCTCTTTCTCTAAAACAATTAAGAGTCTTATGTTGAGGAGCTTGGAGAAGTGGTTGTGTGCAGGAGTTTTGGAGCAAGTTTAGAGCTCAAGGTAAGTAGATTATGTTATTGTGTATTTAATATGAAGCTTGAACTGAAGCATGAATCTAAGCATGTATGAAGAATGATTTGGGCATGAATAAGCTTGAAATTAAGCATGAGATTAGCATGAGATTGTATAGAAATTTGTGTGGAAGAATAGGATTTGCATGTATGTATTTGTGCTCTATTTTTCCAGAAATTTAGGCTCCTTAGTATAATATAATATGCACTGTTGTGATTTCTGTTGAGCCTGTAAATTTGTGAGTCGATGGTCTTGTGAGTCTAATTTAAGCTAGAATTGGTTTCATGTGATTATCTTGTGTATTTTATAAGTTATGCTTTGATCTTTGTGGATGTTATGGTTGGATTGTTGAATTCTAGGGAGAATTAGGGTTTTTGTGTCTCCTTGTTGACCCATCAAGTTATCTCAAAATTGCTTGAAATCACCTCCATTGGAAAGCTTTCTGAGTCTAGTTTGAGTTTGATGCTTATGTCTAAATGATATTCTTGATAGTTGGAAGATATGATGTGAAATGTGCATGAATGTCATTGTTATCAGACTATAAAAATTTCCAGGAACATCGCTTCTGTTGTACTGAGACTTTGCTTGACCTATTGGAGTACAAATGATATGAAATTACACCCATTTGAAATATGCATAAGTCTATTGTGATTTTTATGTTTTGACCTTGCTCTGATTCTTTATTTATGTAAAGTTATACTTCAAAACATGTCAGTAGATCACTGTAGACAGTTTTAGTAAAAACACAGAACTAATGATGTCAAGAGTTTTTAACAACCAAATGAGGTTTGATTTCTTCCAAACCACTGCCATTTATACAGTTCATGAGTAAGATTTAATTCACATGTTGAGAATTTTTTGAATTTCTTCTTGATTGTGTGTTATGAAGTAAATTTTAAAGACAAGTCACTGCCTTCACTACACAACAGATTTCAGATAAAATATCTTCAGTCTTTTGAACTTTTAAGGGGCCAAACAAGGTCCAATTGTTTTTAAACTACCTCGATTTGAAAGATAGGAGGAAAATTGGTTTTGGAACCATCTTCAAACTCTAAATGGTTCAATGATTGGCCCTAATGGTAAGTGCACGTCATTGCCTTGGAGGCAGGAAATTGAGCGGTAAGGCTTAATTGAAATAATGTCACTGTTACTATAGTATTGTCATTGTGATACTGTTAAATTGTGATGTGCCACACCCAAAATGTGATATCGCTACTATCATGACAAGATACTGATATCGTCATTATGTGATATGTGATTTGTGAATGGATACCTACCGTGTGAATGATGGTATCATGCTGCTTATGTGTTATGTGTATGGGTACCTACTGTGTGAATGATGGTACCGTGCTGCTTATGTGTTATGTGTATGGATACCTACTATGTGAATGATGGTACCAGCATACTGAGATATTGACGTGCTTTGAGTGTATTGCACGACCAGCTATGACTTGATGACATTTCTAGTGATATGGAAATTTCTCGGCATGTCTTGTGCGTATCGCATTGCCTGGGACATGTAACTTCTCATGAGGTGCGCATGAGGTGATATGCTATGTGTGACTTCTCGGCATGCTTTGAGCGTATTGCATTGCCTGAGATATGTGACTGTTTGATATGAGTGGGCGTTGCTTTGAGAGTATTACAGGGCCCGCCTGTGTGTTTGATGCCGATAAGGTAAATGCCTTGGAGTGTAATGCACTACCTGACTATGTGAGTGCTAAGGGATGAAAATATGCTTTATTATAAAATAAGAGTATGCTCCTTTGTAATAAGTATGTCTACTGTAGAACATGTTTAGTTTTAGATCAATGAGTTATATTGAGGAATGCATATGATGATAGTCCTGAGGAAAGGTCTTTCTGAGCTGCTAATTCATGTGATATCCACTATCTGTACTAGGAATATGAATGATAATTACAGCATTGAACAAATGTGAATTCTGATATCTTATATTGTACCTACTCTACCTGAAAAGCATCATCCTATAATTGTGATGCATGACTCGTACTTTACGAGCATGGCTTAGAATCTTGATATGTGTTGTGTGATAATACTCATAGGCAGGGAAGCATAATGTTGTGATCTACTTACTGGGCTTTTTAGCTTATCCTTTTTCTTCCACCCTTGTAGATTGACTGCTGCAGGTCGAGAGCGGCGGGAGGTGATCGTGTTCGGTGGACGAAAATCCCGCGCTCAACGAGTGGATCCCTGTTCTTGTGTAGGTGTTTGTTAGTCCCCAGTCTTGCAGTTGTTGTTATTGAAGTATGTATTTTGATGGCAGGCAAGAAGTGCCTTGGACGATTGTAATATTCTGGATATTGTAGTTATGACCTTGGAGACTGTTTATGGATATGAATGGTTTTAATTTATCCAGCTTTTATTATGTTTCTGGTGCGAGTTTTAGTTTTCTTTCACGGTTTGCTTCTGATTCCTCCTAGCATATGCGTTGAGCCACTCCCACTTGAGTGACGTTCGCGACCTCTGTGATAGCGATCCCACACCCTGTTGTCCTCCAGTATGGGACGGTAGGGGTCAGGGGGTGGGGTCGTGACACAACACCATGTATTCCAGCCTATGTAATGACATTCACAAACATTATCCAAAGTTCATGTAGGTGTCACAACATGGAGCCATGTGTCACAATTCTTTAGTAGTGGTGGAAGAAGCACAAAGCAGATATCAGAAAAATCACACATCACATGAACTAACAGTTACCCCATCTTTTCATCGAAATAACAGAATAGAAATTAAGGTGAAGCATGTAGAACATATAGGCAGACACGTAGTGCATACAGGCAGACACGTAGTGCATACAGGCATACATATAGTGCATACAGACAGACACATAGTGCATACAGGCAGACACATAGTGTATACAGGCCGTTCTAGGCACCTACTCCCAATGTAGAAGCCCCATTGATCAGATCAAACCAATCTTGTCATTTGGGACTTCTACTCTGACTTAGGAGGGAAGACAATGACAAATGGATGACCCATTTCGTAATGTCTTCACACACACACACAATCCCCAACACGCTTTGGGGCTTTTGATGGGCTATGGCCTTGCAAGACACGACCTTTCCTTATGCCTTTCAGGCGAAAGGGCATTACAATACCAATGGGTGATCCTATGCGTAGTTCCTATATAGATCCGGGGGGCGCGACCTTCCAAGATAATCACATTTACATCCCGACTCCATTCACATCATTGGGGTCAGGGCAAGATCTTAACTGCCGGCATAACTTTCTTATCATAACAGATTACACTACCAACATATGACTCGTTGCGTAGTTCCTTATACAAAAGTTTCGTAATCTCATGTCACACTACCAATGGGTGGACCATTGAGTAGTGATTCATATCATAGTGTCATCATATCAGATTCCCACTACCAATGGATGTCCCATTACGTAGTGGTTCATATCACAGTCTTATTATATCAGAGTATAACTATGTACTTGCATATCTCATAAGAATTCACTCATGCCCAAACATATCTTAACACAATTATTTAGGAGTTCATGAGCATTCACTATATCGTAAGCACGCATATTCAATAGTTAATAATAGAACAAATTTTTCATCATGAAGGCCTCTTAAAAATTAAGCCTAACTTCCATTCCATTGGGATTTTAGTCATGGTTCCAAAATCCAATTTTAAAATAACTCATCCACTTTTCATTTAGAAGTGGTTTAGCCTTAATCAGAAACATATTGGTCAATGAACAGTCTTTCATAAGACACATAAAAATTATGGAATTCCACTGCAACTCACAACAGTGACATATACATGTAAATAGTGGCATAATTATCACATTATCAAGAATTTCAATATGGTTCCAAAACTAAACATGAAATAGACATACCCATATTTTATTTAAAAATAGTTTGAGATCATTTGGACTTCATTTGGTTAGTCAAAAATTCAGCACAACATGAGCAACAGTCCTGAAAACTGCTGCAACTGATAACAGTGACATGTTTATACAAACAGAGGCATAACTGCCAAATTATCAGGAATTTTGACATAGTTTTAAAACAAAATTTGAATTAGACACATCTATATTTTATTTAAAAGTATTTTGAGGTAATTTGGATAATACTTGGTCAGTGAACAATTCAATACAAAATGAGTAACAGTTCTGAGAATTACTGCAACTGATGACAGTGACATGTCCATACTAGCAAAGACATAATTCTCAAATCATATGGAATTTCAACATGGATTCAAAACAAGATTTGAAGTAGACACATTCATATTTCATTTAAAATTTGTTTAGGGTTATTTGGACACCATTTGGCTAGTCAAATATTCATTACAAAAATATGCAGGGTCCCTGGAAATTAACAGCAAAGTTTTGGCACACTTTATAAAATAATCAATAACTTTCAAACTAAGATGGATATTAACACAAAACCTTTTTCATATTAATATAGACATACATGGGTACTCTTCCACAGATTTTCATGACCAACAAAGTTATTTTAAGTACTAAATTCATCATGCCAATGAGGACCAAAATTCTGTAAAACAGTGCACAACCACCCACAATTTCACTAGCTTGCAGCCATATTCCCATCAAAATCACACTTATATTTTTCTTAATTTTCATGATTTAGTCAAAATATGGAAACATGAGTGTTAGGTCCACTTACATGTGCCCAAAATGTCCCAAATTCCCCCACACAGGTTACTTCAAAGCTCCTTAATAATGGTTCCAAGGGATGATTGCTCTAAGTGTTGAGAATGGGTTCTCAAGGGTGGGTGAATGAACAAAGCTTGAGGGTGGAAAGAAAGGGTTTAAGTAAGCGAAAAGGAGGAGGTGGCAGCTGGGGTTTGCCAAGTGGCACTCACAGTGTCATGCAATTGGGCAAGTGGCATGCGAGGCAGCAGAGAGTGGACAAATGGCACTCCAGTGGAAGGCATGGGCTTGGCAGTGTTGCGCACGGCGGCACCACGTACAGTGACATCACACGTATGGCGGCGCTCATTTTTCTCCTTCTCTTATTGCCGCGCGCATTCACTTCTGCACGCGCTCACTTTTCCCCAATGTACGCACGGTGGCATTCTCTCTCTTCGCTTCACATGACAGCTTTCTCTCTGTCCAAGTCATGTGCGGCAGCATCCCTTGCACGCACGGCGGCTTGAACTCCCTGTTGTGCATGACGGCTTGAACTCCCTATCATGCATGACGGCTTCCTCTCTGTCCAAGTCATACACGACGGAATCCCTTGCACGCACAGTGGCTTGAACTCCCTGTCGAGCACTGCTGTGGTCTTATTGTCGCATGCGCCATCAAGCCAGAAAAATTTGGGTCGTTACAGTTTCCTTTCTATTTACCATAATAGCTGATGTATTTGGTGTAATGTACATCAGTAGTGGAACTTGGGCTCCTAAGTGGTTCTCTTGTCAAGAATAATAGTATTGTGGTGTCTAATTTGTAGTATGCAGATAATGCATTGATGTTTTGTGGAGCAAGCAATCATGAAATAGTAAATCTTAGGAGATTTTTGAAGTTTTTTGAGATGGTAACAGGCTCGCGAGTAGACCTCAAAAAGACAAATATAATTGGATGGGGTGTACAGAGGAGGAGGTGAAGAGATATGCAAAAATTGTGAATTGTAATGTTGAAAAATTACCCATCAAATATTTGGGTTTACCCCTATCTGAAATTAACATACCTGGAGCACTTTAGGACCCTGTAATACAATGAGTTCAATATAAATTGGATATTTGGAAATCAAAATTCTAATCATTAAAAGGGAGGATAACTTTGATAAAATTGACATTTTCAAATTTCCCAAGATGCTATATGTCCCTCTTTAAAACGCCAAATGATATTGCAAAGAAGCTTTAAGGTTTGATGAAAAAGTTCGTATATGGGGAAACTAATGATAACAAAAAAGTATGTTTCATTAGTTGGAAAAGTGTGTACTCTAATTGGAGATGGTTGAATGGCGATCAAAAGACTAAAGTTGTTGAATAATGCCTCATTAACAAAATAGTGGTAGAGATGGGTAGTAGAAAACGACGAGTTATGAATAAGAGTTTTGGAACAAAAATATGGAAAAGATAAGGAGCATGTATAACATAAAAAATGTCCGAATAAGAGTATCCTGGATTTGGAAGGGAATAATTATGAATATGAAATTATTTTTGAGATATATAAATATATGGCAGGGGATGGACAAAGTGTAATATTTCGGCAGCAAAAATGGTTGGGGGATAGGCCTTTAAAAGTGCAATACCCTAAGTAACTTGGAAATATGACTTCGAAGACTCTATCAGTGAAAGAGATGGTGACTGGAGAAGGTTTCAAAACTATTTGGAATGTGAAAATTTAGATACAGAAGAGTGAATGAGAATGTATATGAGGAATACATGCAATGTGTAAACCAATTGCATCAATTTTATTGTTGCCT
Source organism: Amborella trichopoda (assembly GCF_054954075.1). Classification (NCBI taxonomy): domain Eukaryota; kingdom Viridiplantae; phylum Streptophyta; class Magnoliopsida; order Amborellales; family Amborellaceae; genus Amborella; species Amborella trichopoda. The sequence continues at coordinate 44,284,368 of NC_142337.1, read as the reverse complement.
AACAGAGAAGGATGTTGTGATATGCGAGCTAAGTACTAAGGAAGTGTTTACTGTAGGATCTGCTTATAGGTTACTCTTTAATGATAGGAGAAATGGAGAAACTAAAAAATTGGCTCAAATATAGAAACTGCATATCCCCGCAAAGCTAAGAGCTTTTATCAGTAGTTGATCTATGGGAAAGCTACTGACAATAGATGTTACGAGAAGGCAAAAAAAGGTTCTACCAAATGTTTGGCTATTCTGCAAACAAGATCAAGAGAATGTCAATCATTTTTTTTTTCAATGTAATTTTGTTGAATTTGTATGGTATTGGATTGGCAATCTGTTTGATATCCAAATAGATGTTCCTATACAGGCGGATGATATATTCTTACAATGCAAATTAAATGGTTTGAGTGACAAAGGTAACATAATGTGGAAAATTCTTAAAGGAGCAGAACTGTGGAAAGCAAGGAATAGAATATGTTTTGAGAATTTTCTAATATCCAAGAATGTATTATGTGAAAAAGTCCAGTTACCTGTGTAGAATGGTCATCTATTAAAGAAAAATGGTGGGATGTTTCTCATATTGATTTAATGTATAACATCAAGGACTTGAATAAGGAACAAACTGAGATCAGGAAAATAACAAGAAATTGGGAGGCTCCTATGGAAGGATCCAGTAAAATTTTTATAGAAATTTATTTGGAAACCTAGGAAAAGCAGGAGTTGTTGGACTTGTTAGAAATCATAATGGTGAAATTTTGGTGAAGTATTATGAACCTATAGGTTATGTAACATCAAATGAGGCTAAGAAAAAGGTCTGCATTACAGGGGATAAAGTTAGCAAAAAATTTTGGTAGGAAGACTATTGTGGAAGGGGATTCTTTGAATGTGATAAGATGGATAAAAGAAAAAGGAAAAAGTTTATATAAGAATGCTACCTTATAATGTAGAACTACGGATGCCCCTAAAAAAATCCATCGGAAAAGGTAGTTTTAATGTTGAAAAACCTTTTGATTGATCATATTGACATCGAGATTTATGACTATGAAAAATAAAAAGATTTTAAGTCTCAGAAATAGTGCATTTTACAATATATTATCTACACCGTCAATTTTCAAGATTTTCATATGTTTATAGATCTACTTGATTTTAACCAATTTTGAAATTTAAAATTTTATAATTAGATATAAAAATAGATTTTGAGATAATCCTGAGAACATTTTACATCAAAATTATATACCATGATAAAATTTGACGGTGCACCTTACCTCTACACCTACGGATGCATCCGTATGCAAACTGCACCCAAAAAAAAAAAATGGTATACAAACTGCACCCAAAAAAAAAAAATGGTTAACGCCATGGAAATTAAGAATGCACCCAAAAAAAAAAAAAATGGTTAACGCCATGGAAATTAAGAATGCTTTGGGAGAAGATCAAAGATGAGTGTGTTGGTTTAGAATGTATTTTTTGCCATGCATATAGAGAGAAAAATACGATTGCTAATGAATCGCCAAATATTGGGGCTGATGCGGTTGAACTAATAACGTGATGAAGTTTTGTTGGTGGTTTTAAATAAGGTTGAGGTTTGTATAGAGCCTAGGCTCTAAATAATCAAATTAGAGCCTACCTTCAAATAGTATCAAGAAATGCGGTTTTAAATCTTTGTGATAGCCTTAACATATATTTTCATATTTATTTCTAAACTTTAAAGCTTAAAAAATAGTGTAGATCGAAATATCTATGAAAACTTGAAAATCTTGAAAATTTACAGTAAAAAATGCGTAACAAAATACATTATTTCCAAAACTTGCAATCTATTTTCTTCTCATGTCCGTGCGTCTTGTTGTCCAGATGATCAATTTGGAGATATTTGGGCATCAAAACAACCTCTTCTAGTGAAATTTTTGAAGTAGGGTCAAATTTGATTGTTTAGAGCCTCGGCTCTATATAAACTTTCCCTTTAAATAAATTATAGTTTAGAGGGTAGTCCTTTGTAATTTCTTTCCAGCAGTTTGTATATGTAAATATAATCTATTCTAGTCACTGTATCTGATGTTGTATTGAATTGTAAAGGGATTGTATGCAATGAGACTATTTACTATTGATACAAGGAGATCATAATTACTTACAACTATCTAATGTTAAATTGGACAGTTGGGTGTATTACAAAGTTTGAGAAAATTTCTTTTGAAGTTTAAGTCTGGTCAATAGAATAAATGCAGCCATCTAATTTCACATCCAATGGCCAAGATTAATTGTGCAGACTTTGCACCAAAGATAAATGGTCTTATTGTATACTTTTTTCAATTGTAAATTCTATTGATTTAATAGAATTTGCTAGCCATTTGTCGAGAGAGAGAGAGATTAATTGATGGGGATCGGTCGCAGTAAATCAAGAGAGGTATATACCAATAAAGAACTTTAATATAATTTTAAGGAATATTTTTTCGATGGTTTGTTTACACAGATATAGTGTGAGTATATCATATTTTCTTCAAAAGAATTAAGTTTTGTAATCATACGGAAATCTTGAAAAACAAATTCACTAAGGGCCCTTTTGGGCATATGGATTTTGAGGCTTGGATTTTTAATATCTTGGATATTACTAAAATTCACCGTTTAGTTAGTTCAATGGCTAGGATATTAAAATTCTATGGAAAATTTATATTGGAAAATCACCCTAAATTTCCACGATTCATTTTCATGCCAAAACTTGTTTTTATGAATTTCGAAGGCTTGCGAATTCCCTTCATTGACCCCTCAACTATAAACTTAGAGCACGTTTAGTAGGTATGAAAATATTTACATGATAATACGTGACAAATATAAAAACTACTTCAAATTTTAGAGAGAAATACTTGAAATTTTTTAAGGAGAAAAACTATCTCAAAATTTTTAAAGACAAAAACTATCTTAAATTTTAAGTTTTAGAGAAAGATTATATTAAAATATTAGAGAGAGAAACAATAGCAAATTATAGTGAGATAAAGTACCTATTTTGAAAGAGATAAGCTAAAACTTTTAGAAAAAAACCATATCAAAATTTAAGTTTTAAAGAAAGAAACTATATAAAATTTTACTGAGAGAAAGTGCCTAAATTTTGTAGAAAAAGAAACTATCTTGAATTTTTAGAGAGAGAAACTATCTCAAATTTAAAATTTTAAAAGAGAGAGCATCTTAAAATGTTAAAGAGAAAAACTATATCAAGTTTTAGAGAAAGAACCTGAAATGTTTTCGGGAGAAACTATATCAAATTTTAAGTTTTAGAGAGATAAATTATCTTAAAATTTTAGAGAGAAAACTTACATTAAATTTTATAGAGAGAAACTACCTGAAAATTTTTAGAGAGAGATATCTCAATTTTTTTAGAGAGAGAAACTATATTAAATTTTAAATTTTATAGAGAGAAAATATGTTAAACTTTTAGAGATAGAAATTATATCAAATTTTAGATGGAGAAATTAGAAAATTTTTAGAAAGAGAAACTATCTAAAATTTTTTAAGGAGAGAAACTATCTTAAATTTTAATTTTTAGAGAGAGAAAGTATTTTAAAATCTTAGAAAAGGAAAATATATCAAATTTCATATTAGAAAGTACCTAAATGTTTTTTACATGGAGAAATTATCTCAAAATTTTTAAAGAGAGACAATCTCAAAATTTTTTGAAAGAGAAACTCTCTCAACTTTTAAGTTTTAGAGAAAGCATCGTAGAGACTAGAGAATAATTATATCAAATTTTATATAGAGAGAGTACTTAAAACTTTTTAGAGAGCGAAACTATCTTAATTTTTTAAAGATAAACTATCTCTAATTTTAAATTTTAGATAGAGAAAGTATATAAAATTTTAGAGATGAAAACTATCTCAAATTTTAAGTAATAGATAGAGAAAATATTTTAAAATTTTAGAGAGAGAAATTATATCAAATTTTGGATAGGAAAGTACCTGAATTTTTTAGAGAGCAACTATCTCAAAATTTTAGAGTGATAAACTATCTCAAAATTTTGGAGAGATAAACTCTCTCAAATTTTAACTTTTAGAGAGAGAAAGCATCTTATAATTTTAGAGAGACTAACTATATCAAATTTTAGAGAGAGAAAGTACCTGGAATTTTTAGAGAGAAACTATCTCAAACTTTTTAAAGAGAAAATGTCACAAATTTCAAGTTTTAGGAGAGAAAGTATCTTAAAATTTTAGAGAGAGAAATTATATCAAATTTTAGAGAGAGAATCTATCTGAAAATTTTTAGAGAAAGAAACTATCTCAATTTTTTTTGAAAAGGAAATTATCTCAAGAATTTAGAGAGAGAAAGTATTTTAAAATTTTAGAGTGAGAAGCTATAGCAAATTTTAGACCGAGAAAGTGCCTGCAATTTTTTAAGAGAATCTATTTCAAATTTTAAGGTTTAGAGATAGAAAGTGTATTAAAATTTTAAGAGAGAAGCCATAACAAATTTTAGAGAGAGAAACTATCTCAAAATTTTTAAAGAGAGACTATCTCAAATTTTGATTTTCAGAGGGAGAAAATATATTAAAATTTTAGAGAGTGAAACTATTTCAAATTTTGTTACCAAACAATGGATATGGAAATGATTGTAAGGAATCAATGAATTACGTATTGTATATCCAAACAAGAGATTTGAGGAAAATAATGACAAAAATCTTTGATATTGGATAGCCATAAATTTTCTTTAGTTTCAAATACTCAAAATTTCTAATTTCTTCCTATCCAAACGGGCCGTCAGTTTTAAATTGAACATTGCTAAACTATGGTCAAAAGAACATAGTGCCCCAAATCTAAAGCCACATATATCAAAATAAGTTTTAATTTATTGAAATTTTAAAAAATAGATTCAATTATGAGAATGCCTATCTATTTTGGACGTCATTCCTTGAATTTAATGGCCATAGGGCCGTTACTGGGTATGGTTTCTATAAGGTTGCAACCTTAAACAATCCAATTAAAGTCACCTCCAAATTTTATCATAACATGTAATTTTAGTATAAATAATTCATAAGATTATCTCAAAATCTATTTTTATATTTAATTATAAAAATTTAAGCTCCAAAAATAGTTAAAATCAAGTAGATCTATAAATATATGAAAATCTTGAAAATGGACTGTCTGAATAATATGTTGTAAGATGCACTATTTTTGGGACGCAATCTTTTTGATTTTTTCATATTCAAACATCTCGATGTGAAGATGATCAATTAAAGGGTTTTTCAACATTAAAATATATTTTTTTATAGATTTTTGAGGTGCATTAACTTTTTCCTACTCCTTTCCTTTCGTTTTTTTTTTTCCTTTTTTTATTTTTTGAATTGACATAACTGAGAGATCACGTAGAATCCATTTAACATGTCGGTGACAGATACAATGTGCCCAGTTAAATTTGTAGCTTCAGAATGGGAAAAGGAGGGTGGTGGGGTGCCACAAGATGTAGTGAGTTACATTCAAATCACAGCGGGGGACAGTAACTTTTAAACATGTTTATAGAGAGCTCAACGAAGCGGCGGATGGGCTGGCTAAGAGGGGCGCATCGTTGGAGTCTTTGGTTTCTCTAATTCTTTACTTTGAATGTTATAATGTAATATCCATCTGATCTAATATGATTCAGTAATCTTGTCAAAAACAAAATCACAGGTAGGTGATGCCTTCCCTGCTGAACTACCAAAAAAACAAAAAGGAACTTCACGTTGAGTTTCTCTCCCTTTCACAACCAATCCCAAGTGCACGTATTGTTAAAAATCGTCCCATCAAAAAATCAAATCTTTAAGAAATGAAAGTAAATAATGGAGTTATTTCACTGCAGTTTTTATAAATGCTCCATGTCCGTTGTTCTAACTTTGAGAGAGAATTTTTAGTTGTTTTCAATCTCAACAAGAAGTCTGAACCCATAAAGTTATGCATGAAACTAGGCTTTTTAGAGCTTGAATTCTGTTTTCTTTTTACTAATTTGAGGAAGCCAAAAAATAGTGAAAATGTTTGTGGGCAGCAGGACCACCCATGACTTGGTTCCATATCATGTCACCATCTTCATCATCTCCACTTCATGTATGGTGGTTTACAGAGACTCCTGTTGAAGTGTTTCTTGTCTTCGCATACATTTGCAGAGTGCTCCTCAATCCCCACTCATTCGACCTGCTGCCTCATTTTCCTCCGAGTATGCATGGCCCATCGATTTGTCGTTGAGCTGACTGTGGCAGTCACGGTTATAGACCTCCATTTCTTTCAAAAATACAGTTAATCATTCTCTAGATTTTTAAATAAGGAAAAAGTTTATATAGAGCCGACCCTCCAGACAAACAAATTAGAGCCCACCTCAAAATTTTTATTAGAAGAGGTAGTTTTGATGCTCAAATATCCTCAAATTGATTATCTCGACATCAAGATGCATGGAAATGAGAAGAAAAATGATTTCAGGTTTCGGAAATAGTGGGTCTTGTAACACATTTTTGGACCACCAATTTTCAAGATTTTCAAGTTTTTCTTAGATCGGTTCGATCTACACTAGTTTTTAAGCTTTAAATTTTATAACTACATATAAACATATATTTTAACACTATCACAAAGGTTTCTAGTATTGAAACCACATTTCTTGACACTATTTGAAGGTGAGATCTACCTTTGATTGTTTAGATACTCAGTCTATACAAACTGCACCCTTTAAATAATGGACTTTTTTTTTTTTTTTTGAGAAAGTATGAACTTTATTTTTGTTACCATAATATTCTTCCTTTTCATATATATATATATGGAAAAAGATTTCCTAAGATTGGATCGTAGGAAAGAAAACGTTATGTTTTTGAAAAGAAACAATATTGCTTTTACCATAAAAATATAGCCTAAATATTAAGCTTTGAAATTTTTTAAAAGATCTTCAATAAAAGTTCATTGAAGCTACAATTTAAAATAGGTAAAAAAATGTTTTATTTTCTTTCTTTCCTAATGTTTTGCTCATAAAATTTTCAAATTTTGTAGTTGTCTTGAGAAGTTATTTCACAAAGAAATTCTACAGATTGGGATATGTTAAATGAACCCAATCGATTTAGTGGATCCTTTCGGCAGGTCCCAGTGATCATGTATGTGTCCAACCTATCCAATTTTCAGAATGAAATGATCGGTTGTTCGGGGATTAACACTAATTTTGTTAAGAACATGTCATTATTTTTCAGTAAAGAAATCTGATACATTTACAAAACCCAATCACCAATATTATACAAAAAATAAATAAACAAGAAAAAGAATTACATGTTATCATGAGCAAAGTTTGGGCAGTGATCCTCCACTTCCTGGGCTTGGTAATGTTTTCTTCACAATCTTTGACATTTGAATCTGCATTTTTCTGCATATCTTCTCCAATTCCATTACCCTCAATTGCATCCCGTTTAGATGGGCTCTTAGCTCTTCATTCTCTGTCGAGAGGTCCACCTTCTTTGCATAAAAAACGATTTGCTCCTTGCTATAATTGTCTACACCCTTGATTCCCTTATTTCTATAAATGCATGGAGAACTGGAGCCAGATTTAAGATAACCACCATTACTGAGTAAGCTCTTAAGCTTACATTGCTGAGAAACCAGGGCTTGAAGGGCAGTTCTTGATGGGAATTTGGAGTTTTGAGCTAGATGCTTACATGCTTCTAATGACAACTTTTCATAGTTCAATACTATGCAAATCTTTATCTTTTCTTCTTCAGACAACCTTCCATGCACCTAATGGTAAACCCATAAGATCAATATAAATTTACAAAAGAAAATTCAAGAAAGGCAATTTTCCCAATCTTCAAACCATTGGATTTGTTCAAGGCCTTCTCCTAAACAATAAATACTGTTTAATTCATCAAAATCTCAAATGAATCTGGTTGTTCTAGGTTAAAATTTCCAATTATCTCAGATAAAACTCTTAAAAGACAAAAATTGAACTTGGCTAAAGAAAGAATCACCTCAAAATACATGTCTAAGGCTCTGTAAATCCCATCGTAAGAGTCTATTGCTGCATCTGGCAGGGCTTTAATGAGAGCTACAAACTTTGCGGGTCTCAAATTAGAGTCGGGAGCAACCTCCGTTATGTATTTGTCCATCAAGCTCCCCACCGTCTTCAATCCAGTGAGAGAAACATGATGGCTAGAAAGAAACGATTTCAAGAACCTCGAGACCAAGTTGACATCATAGAGATAACTACTTCCTGGAGGAGAGGGAAAGAGCAGGTTATCCATTGTGGCTTGATCAAGCAATGAACCAATCATGGTCTCCAATTCATACCTGCAACTCTTACTGATACCTATGTTGGAACTCACTCTGAGAATTCCAAAGAGCCCTTTGCATGAAACAGACCGTCTCTCAAGTAAATAAAGTAGCCTAACTACAGTCTCTACTAGATCCCTCTTTTGCACTGAATTTGACATTGCAAACCTAGTTGTGACACAGAAAAAGAGGAATTTTGCAAGACATAATTGATCAAAATTCCTTGAAATCATGGTCTGGACTATGGTCTCGATAATGTTAGGGCTCAGAAGCGACAGATCTTTGAACCACCAAGGTCTGAAACTATATTTGGCACTCTCAGAGCTCTTGGTATCACAAGAGAATCGGAAATTAGAGCTCTCAGGAGAAGAACCAGAGGTGCACATATCACTTGTAGAAGCGATCCGTTGAAGCAAACCATCGATACATTTCTTGAGCACCATCGATGAAGCGGGGCCATTTAAGCGAAGATAGCACTGTTTGATTGCCACAAAAATTTCAGGCCAAGTCCAGTATATCATTGTCTCAAGGAATCGATCTGTTTGTTTGATTAAATTGCAGGGAGCGACTTCGTCAGTCATTTCCATGTAGTGGCCCCCCACGTGAAGCAAGCAAACATTAGAAGGGGAAATGGGTGCCCTGCCATTGTTGTAACAGAAGCTCGACATTAGCTCAAAGGCCTCTGGACCGCCAGGTAAGTCATGAAGGATGACTTTCATAGACTGGGAACTATGGTGGCTCACTGTTGTTGCAGAGTTATTGAACAATTTGCTCAGTTTAGCTGAGAAAGATGATAGAATTTTCTGCAAAAAACCAAAAGGTCTGCTTTAGAAGCCTGCTCTATCCCTGTTTGCCCTTTTCGTCTCTCTAGAGAGGAAATTTGAAGAAGCCAATCAGTAGAGAACCATTTGGAACGGTAAAAAGATAAAGATATTGAGGAAAAATCAAGTAATCAGCATTTAATCCTCCAAAATTGGTCTTAATTAAATAGCAGACAATTAAAGAGGAACATTGCCAAAAGGCAAACAGCCAAACAAACTATAAGGGAACCAAGAGTCAATAGAACCATTCTCAAATTTAAGCCTTAACTGGAGAAACTTAATTGGTAATAGGATCATAAATTCAAGGAACAGTAGAAAAACTATGGAGTACGAAAGTAGATAGTAAGAGGAAAAGCTCAGCACTTTTATTTTCGTTAAAATTGTGAATACCCATGGCCAAAGTTTCTTTTTGCAAAGAACCAGCAATATAAAAGCCACTGCATCACAATCACCATAAATCAATATCATTGAGCAAAACAACATAACTTCAATCCTCTACCAAGCCACACCCAAAGAAAAAGAAGAAAAAAAATGAAATAAACCTATTCTCTATAAAAAATTTAAGGAATGGGTACAAAGGTTCAAGCCAAAAGAGCCACAAATTCAGTCTCCCTGCTGAATATAACTTCCATGGAAAAGAACCCACCATGAATCATCTAAGAAACAAAACCAATAAACCCAGAGCAAATCCCTACCAAATCACCACAGAAGAGAGAGAGTTACCTTGTCCACCAAAAAGGTCTGCTCCCCATTGACATCTACTTCCAGATCACACACCAAATGCATACTTCCAATCCCCCAAACCCAAAAATGTCACTCCAAAGTCCAAACCCACTTTATTTCAGTAGTCAATGCCACCCCAGAACCCCCACAACCTCAACAATTCATAAAACAAAAAGAAATCTCATTCATAGCAGAGAGAAGGAGAAGAAACAGAGAATAGCCCTTTATTCTTGAGTGTGTAAGAAGACAATGCAAAAGAAGCCACATTCTGAAGGAAACTACGTGACTTTGCAGCCCAAAAGACGTTGGAGGAAGGCAAATTGGTGTAGAAAGAGTTAGAAAGATGAGAGAGAAATAGAAAACATTTTTAAGGTCTGACATTCCTGCAATTTACATAGTAAGAGAAAAGGTCCAATGGGCAAAACGCTTTCTTCACCCCATCATATTCTATGCCATTGCCAATGCAAGAAAAGAGTCATCCTTACTCCCTAAATATGCACTTCCATCTTCTTATTTTATTCCTTCCTGTTTTCCCTCTTTTGTGTTAGAGTTTATATGTTATTTAATCTTAGATTTTAGGAATTTGTATGTTCTTTAATCCTATTTTTTATTATATTTGCTGCTTTTTTATCATATTTGGCCGAGGCCCTAAACAATCAAAGTGCGGTGTACCTTGAAATAATATTGAAAGATGTTATTTCAGTAACGGAAATCTTTGCGATGGCTTGAAAATTTATTTTCATCTATAATTATAAAATTGATAACTTTAAAAATAGTGTAGATCGAACATATCTATGAACACTTGATAATCATAAAAATTGACATTCTATAAAATACATTACAAAATGCATAGTTTTTAAGACTTGAAATCCGTTTTTTCTCATGTTCATACAACTTAAGGTTGAGACGATCGATTTGAGGATTTTTGGGACATCAAAACAACTTCTTCCAATGAATTTTTGAGGTGCACATTAATTTGATTGTTTACGGCTTGACCCTTATATAATTGTTTTCCTATTTATATTTATGAAAAATATTTTCCAATCTTGTGGGAGTATGCTATCTATCTACTATCTATCTACTTCTTAAGTAAATTTTACATTAGGAATATCTTTTGGGTCACAAATTTTGGGATGTGATCTCTAGAACCTCAAAACCAACATACGAAGAAAAAAAACCAATTTAACTCTTACTCTATGTGTCTTAAAAAATTGCATCTGCCCAGGAACAATCCAATTTTTAGAGGGAATGATCTATATGTTTCAGCATTCAAAGTCCGAACTTCTTCCTTTGAAAAAAATCATGGAGTTATTATTAGATTAATTCCAGATTTCAAATTAAAAAAACTTCCAATTACGTGTTTTTGCAGGAGCGAGTAAATGTATAGCATATGCTCCCCAAAAGCATACGATACGCTCTCTAATTTTATTGATTAAATAATTTGATCCTAACTTTTAGAGAATATATAATCTTTAACATGGAAATCATGATTATAGAAAAAAAAGTTAAAAATTAGAAATAATAATTATATTAAGAAACCATTTGGACCGTTAGTTACACTTGTTTTTAGATGAACTACCTATTTGCATTCATCTTTAAGATGGATGCTTTATACCTCTATACCGCATACGACAGAAATGCGGTCTGGCCCGCATGAAACAATTTCTCTTCTTCTATTTTTCTACTTAAACCTTTATATATTATTACAAATTTTTTATTTGTTAACTACAGGGTTTGCTACCTTAGGCGAGTAGACTCAGATGCATCAGAGTTGGTCAGGCCTGACAAGGTACCAAGCCCATAGGTCCTTCAACTCGAGGGGATATAAAATTTATTCGTTGTTCATCTGATTTGATCTTCAATCTAATACCTACACCACCAAACCCCAGTGGCACACAGACATACACATAGACACGTATATGAGATAGAGAGATGTAAATTTATCAAAATTGTCACAAAAGAGACAAATACTTTTATATTTTACCTATATACTTAGTCGAATTCCAAAATACCCAAAAAACAAACATGGTCTTGAGTTGAAATATTATAATTTTTATAATATTATATTATATTATATTATATAATTATATTATCATATTATCATATTATCATATTATTATATATTATATATTATATATTATATATTATATATTATATATTATATATTTATATTTATTTTTTTAATGTAATTTATATTATATAGTATATATTGATTTACATATTATATATAATATAATATTAATACATATTTATCATATATTGATTACAGAAAATATATTGCTTCATGTGCCTAATCATTTTCTCTGAAACCCAATTATGCTTACAATATTTTTTTTTGCTTTTTTAATAAAAACAATAAATGTAAATTTTAAACATTTTTTCCAATTTTTTGGGATTTGTTTTATGATTTTTTAAGTTTTTTGGAATTTTTTTTATCAAAATTATATTTTTTTAAAAAAATTGAAGCACTAATCGACTGATCTAGTCGAAATCGGTCGGACTAATCAGATCGGGCCAGGACCGACAAGTCGGCCGGATCTGTTGTTTTGAACACTGCTGTACACTATGCCTTTCTTCTAGTTTTCCTAAAAATTGCTCCCTAGCTTCAATGGATAAGGGTGGAGTTTAAATTATGCGTATATGAGATATTTTTTGATGATAGGGTATACCTAGGAGGGACGAATTTGTAATTTCATTCTTTCAGGTCATGGAACAGCGACGTAAAGTTGTCATGAAGTGCTTTTTGTTGTGGGATGGATAGCTTCCCTGGTGGAACGGTATCCACCCCTCCTTGTTTACTACTCAACAATGTTTCAATTTTCAAGTTAGTCTTCTTTTAATTATTGGAACCAAGAAATTTAAAATAAGAAAAATATGCCCCAGACAGCCACAAACCACAAAAAATAATCCATTGCACCTAGAGGACCAATATGACCGTGTTGGACTCCTCAATAATAAGACTATGGGACTTAGCTGGATGGTATATTTTTATTTTATTTTATTTTTAATGTCAATTTCAGAACTTAATGGGGGTATTTTGACATTGCGGGATGTTGAGTACGATTTAAGAAAAATAGTTTATATAAGCTTGTATCGATACTCGTAGAAGTAAGATTGTATAGCCTATATTGTCTATATTATTGGGGTGAAATAGATTTAAAAATGATATTTTTGTATAGCCTCTCCTGGGCTTTTTTTTTTTTTTTTAATGTCTATATACCAATTGGACTAGGTGAACCAAAACCGATAGGGGTGGCAAAAGGTTGGGTCGGGTGGGGTTCGAGTCGACCTTGGTCCAGACCTGACCCAATTAAGTTTCACATGGACCTGGATTTGGCTCTATAAATTAAAAAATAAAAATATTTACTTCATATATTGTGTAGTATATATTTTGCATTTTATGTCACGTCGGTTCGGGTTGTTTCAGTCGAATCTGACCTACCTAACCCTGTACTCCAGCTGATCCGATAGGATCCATATTGGACCCCGTCCCAGACCCAACCTAGGATGGATCCAAGTTATTTTAACCAGTGGATCCAAAACATGGATCACGACTCGGACAATGGTTAGGGTCAACCCACAGGGTCGGCGGGGAGACCCAACCCGATTGCCCACCCTAAATACCAATGCCCCAGCGATTGCACATTCTTGGACACTGCAATCACTCTAATTATGTTTAGAGAGAGAGAAAGATTGTAGAAAACCGCGTCTCTAGAGAGAGAGAGTGGCTGTTGCGGACGACGATGTCATGAGAAAGATGTGCATTTTTGTTGGAACTTGGATAGTCATGCTTGTCAATAATCCCATAATTGTATAAGTTAAGATATTTTTATGACATCCTAAAGATGGAATGGGATGACTGAGCACTAGGGTTTTCAAAGGGCAATTTATCCCAAAAAGGGTATAAAGAGGAGGAAGTTTGGACGACTTCCTTCTCTTTCTCCCATTTATTATATTGTAATAATTATTATTCGTTCTCCGCGATTCCAGCTGCAATGCTCCCTTCTGTTTTTTCCTATCCTTAATGAATTATCACATATCGAGGGAAAAAAGAAATGGAAAATTTCACATAATGAACTTATATAGTATATTAAAGCAAAAGTTTCTCTTTTTTCATCGAAAGAAAACGCAAATATAAGAGGAAAGAACCACATTAAGGAAAATACAGTTTTGGTGCAAGTCTTGGAATATTCTTTCATGAGATTTAAGGGACAATGAAGATCTGTTTGTAATTGTAGAGTAGGTCACTGTATTTATTTGCTCAATGAATAAAAAGCATTTGCTGGAAGCGAACCATATATCTTAAATACAACATTCAAGGCTTCTCCAATGATCAAATATATGGAAGTTAAGGTAAAATGTAATTAAGGTAGAAGAAGAAGTAGTCATTTTCTGCCCAAGTCAGTGAAGATCATTTGAAGCAAAGCATCCATTACGTCGGTTTGCTTGCAAAGGGGACGGATTAGGCCTCAACATTACCAAACAACCTCAAATGTTGAGCCTTCTCTTACTGCAACCTCAAATTGCATTCCCCGTGCTTGCCACTTCAAGCCCAATATAGATGGTTCTTTCATCCATAATCCCAACTGCTAATTGCTGAGGCATCATAGGGAGTAATGAAGGTGGTTTTATATTTGCCTTTGCAATTCCCTTAGGTCTCAATTTCATCAATATTATCAACTTCCATGCTTTGAACTGGGGCATCTTTCTTGCAAAAGAACTCAATTGCAAACCTCTCATCATAGAAATTGCTTGTAGAATCCTTAAAACAAAGTCGTAAGCATGCATGGAAGTTGCGTATAGTTTTAGCTAACTGTTGGGTAAGCCTACCCTATGCCAATCACCAGTGACAGATTTTCCATATATACTTGAAGGCCAATATGGTTGCTGATCATCTAGCAAAGCGGGCAACATCCATGACAGAAGCTAAACGTTATGTTGTGCTCGCTCCCAGATAATCTAGATCCTTTATTATATGATGTTGCTAATGTTCCCCTCAAAAGGGGTGTAAAATTATTGTAAATGTTTACATCTTTTGGTATTCCATTAATAAAATGGGTAGGGGCCATCATCCCCATTGATTCACCAAAAAAAAAAGAAAAAAAAAAAAAAAAAGGCAGAAGAAGACGTTATTTTGTTAGGCCCATCTTCTTAGGCTATCATAATCGCCGGAATATATATACCTATTGTGTGGGGACTCGCCTCTTGAATTAAGCTAGTTCCTTGGCTAAGTAAAAAAAAAAAAAAAAAACTCAGGAAGTAAGAGAATTTGATTAAAAAAGTTTATAAAAGTAAAATAAAACAAAGGATTGTATATAATGAGATTATTTACCTTTGACACAAAGAAGTTACAATTACTTACAACCATTGGATGTGATATTTGATTGCTTGGATATATATCAAATTTTGAGAAAATTTCTTTTGAACTTTGAGCTTAATGGAATAAATGTAGCCATCATATTTTATATCCAATGGTCAAGATTAATTATGACCACCTTGTACCAAAGATAAATGGTCTCATTGTATACTTTTCATAAAACAAAAATGAACTTTAAAGAGTTAAAATGAGATTAAAAGTGGAAAAAATGGATTAAAAAGAGCTGATATTCCATTTAAGACATTAAAAAAAAGTGCTTTTGGTACGTCAGTACCCACACCTATTTTGTTGCTAGCTAAAAGATCTGCGCCATCCATATAATAAACGGTGTAGATTGCACCATGTGAGGGGGAACCCGTGAAGGGCAGTCCTTATCCCCCTCTCACCTCAGTGTAACCCTAAAACATAGGAAATCCCTTTTGTACTTTTTTCTCTTATCTATAGTCCCTAAATCCTCTTCCTCTACAACTCTTGCACGACCACATTTTGAAAGTGGTTCTTTCCCAAATTCTTTTAAGGCCTATTTGGGTACATGGATTTTAAAACATAGATTTCTAATATCTTGGATATTGTCAAAATCCACCGTTTGATTTCTAATATCTTGGATATTGTCAAAATCCACCGTTTGAATTGTCTAATGACTAGGATACTTAAAATCAGGAAAATCAAAATCATGGAAATAAGACCTACTTTTCCATGATTTCATTTCCACACCCAAACCTATTTTTTTGCATTTCTAAAGCCCATGGATTTCACTCATTGGCTCCCCGAACCTGAAACATAGAGAGTATTTGGTAGGTATGAAAATTTTATAGAGAGAAAGTACTTAAATTTTTAAAGAGAGAAACTATCTTAAAATTTTTTAGAGAGAAAAACTATATCAAATTTTAACTTTTAGAGAGAGAAAGTGTGTTAAAATTTTAGAGAGATAAAGTCTATTAAAATTTTAGAGAGAAAAAATACCAATTTTTTTTTAGAGAAATGAACTATCTCAAAATTTTACAGAGAGAAACAATCTCAAAGTTTAACTTTTAGAGAGAGAAAGTATGTTAAAATTTTAGAGAGAAAAAGCACAATTTTTTTTAGAGAGATAAACTATCTCAAAATTTTAGAGAAAGAAACAATCTCAAATTTTAAGTTTTAGAGAGAAACTATCATATTTTTGAGAGAGAAAGTACATGCAAATTTTTAGAGAGAGAAACTATCTCAATTTTTTAGCAAGATAAACTATTTCAAATTTTTTAGAGAGAGAAACAATTTCATACTTTAAGTTTTACAGAGAGAAACTATATCAAATTTTAGAGAGTACCTAAAAAGTTTTAGAAATAGAAACTATCTCAAAAATGTTTAGAGAGAGAAACTATATCAAATCTTAAATTTTAGAGAGAAAAACTATTCGAAAAGTTGTAGAGAGAGAAAGTATTCTTTAACTTTTAGAGAGAAACTATTATAAATTTTTTTTTAAAAAAATAGGCTAAAAAAATTTAGAGAGAAAAATATCTCGTTTTTTAGATAGAGAATCTATCTTTGAGTTTTAGAGAGAAACTATCTTGAATTTTGAATTTTAGAAAGAGAAAATATATTAAAATTTTAGAAATAGAAATTATAGCAAATTTTAGAGAGAAAAACTAATTAAAAATTTTTAGAGAGAGAAACTCTCAAATTTTTTGGAGAGAAAAACTACCACAAAATTTATGTTTTAGAGAGAAAAAGTATATTAAAATTTTCGAGAGATAAACTATATTAAATTTTAAATAGAGAAAATACACGAACGTTTTAGAGAGAAAAATTATCTCAAAATTTTTTAGGGAGAGAAACTATCTCAAAATTTAAATTTTAGAGAGAGAAAAAGTATCTCATATTTTAAACTTTAGAGAGAAAAAGTATATCAAAATTTAGAGAGACACTATATCAAATTTTAAAGAGAGAAACTATTTCAAAATTTTAGATAGAGAAACAATCTCAAACTTGAAGTTTCAAAGAGATCTCAAATTTTAGCTTTTAGAAAGAGAAAGTATCTTAAAATTTGAGAGAAAAACTATATCATATTTTAGAGAGAGAAACTACTTAACAATGTTTAGAGAGAGAAACTATCTCAAAATTATTGAAGAAGAGAACTATCTCAAGTTTTAAGTTTAGAGAGAGAGAGTACTTAAAATTTTAAAAAGACAAACTATCTTAAATTTTATAGAGTCAAGAGCCTAAAATTTTTAGAGAGAGAAATTATCTCAAAATTTTTAGATAGACAATTTTCAAACTTTAAATTTTAGATAGAAAGTATATTAAATTTTAGCGAGAAGAACAATATCAAAATTTAGAGAGAGAAATTATCTCAAAATTTTTATAGATACACTATCCTAAATTTTGAGTTTTAGAGAAAGAAAATATATAAAAATTTTAGAGAGAGAAATTGTATCAAGTTTTGTTACCAAACAATAGACATAGAAGTGATTGCAAGGAATCCATGAATTTTGTATAGTTTATCCAAACAAGAGATTTGATAAATCCATGACAAAAATCCTTAATATTGAAAATCTATAGATTTCCCTGGATTTCAAATATCCAAGATTCCTAATTTCCTCCCTATCCAAACATACCCTTAGACCACTTTAAAGCTCCCCCAAGAAATCACATGTTGTCATATTTTGGCTTGAAACCACCAGAGGTGGAGATGTTGGCATCACCACTTCTCTCTCACCACTATTAATTTCGATTTCTCTCTCCCGCCACTTGGCTATTAAGATTTTGTGTCTTCTTGTCTGCCTCAGCTTTCAAATTCTGTTCTTTGTGCTGTGCCGATTGTCTTTATCTCAAAAGCGGGAGTTATATCTTTCTAAACAAAGCGGGACATGCGAAATGTCGAATAGCAGAGACAGCTCCAGGGGAAAGTGATATTCTTTCCCCAGCGGTAGATAGAGAGGCGAGAGGTAGGAACCAAGCATTGATGGTTATAAAGGTGGGGTCAGAGTAGCATGGAAAGCTAGACTACTTCATTATTAAATTACTTTTGTGACTACAATATTATATTTTAACAAAAAATATGTGATGAAGTATACATACGATTTAATTTTTTTTGAGAGATACTTGAGTAATTTTTATTTTCTAATTATGAATTTTGACCTCACCTCCTCTAGCTTTCTCTGACTATTTTTCATTTGCACTATATCAATCTTGATTCCTTTATTTAAAATAGTATTTAATTTTTTTTTGTTTCTCTATAATCTTATTTTATCACAAATAGGATATCTGAATTATTTATTTCTTGAATGGTTTTAAAAAATCATAATTATTTCATAAAGTTATTCAATTGTGAGGATAAATTCAATGACTAAGACCATGTCTTATTGAAAATATTTTTCAATGATAAATATGTTTAAGTGATTAATATGAAATATCATGTGCAACACACGTGCGTGTTACTAATTTATTATATGAAAGTGAACCGTGCCTGATGGGCTTCTCTCTTTATGCATGTAAAGGAGAGAGGGCTGTAATTTAAGCATGCGATGTACTTAATTTAATTTAATATTTGAAAGTGAATTGTGCCCAATGGGCTTCTCTATTTAGGTATGTGAAGGAGTGAGGGTTGTAATTTGAGAGAGGGTTGCTCAATAAATGAACATTTTCAGGTTAAGAAAATATGCTATAATTTTAAAAACCTCTATATAAGTCTCACATCTCATTTCATCCCCTTTCCATGACTTTTCTCTATCACTCATGCTCTCTTTCTCTCTTCTTCGACCACTCTTTCTATATGACTTTTATCTATCTCTCATGCTTTGTTCCTCTTTTCTTTGACCACTCTCTCTCTGACTTTTCTCTATCTCTCTATCTCTCTATCTCTTTTCCTCTCTTCTTCGACCACTCTCTCTATGATTTTTCTCTATCTCTCACGCTCTATTCGTCTCTTCCTCGACCACTCTCTCTCATTGACTTTTCTCTATCTCTCACTCTCTGTTCATCTCTTTTTTAATCACTCTCTCTCCACGAATTTTATCTATCTCTCATGCTCTGTCCCTCTCTTCTTTGACCACTCTCTCTCTGTGACTTTTCCCTATCCCTCACTCTCTGTTCCTCTCTTCTTCTCTCTATGACTTTTCTTTATCTATCACTCTCTATTCCTCTCTTCTCCGATCCTTCTCTCTTTGTGACTTTTCTCTATCTCTCACTCTTTGTTCCTCTTTTCTTCAACCTCTCTCTCTCTATCTCATAAATGGAGTATGCGAGAGGAAGAAGTAAGGTAAAGATTGATAGAGTTTCTATGGAGTATGTGCCTCTTTAGATCCTTTGGTCCTTTGATTAGAGATGGGGAAGGATTCATTGATTATGGATCGAGTCCTTTGATTACTAGTCAAAGCTTTCCGAGTGGGAGGTGGTTAGGTGCCTCGATCTCGCCTTCTGGATCAGGATGATCGGACGGCACGTGTCTCGGGTTTCAAGAGAGATCTGAGACTTTGAGATAGTTCTCTCAGGAATCTTATTCGAGAACAAGGGTAGGTATTACCAACCGATGAGAGAGGAATTTAAGGTGGGTTCGGGACTTATTTGGGCTGGCTCGCGTGGACGCCCTCTTAGATCATGAAGAAAGTCCTCAAGTCATAAACTAGTTCGGAAGCCCCTCTCTTGGCCTGTATTCTCCTGTTTTATACAATTAGACATATATGGCAAATGTTATAAGATAAGTGGGTCAACAGACCTCACCTTGCTTCTTTGGTGAACGTACACAAGCATGCACATTCACAAGAAGAAGAGAAGAATAAGAGAAGGACGATGGGAGAGAGAAGAATTTGACTAGGCGGGGAGATCAGCACAATGACTAAGCTGGTGGGTAATTGGCTTGACGTAGTAGTAAAACGGGCTCGGTAACTCAGATCGACTCAACAAAATTACTACCAGACGTCAATACCGACACTGACTAGCTAGACACGATGGTTAGTCTGTCGTGGCAATAAAGCAGGCACAGTAATTCTGGCACAACAACATTACAACTAGACGACAGGACTACCATGATAGGCTAATCTCAACCCCTCTTAATCAAACGAAAGAATAACAGAAAGAGTGGAGATCATAAAGAAAGAATAAGAAGTAAGATAAGAGAAGAAGAAGAGAATAGAAAGAAGGAGAGGAAGAGAAAGAAAGGAGGAGAAAAGTGTGAGAGAAAAGAGAAGAACACAGACAGCGCCAGACGTCCCCAACTGTAATAGTCAAATACGAGGAAGAGGACAAAGTCGAAGCCGAGCATCGCCGGCTATGGTAGACAAAGATGAGGAAAGAGGACACAGTCGGCGCTGAGCGTTAACGGCTATGGTAGACAAAGATGAGGAAGAGGACATTGTTCACGCTAAGCGTCGCCGGTTGTATTTGATAAAGAAGAGAGAGAGAACATAGTCGGTGCTGAGCTTCGTCGACTGTGTTAGACAAAGAAAAGAGAGAGAACACAGCCGGTGCTGAGCTTCGCCAGCTGTGTTAGACAGAGAAGAGGGAGAAGACACAATTGGCACTGAGCTTCACCGACTGTGCTAGATAGAGAAAAGAGAGAAGACACAGTCAGCGTTAAGCTTCGTCGACTGTACTAGACAGAGAAGAGAGAGAGGACACAATCGACGCTGAGGTTCTCTAATTGTACTAGACAGAGGAGAGAGAGGACAAAATCGACGTTGAGCTTCATCAGTTGTGTCAAAAGAACGGGATAGAGGACGGGACACAGACGACACTGAGTATCACCGGCCGTGTTAGGAAAAGAAGAGAAAGAAAAAGAGATATAGTTGAGAAGAAGAGAGAGAGAGATAGAGATGAGAAGAAGAGAGAGAAAGAGAGATAGAGATGAGAAGAAGAGAGAGAAAGAGATAAAGATGAGAAGAAGAGAGAGAAGAGAGATAGAGATGAGAAGAAGAGAGAGAAAGAGAGAGACGAGAAGAGAGAGGAGAAGAGAGAGAGGAAGAAGAGGAGAGAGAAAGGGGGAGGAGAGAGAAAGGGGGAGGAGAGAGAAAGTTATCTTATCAAAAGGTACTGACCCTTTATTTCTCTTTCCTCGCTCTCTTTCCAAGACACACCCATGAAATCAAAAAGAAATTGAAACTTTATTGATGTTTCTGTGAAATGAACCAAAGGCCTCTCCGATCATTTACAATTTGGCTTTGGATGTTTAAATAGAATTGGGCCCAAACATAGGTGGATGCCCAAAAACTACCTAAAATAAAAGATAATTAGAATTTAATTGAATTAAAAGAAATTCTAAAAATGGGTGCAAAAGGACTGTTTTTCCCCTGCATAACAATGTGTGAAATTCTTGAACAGTCCCTACTGTTGTCCGAGAACTTGCGTGATCTTCTATGACTGCTATGGGGTTTTTCTAATGCCCGTTTGATCGAAAGATGAATTTTTTTCTTGTAGGGCTCAGTATGATGATCGATTTGATACCAATTTCAAGCCATGAATCATGTTTTTGAGCCATGATCATGAGACTTGATTTGTGGATGAATCTTGAAAACTTTGGATCGATTGTGTGCTCATCCTTGATGTTTTTTATTTCGTTTATTTGCTGAATCACACTAAGCATGCCTTCACGTTCATGTTTCAACAAGCGCGGTTCGATTTCGGTTCAGATGAAGATTTTATCGTTGTGAGTTTTTGGTCGGAATCTTGAAATTCGGCGGCCGGAATTTATAACAACTTTGATGTCTTCGTGTGTGAAATCCAACCGTTCACGTACGTGAGGTTCGAACCATAGATAGCCACGGACCTTATGCACATAATGCAATTAGTTTCGTTTGATCAGGTACACGAGCATTGTGATTTGGCCGCTAGAGTGAGGCATGCTACTACTCAATTTTCTACAATTTTCTTCATGGATCAGCAACTTCTTTCTAGTTTTTCTCCCTGCTCAGGCATCGTCACGGGGCGTACCACATATCAAAATGCTCATCTTAACGAGATGAAAACGCTCACCAAATTTGAGCATGATCCAACTCTAAACGAGTGAACTATGGGCCTCGAAAGTCACAGCTCATGACTGTAAAAACAACCACCTTTAATGGTGTTTTAGTGCAAGGTGGCCACACAGGAATAGTGTGCAGCCTACCCTTTTTCTGTATTTTACCCATAGCTTTGTCTTGAAGTACCCGATTAAGTCGAAACTTGACCCACAACAATGCCAAATCCAATGGTGATGGTCCCACAACTGTTTGACACATCAAAAATATAGTTCTAGTTACGAGGTCCATTTTAAGATGCTAGAGGCTGATTTCGTTGAAACTGTTTCCTTATGTTCAATGCTTTAGAAATATCTGATCGAGATGAAACTTGGCAAGTAGCCTTTTGGAGTGTTGACAAAGATGTTGGCCAATTTTGGGGCTATTATGAGACTGTTGAATTTCCACTGTTTTGTAGGCTTTATTGACCTACTTCCTCTTTATTCTGCATTGAGGACTAAGGTGCTGAAAAATGTGTTCAAACAGGTTGCCCTGCTGAATGTTGTTCTTTGAGAGAAGCGAATAAAACAACATTAGAAAAATTTCCTTCGGCTTCATTACTTTTTTCTTCCCAACCACAGGACCACATGAACACCGAGGAGATTCACGCAATGGTGCAACTAGGATGCTCAGACGTAGGAATGCATTGTTCGTGGGTCCGTCCATGGAGACTTTAGGGGGAGAAAAGAACTTTTTGAGGGATCTTATCGAAGTCCTCATCCTCGTGTGGACTATTTGTGATTCTGAAGCTTGAGATTTTGTACGGACCTCGTCAGTCAGAATCAGGCCCGTCTTGCAATTGAGTACCATGTCGAAGGGCGTTGTTCCCATTTGGTCTGGGTTTATTTGTCTTTAAATAGACAACCAAAGGGCCTTTGATTGGCACTGTTTGCTGTTACACCAGGTTTGCTTTTGACAAGCAGGGAACCTCTATGGGTCTCATCCTGCCGGGTCTAGTGGGGGGCATTTTGTTTGCCGGTCCCGAAAGGCTGGGCCTATCGGCTAGTTAGGGATTTTGGCTAGGGAACCTCATGGCGAGGAGTCACCCTGAAATCTCTGGCAGGTTTGGCCCTGGCTTTGTCAGTTTGTTGCCTTCGTGGGCATCTTTGGTTTGTCAGAATGACTTTCTTGTTTGTTTGTTCTGCTGAAGAGCCTTTTGTCGGCACTCGTTTGCATTGTGCACCAGTTGTTCCTTGGCTGATAGGGTACCTCAGTTTATCGAGGTGACTAGCTTTAGGTATAACACCTACCTACGGCTGTGCAGGTCGTTACATAGCAGGTCCAAAGTCATGACTGACTTAGCCTTCTCAAGGCGTCTCTGGCATCTTGGAGTACATTTGTAACCTCATGGGAATGATGCTCTTCTTCATGAGACTTGTCTTGCTTTCTTGGCGAATCTTCTGTCTTTTGAGTCCTCTTTGCAACTGGGCTCAGTTATCAGAATTTTTTCCTTGAGGTTCGTATTTTTGGGGCCTTGGTATTGTGACACCAGGGATTTTGTTTTTTTGAGTGTGGGCTGAAGCTACTATTGAGGCGAACGCTGCATCAACTTGTTTATTAATCCAAGCATCCTTTGCTGATTTTCTCTTGAACTTGGGAAGCGACGTTGTAGAAACAGTTTTCTTTAGGGTTCTTTTACCCATGACCTTTTGGCCATGCCCTTATTCTTCCATTTTTACTCAACGGTGCCCTTTAGGATTTTCACCGTGCCTATTTTTTTTCTCACAGAAATCTTTTACTCATGGTTTCGTGACCATGCCCGTCCATGATTTTTATTCATGACATTCTCTTATTAAGGTATACACCATGCCCGTTATTTTTTGTTAAGGCGTATTTAAGGTCATGCCTCCGGGACCTGTGCGAAGCCTTTTAACGTCACGTGGCCAAGACGTGCACTCTAGTTTAGGGTCATACAACTGGACTGTGGTGGAGATGAATGATAGTCTGTGGAGGTCATGGAGTGAGTATGGTAGTGGTTTTTCCTCACTTTTGGGAAGATGGCAAGAGGCTACCTATGAAAGATGGATGATGTATGAAAGGTGAGTGAAAAATAGTGACCCACTAGGTTACGACGAGTATGGATAGCAGGAAGGTACGTCGTATTGTGAGCATGGGTGAGACTCATTAGGGAATGATGGAGGATGATGAAGTGAATGAACTCACTGGGGAGGTAATGAAGGTGGTGCACACACATGAACGGGTCGGTTAAGGAAGACATGCATGAAGATGCACATAAAAAGGTTTGCACGCATATGCGGGGGCAAGTTTATGGTCATACCTCTGGGACCTGTGCAAAGCAGTTTATTGTCATGCTGTCAGGACATGCACTATGGTTTAGGGTCATATAGTTTAGACCGTGGTTATGCAGTTTAAAGTCATGCAACCAGGATCATGCAGTTTAAGGACGTGCAGCTAGACCTCTGCTATAGTTTATGGTCGTATAGTTTGGACCATAGTGCTGAGCCTTTTAATGTCATGCAGCTAGGATGTGTACTATAGTTTAAAGTCACATAGCTTGGATTGTGCGGTTTAGAGTCTTGCGGTTTGGACTATGCAGTTTAAGGTCATGCAACTAGACCTCCACTTCAGTTTAAGGTCATATAGTTTGGACCATGAAGTTTAAGGTCGTGCAACTAGACTGCCACTACAGTTTAAGGTCATATAGTTTGGATCGTGCAGTTTAAGGTCGTGCAACTAGAGCGAGGCTGTGTAGTTTAAGGTCATGCAACATGGACCATGGCATGGGTCGCCATGTAGGTGAAGATCCATGGGGAATAGGTATGTGGATAGCAATCTGACCCTTTGGGGATAAAATAGTTAAGGCTAGACATAAGCAGAGAGATTTCGTTTTTTAGATGGAGATGGTGGCCCTACGAAGAGTGGCAAACTTTGTTGAGGATTAGGAGGGTAAGTGTGACTCCCTAGGGATAAAATGATTAAAGTAAGCAAAACCAGATGGGAAGACCGACTTCATTAGGTAGAAGGGGACAAATGTAGGTTCTTTATATCTTTGAGGACAAAATAACTAGGTTTGAGACAGACCCACTGGGGGTTGCAACAGTAAAAATGACCATAACTTCGCTGGGGATAATACGCTGCAGCACGAGTATGACTCTCCTTTTAGGGATGAGAAGTCATGACCTGAGCTTGAACGACCTAGGTACCACTTTGCTGGGGATAATAGGTCTCAGTCAAGGTGCACTTCACTAAGGATAACAGTAATAGGACACACACGGCTTCGGCCTGGTGAATACAACAATAGAATGTTTAGAACATAATCGACGCTGAGTGCATCGACCATTATTTCTTTTGAATGCTCAGCCGGTGATGAGTCTTCGAAAATGCAACCGGTGCTGAAAACGATCAACATTGCTTCTTAACGACTCAGCCAAGGCTGAATTTGTTAAAAACACAGTTGGCGCTGAGGACAGCTCGTGCTATCGTGTGAACACAGCTGGCGCTAAGTTGTCGAGCACATAGCCGGCGCTAGGTAGGGATTGATACTCGAACCATGACCCGAGCCCGACCTGGTCCTGATCTTTGTTGCGTGGCATTTGATGAGGCAGGCAATGAAACTTTACCCGGGCCTTGGGTCAAATCCCAACCCCGTCCAGCCTACTTGTCGCTTGGCTTTCTAGGACGCAGTTGGAATTCCCAGTTTATGAGGGACATTTGAGGGAAACCTCGGCTATATAAAAGGGGTAAAACCCCATTTCCACTATTTTTAACAGAGAGAAGAGGGTTCCCGGTGGAAGCTCTGGCAAACAGTGGGTGTCCCGACAAGGTTAACAGGGAAGGCTTTGGTAAGCCTAAGAGAATTTTGTCGGGAATTGGTAAAGTTGTAGGAAGGAAGCGAGTAAAAGAAATTCTCCGGGGTGTTTTCTAGGACGGCAGGGGGTTCTGGTTGTGGTTTTCGAGGTTAGAAGAGGCAGGAGCTGTAGCAATGGGCATTTTCGCTAGTTTTGAGAATTTTTCGGGGGATTTTTTGACTGTTTTCAAGTAACTTAGTAGCATTTGGAGAGGTTTTCCAGCAGTGTCAAGGGAGTTCCAGTGGGAAATCGAAGGGTGCAGGGAAACGAACGGTCACTGGAGGTGGAGGTTGCATTGGAAATTGTGCAACCCTCGGGGAGGTGAAACATCTTTGGCCTTGAAAATGAGGAGTATTGGAAAACGAGGAGTCATCAAGAGGTGAACAGCCGCGGTGAAGCATATGGTTGACGCTAACTTGGGACAGGCAGCCGGCGCTGACACAGCTAGCACTGACCCTCAAAAGGAAGTCGACACTGGGGATTAGAAACATAGCTGATGCTGACACGGTCGGCGCTGATCCTCAAAAAAGGCTGCCGATGTTACGAGTTGGGAGTACGATCGACACTGGCCTTTGGAGGACACAACCGTCGTTAGGAGTTGGGAGCACAACTGGCATTGGCCTTTGGAGGACACAACCAGTGCTGGCCTCAAATGGAGCTTATCAGCGCATGGTGAGCATCATGATGCGTACAGTGTTACTCACATGTGGCAGTGCGTTGCATGTAAGAACTTCTGCGCACGATGAGGAGCTATGTGCGGTGGTGTTCTTGGGCAGCGCTGACCTGGGTCGACAAAGGATGATGACGGGTGGTGAGGATTAGCTTATGATGCCCGCTGCGAGCCAAGTCTTCCAGCACAACAATGAAGTCCATGTTGTTCTGTGGAAGGGCATCCACTATGAACAAGGTATGCTCTCCATTATAGGCCAGTTCCTTGTCAGAGAAGTCTGCCTTGTATGTTTGATATACTTGTCAGATGAATTGAAGTTGACTCGAAAATGGTTGGCTTCTTCTTTTGACCTGTAACCATCCTCTTATGGTGGCACTTGTCAGATGAATTGAAGCAGACTCTCCAAGTGGTTGTGCTTCTTCTTCATGATGAGGGTGCTTCTTTGGTGTGTTTGCTTCTTCTTCATGAGGAGAGCAATTCTTTGGTGGGTTTGATTCTTCTTCATGAGGACAACAACTCTTTTGGGCCTGTAACCGTCCTCTTATCCTTAGATGCAAGAGCAACACTGTAGATTTTAGTTTGTAACGGTCCTCTTATCCTCTGATGCAAGAGACTTGTAACCTCCTTAGTAATGGGCTTTTTGGCTTGTAACTTGTAACTCATTTTTATGGCAATAAAAAGAGTTAGACTTTGTTTGGACTGTCTCGCTTGCTTTGCGTTGAGTCTCTTTCTTCAATATGCATCACGGATAATATTTCTTTAGATATCGCCCATTGATAGGGGCATTGCCTCCTCTCCATCAGAATGTGCTAGTATGTAAGCTCCACTAGGCGAGACCTTTTTGACTATAAAGGAACCTTCCCACTTGGGTTCAAATTTCCCTTTATACCGGCCATGCATAACAATCGGCCTCTTAATGGCTAGAACTAGATCCCCACGGGCGAATGAACAGACGTTGACTAACTTGTCGAAAGCCCTCTTCATTCTCCCTTGGTTGAGTTCGAGTTCTGTTGAGCCTCTAACCTCTTTTTATTGAGTGCATCCAATTCTTGATACTGAAGTTTGACTCTTTCATCTTCGGTTAATCCTTGACGTATAATTACACGTAATGAAGGAATTGGAATTTCAAGAGGTAAAATTGTTTCACCCCCATAGACTAGAGAGTAAGCAGTGGAATCAATAGCATTTTGTGTAGTAGTACGATAGGCCCACAAGGCTTCAGGAAGCTTCTCATGCCAGTTCTTCTTCATCTTTGATACCGATTTTCATAAAACGTTGTACATGGTCTTATTGAAAGCCTTAGCTAATCCGTTGGCTCGAGGGTGATCATAGTTGAATACCTCAATTTGAAGCTGAATTGGTTAACCAAGCGATCAATGTGGTGACTCCATTGCTAGATATAATACGGTCGGGCACTCTGAACCGATAGATGATGTGATGTCAAATGAAGTTGGCCACTGCTGTCCCAAGAATTTCCTTAAGGGGGACCACTTTAGCTCATTTAGAGAAATAATCTGTTGCAGCCAGAATAAAGACATTACCCATTGTCGAAGGAGGGTCAATAGGCCCTACAATGTCCATGCCCCCATAGTGAGAAGGGCCATGACGCCACTATAGGGTGTAAGGGCTCTGGAGGCTGGTGAACAAGACTTGAATGTACTTGGCACACCTGGCACTTTTTGACGTAGTTCAAGGAATCAGCGATTATAGAAGGCCAATAATACCCCAATCTACGTATCCGTTCATAAATCTTAGGACCGGATTGGTGTAGTCCACAAATTCCTGAGTGTACTTCTTCTAACACCTTGTTTGCCTCTTGCACGTCCACACATCTAAGAAGAATATCATTTGAAGAGAACATCTCCTTCAAGGAGAGTATACTTGGTAAACATTAAACGTATATTGTTGCGTTCGACACGATCTTCCGAGAGCCTGCCATGTTTTAGGAACTAGTGATGGGCTCTCTCCAGTTTTCTACCTGCTCAATTTCTACGCACATGGGGTCGAAGAATTCTGGTTCTTGGTTCGAACCTTAGGTCCTTGACTCTGTGCCATTTCTTGTTTAGTCTTGATTATTTCTTTAGCTAATAGAGGAGCTCCAAATAGATAATGAGGTCACTCAGGGAA
The DNA here is from genome assembly GCF_054954075.1 of Amborella trichopoda. Taxonomy (NCBI): domain Eukaryota; kingdom Viridiplantae; phylum Streptophyta; class Magnoliopsida; order Amborellales; family Amborellaceae; genus Amborella; species Amborella trichopoda. The sequence continues at coordinate 44,255,636 of NC_142337.1, read as the reverse complement.
GATATTTCTCTCATAATCCATGTCTACCTCTATTCTTAGTTCAATGTGTCTCCATTTTGCCACCCAGACAAGCGTGGGTCCTGATGAAGATAATTGAATTGTAGCGCCAAGTTTTGCGAGTGCGTCAGCTAGCGAGTTTAACCTCCCGGGAATGTGACTCAGGGATACGTACTCTAATTGGGCCATATATGATTTTACAGTATCGTGATAAGGCTTGAGAGTGTCTTTCCTCACGTCATAGATCCCTTTGAGCTGTCGGATAACTAACTCAGAGTCGCCATAAATCTTGAGCTGCTCCAAGTCGAGGTCGAAGGCTACCACCAACCTGATTATAAGGGCCTAATATTCTGCCTCATTATGAGAACCGGCCTGAGCTAGAGAGAAAGAAAGTGGCAATACTCCTCCTCTCGGAGTCAAGAATACTACTCCGGTGCCTCCTTGATCTGATTGGAAGGCTCTGTCGAAGTATAATTCCCACGCATGACAAAGGTCAGCATAGAAAACTTCTTCATCAGGGAGGTCGTTCGATAACGAAGATTCTATGGGGAGTGCTGCAATAAAAGCAGCCAAGGCCTGGCCCTTGATGGCCTTCTATGGGACATACGTGATGTCGAATTCCATCAACAATAATGCCCAATTAGCAAGGCGCCCTGATAAGCAGTGGCGTGTCATGAGAAACTTTAGAGGATCTGCATTTGATATGAGTTTCACTTCATGACCAAGCAAGTAATGGCGAAGCTTTTGTACTGCGAAGATCAGAGTAAGGCACATCTTTTCTATAGGGGATAATTCCTCTCGGCCCCTTGCATCTGGCGGCTGAGATAATACAGTGCCGTTTATTTTCTCTCGTCTTTTTACGGTTTGGTGTAAAGGGTAGGTTTACTAGGAGTACACTACGCAAAAATAACAATTAAAAATACAAGCAAACAAATACCTTCTCGAATGTTGCACATGAATGGAATGGAGCATGTTCCATTTGGTCAGAGTTAGGGATATTTGATATTGTGATTCAAGATAAATTTGGGAGCATGAGAATCATTAGGTTCTATTAATTGAATTGTGATAGCTCTTGAGATGATCAATCGGTATGCACGCGTGCAAAAGTTTCAAAGTGATCAACAGATCTCTTCGATTTTTGAGATGTGAGTTGAGTTGTTACAATGAATACAACACAAAGCAATTGATGTTGGACTCCGAATGATTGTTATAGTTGAACTATTGTGAAAGGGCTGCTTGTATTTTTTTTTTTTTTTGACAAATGAAAGGGATGCTTGTATTATGATTAGAAACCTTTATCTAGTCTAATCCTCTTCGCCAACAATGCCCCAAGTGACTCATCTAGAGCAGTCATGTACAGGATGAGGGCTCTTCCCAACACCCATGTAGAAAGTACTGGAAGATTGACCAAATACTGCTTGATGTCATCAAGGGCTGCTAGACATGCTTCATCCCAAATGAATGGAGTATCCTTCTTTAACAGGTGTGTAAAGGGTTTACAGCGACTTGAGAGATTTGAGATGAACCTACGGATGTCAATTGCCCTAAGAGAGAGCACAATTCTCGGAGTGTAGTTGATGATGGCATTTCTTGGATCACTTTAATCTTGACTAGCTCTACTTCATGCCCTCGATGTTCGAGAATGAACCCTAAGAACTTTCCTGAACGTACACCAAAAGTGCATTTCAAAGGGTTCATTTTAAGCTGATGAAGGCGTAGTCGCTCGAACACCTTTTCATGGTCGCTCATGTGAGCATCCTTCTCTTCGAATTTTACCACCAATTCATCTACATAACCCTCCACCTCCTTAGGCATCATGTTTTTGAAGATGGTTGTCATTGCTCTCTGGAATGTGGCACCGACATTTTTTAATTCAAAAGGCATCATTCTGTAACATAAGACCCCTTTTGGAGTTAATAATGCATTGGCTTCCTCATCTTCGCATGTCATCCGTATCTGGTTATACCCGGAGTATCCATCCATGAAGGAAAAGATTTGACAGTGAGCAGTAGAATCGATGAGCATCTTGGTGAATGACAGTGTGTGTCTCCTTCTGGCTCTCTGAAGTGGTGTTCGATTCGTCTTGCTAGGCTTGTGAACAGCCCTAGCGTGGTGAACTGCTTCTCGTCTTAAGGACTTGACTCTACTTTGCCCATGGTGGACTATCCACGGTTGGGAAGTCAAGGGTGAGTCTGAATCATTATTAAGAAGGTCTTATGTTGAGAGATCCTCTTGTGTCAGTGGAGCAGTGGCTTGGGGACCACTTACTAGGATGTTGTAAAACTCCTTATATTCCCCCATTTTCTTTGCGAATATATCATGGAAACTGGTGCATTCCCACAGGTAGTGGCCCATATCTGATGGTACGGGCATCAACGGTCCTCAGTCCCCTGAGCGAGGCATCGAGGCTGCTTGGCCTGGTTTGGTGTGATTAGACCTTCCTAAAGCATTATAACAAAGAAGGCGTGAAGGATACTAGGGGCTTCATCTTCCTCTTCGACTGTTACTGCATGGGAGGCTTCTGCTGCCCCGAATGCTTTCTTTAAGTCTTCAAGCTTGATTTGACCCTTCTGAATTTGGGCCTCAATGATATCTTTTAGCGTGAAGCAGTCATTTGTGGGGTGATTGATCCTTCTATGGTAAGCACAATAATTTTCTTGAGTATCGAGCCCAACATGCTCAAGGAACTTGGCTTCTGGAAGCTCGATCATGTTTTATTCCAATAATAATTAGAATAGTGTAGGGACCCATTCTTTCTCAAAGGGGTAAGCCTTGTTTCTATGCCTGGTGAAATAATCATCCCGATTAAGATTCGCTAGCAGGGGTTCTTGATTGTATGACTGTTGTTGCTTGGTAGTCTGGGTAGTTGTCTTTACTATGCTCACCCCTTTGGAAAGGTCCAAAGTTTGGGAGGGAGCCTTCTTTGGATTAGTGACAGCGACGAATGCACTGATCACTCCCTTTTGTTGGCTGCCCCGGGTGTTAGTCCGAGAGCTACCATTGCCCCGGTTGTTCCCTGAGCTTGCGGACGGTTGCCGTGACCCGCCGTGGTGGCGTGATAGAATTTCTATGTGGACTGATGTAGAAATTAGCTTCGACATGGAAGTCGGATTAGAGGCCTCGACATGTAGAGCAATTTCAAGTCACATGTTCCGCATGCAAGTTTGGACTGCTTCCTTCTCAGGCATAGGATTGGGATGGTGAGCAGCCAAATTTCTCCATCTTGATATGAATTGGTCTAAGGCTTATCGAGGTCTTGAGTCAGGGTAAGAAGTTCGATAGATTGAACCTCCCTCTCGACCTCATAGAAATGTTTGTGGAACAACTTCTGCATTTCCTTCCAAGTATGTATTGAGTTTGGAGGGAGTGGAGAATACCACTGAAAAGCTGGGTCGTCAAGGGTTTCATCAAACTGACGGAGAAGGAGTGTCCCATCAGCCTCTATTTCTCGATATGCTGCTTAGAAGTGGGCGATATGCTGGTTGGAGGACATGGTCCCGTTGAATAGGGAAACGTCCCTTTCTTGTAATCTGGGGGAAATAGGACGTGGTCAATATATGAAAGGTACGGACTTTGATAAGGTGTTGCACCCTGTAGCCCCAGAATTTTCCTGTTCTTTAAGCTATGGGTCACCATAGCATCGATGTCTTCCTGTGAGACAGGGTGAGGGATAGAGTTATCCTGTGAGGCAGAGGGAAGGGGCTGCCTTGGAGGTGCACCATCTGAGTGGTGAGAATTGACCTCATGGTTGGCTGATTGTCGTGCGGCGTCTCTATGATCAATCTTTTCCATCATCGCGTGCACCATGTCTTCAAACTTGTTCATCCGGTCTTCCTGCGAGTCGCTCACAACCATCATGCTGACTGTTTCTCCAGGGAGGTAGGCTTTAGTTGAAGTTCAGGGCTTACGAACTTGATAGGTCGCACGCGGTAGATCGGTCAGCAGGGGGTTGACATGCTCCGACTGGACTCGACTTTTGTATGTCGAGGACCAGTTCTCGACGGTCTTGGGACCATGGCTACTGAGGGGCTGGGTCGTCTTCTACAACACTAACAACAGTGTAGTGCTCATGGAGCTTTTCTTCAGAGCTTATCATTTGAAGAGGGTAGAAGGGTTTTAGGCGAAGAGGGTCATCAGAGCTGGTTACCCCAACCTCCTTGACCACTTGCTAGGTGAGAATTCACAGACCCTTATCGTGTTTAGCTTTGAGGTTTTGATGGACCTTGCATCAAAACTACGATAGGGATTGCAGCTGGTCGACCTCTCTTGCACAGGAAGGGCTGTCTCAATCAGCTGCAGCAAAGGATGAGGGCCAGGGTCTGAAGCCGTCGTGGGCCGGGGAGGATGAAGGACTTGATCTTCCATCAGGTCTTTGCCCCGAGATCTCTTCTGGGCTCTAAAAACATGACTGAAATGACGGGGCTGCTTTAGGATGGCACTCTCGGGGAAGGTCTTAAAGTACCATGGCTGAAGGTGTTTGCTCAAATAAGGAGGAGCGGATAAGAGCAACGCTGACTCATGAGAACGCTTGAGTCGAGGACGAGGGGTTGTCTGAAATGGCGACGCGTGTGTGCCCCTTGGAGAAGGATCACGGGCAGCCCAGGATCGAGCAAGTGGTCTTGCCTTAGGAGGCCGAGAACTGCGAGTAAGTGTATGCAAGAGAATAGGTGGAGGCCTGCCCCTTACAGGGTGTGCTTGTGTGTGCTGAGTAGGAGGACAAGAAGATTGTCTCCTGTGTGCTTGGGTTGGTGCACTGACGGCGTTGTCTCGAGCAGTGGGATGCCTATAAGCAACGTAAGAAGGACCCAGCCTTGGAAGGTCTGATCCTGGACGCTGACTCGAGGTAATGTAGGTGTGGCTCGAGTGGGTGACTCACGAGCCTTATGGTGTGTGAGAGGAGTGGAGGCCTCAAGGTCTCCGCCTCGAGGTGTTGAGCCTCTAGGGATAGACACTCGTGGTGGTGCAAGAATGTGAGGGGTAGCATTGCAGCGACCCACAGGAGCAATGACAACTTGTTTTCCTTTTGCAGAGAGGGACTGGGCAGCCTTCCGGCGTACCTCGACAATACGACCGACAAGTGACTCGTCGATTGCAGGGTGCATGTTGCGTGGAGCAACAGATGTGCTGCCGATGCAAGGTGCTTTAGTAGAGGTTCCACCAGAGTGAGGAGATGGGGAGTTACAAAATTTTAGGTCCCTCCTCACACCAATCCAGGTTAAGACCTGGGAGCTAGACCTAAGGTCTTTGCTCAAAAGAAGGATTGGGAATGGAGTTGGAGGAACTTGTTCCCTGGATACACTAACGTATGCGCGGATGAGAAAATCCCTGATCCGGATGAATGGGTTACAGAACCCAGCAGCCATAAGTGATGTCTGAATGCAGAAAATACAAGGAGAAACTTAGCCATACAAGTACGATCCGACTAAGGGGTAGTAAGTCCCTAGTGGAGTCGCCAAGCTGGTTAGATGCCTCGATCTCTCCTTTCGGATCAGGATGATCAGGCGGCACGCGTATCGGGTTTCAAGGGAGACCCGAGACTTTGAGATCTATCTCTCGGGAACCTCATTCTAGAATAAGGGCAGGTATTACCAATCGATGAGAGAGGAATTTAAAGTGGGTTTGGGACTTACTCGGACTGACTCGCGTGGGCGCCCTCTTAAATCACGAAGAAGGCCCCCCAATCGTAAAACTGGTCTGGAATCACCTTCCTTGGCCTGTATTCTCCTGGTTTCTGCAATCAGACACATATGGCAATTGTTATAAGATAGGTGCGTCAACAGACCTTACCTTGCCTCTTTGATGAACGTACACAAGCGTGCACATCCATAAGAAGAAGAAAAGAATGAGATAAGGAAGATGGGAGAGAGAAAAATTTGACCAGGAGGGAAGATCAGCACAGTGACTAAGCTGGTGTGTAATTGGCTTATCGTGATAGTAAAACGGGCTTGGTAACTCAGATTGGCTCAACATAATTACTACTAGACGTCAATACCGATATTGACTAGCTAGACACGATGGTTAGTCAGTCATGGCAATAAAGCGGGAAAAATAATTCTGACACAAAAACATTACGGCTAGACGACAGGACTACCATGATAAGCTAATCTCAACCACCCTTAATCAAATGAAAGAATAACAGAAAGAGTGGAGATCATAAAGAAAGAATAAGAAGTAAGATAAGAGAAGAAGAAGAAAATAGAAGGAAGGAGAGGAAGAGAAAGAAAGGAGGAGAAGAGTGTGAGAGATAAGAGAAGAACACCAACGGCGCTAGGCGTTGCTAGCTGTATTATGCAAAGACAAGGAAGAGGAAATAGTTAGCGTTGAGTGTCTCCAGTTGTGGTAGACAAAGATGAGGAAGAGGACACAGTGGGAGCTGAGCATCGCCCGCTGTGGTAGACAAAGATGAGGAAGATGACACAGTCAGCACTGAGCATTGCCGGTTGTGTTAGACAAAGAAGAGAGAAAGAATACAGTTGGCACTAAGCTTCACCGGCTATGTTACACAAAGAAGAGAGAGAGAACATAGTCGGTGCTGAGCTTCACCTGCTCTATTAGACAAAGAAGAGGGAGAAGACACAGTCGACGTTGAGCTTCACTGACTGTGCTAGACAAAGAAAAGAGAGAAGACACAATCGGCTCTGAGCTTTGCCGACTGTGCTAGACAGATAAGAGAGAGATGACATAATCAGCACTACGCTTTGCTGATTGTGCTGGACAGAGGAGAGAGATAAGACACAATCAGTGCTGAGCTTCACTAGCTGTGTCAAAAGAAGGGGATAGAGGATGGGACATAGACGATGTTGAGCATCGCCGGCCATGTTAGGAAAAGAAGAGAAAGAAAGAGAGATAGATATGAGAAGAAGAGAGAGAGAGATGAGAAGAAGAGAGAGAGAGATGAAAAGAAGAGAGAGATAGAGATGAGAAGAAGAGAGAGATAGAGATGAGAAGAAGAGAGAAAAAGATAAAGATAAAAAGAAGAAAGAGAAAGAGAGATAGAGATGAGAAGATGAGGGAAAGAGAGATAGGGATGAGAAGAGAGGGGATGAGAGAGAAAGAAGAAGAAGAGGAGAGAGAAAGAGGGGAGGAGAGAGAAAGTTACCTTATCAAAGGGTACCAAACCTTTTCTTCTCTCTCCTCTCTCTCTCTCTCTCCAAGATGCACCCACGAACTCAAGAAGAATTTGAAACTTTATTGATGCTTATGTGAAATGAACCGAAGGTCTCTCCGGTCCTTTACAATTTGGCTTTGCTTGTTTATATAGAATTGGGCTCAAACATGGGTGGATGCCCAAAAATTACCTAAAATAAAAGATAATTAGAATTTAATTGAATTAAAAGAAATTCTAAAAATTGGTGCAAAAAGACTGTTTTGACCACCCTGCCTAATATTGTGTGGAATTCCAGAACATTCCCTGCTGTTGCCCGAGAACTTGCATGATCTTCCATGATTGATCCGGGGTTACTTTGATGCCCATTTGATTGAAATATGATTGTTTTCTTGTAAGGCTCGTCATGATGATCGATTTGATGCTAATTTCGAGCCATGATCATGAAACTTGAGTTTTAGATGAATCTTGAAAAATTTGGATCATTGTGTGCTCGTTCCTTAATGCTTTTTCTTTCATTTCTTTGCTGAATCTCACTAAGCATGCCATCACGATCAAGTTGCAATAAGCACAGCTCGATTTCTTTCCCAGATGAAGATTTTGTCCTCTTGAGTTTATGGCCAAAGTCTTGAAATCCAACGACTGGAATTTACAACAACTTTGACGCCTTCGTGTGTGAAATCCAACTATTCATCGTACACGAGGTTCAGGCCAGAGATAGCCACGGACCTTACGCACATAATGCAATTGGTTCTCATGTCGATCGGGTACGTGAGTGTCATGATTTGGCTGCCAGAGTGAGGCGTGCTGTTGCTGAATTTTCTACAATTTTTTTCATGGATCAAAAACTTCTTTCTAATTTTTCTCCATGCTCAGGCATCGTCACAAGGCGTACCACATATCGAAACGCTCGTCTTGATGTGACGATCACGTTCACCAAATTTGAGAGCAATCCGACTCGGAACGAGTGAGATATGGTCCTCGAAAATTACTACCTGAGATGTAAAAACAACCACCTTTAATGGTGTTTTGGTGCAAGGTGGCCACACAAGAATAGTGTGCGACTTATCCCTTTTCGGTATTTTACCCATAACTTTGTACTGGAGTGCCCGATTAAGCCGAAACTTGGCCCATAAGGGTTTTTATCTATGTCGGATCCAATGGCATTAGTCCTACAGCTATTTGATGTACCAATAATATAGTTCTAGTTATGGGGTCCATTTTAGGGCGCTAGAGGTCGATTTCGCTGAAATTGTTTCTTTGTGTTCACTACCTTAAAATGTTTGATCGCGATGAAATTTGGCAGGTGGCCTTTTGGGGAGTTAACAAAGATGTTGATCAATTTTAGGGCCATTATGAGACTATCAAAATTTCCACTGTTTTGTAGGCTTTATTAACCTACTTCTTTATTCTGAATTAGGGACCAAGGTGCTGAAAAATATGTTCAAATAAGGGGTTAATGATAAAAATTAGTTGTTGTGTAGTTATTGGTTCATTCTCTTCCCCTTCTATCGATACTTTTCATCTTTGTGATGGCCAAAAGAGGGTGGGGTTTATCTTATGCTCTTGTTGTAAAAAATATTTGGAGGAAATAAGGTGGTTTTTTTTCTTACCTCATAAATGATGTGTCTATAGCTTTGGCTAATAGATTTTGTAGAGTTCGAGGAAAGCTATTCTGTTTAGATCGCTGGAAACCCTCTGCTCATGCCTCCTTTATGCAGAAGGAAATTTTTCTTATTTGGGGGATTCCTTTTCATTTTCGGGCTCTTCCCGCTTTTCATAGGATAACAAATGTGTGTGGGTAATATAATGACATTGGCTGTAATTCTATCAAAGGGGTGGAGGGTTACTTTGTTAGAATGAACTTGTGGAGAGTTTCTGGATCTGACTTTCCTAAGAATATTAGATTACAAGTTGATAAGGATGTCTTCCTTATTCATATTACTAATGACAACGACAAGGGAAAGGCCTTTAGAATGGTGTTGCCACCTAAGATCACCCCACCACAAAGGAAGATTAGGATTGACCCGTTGTTTCTTTCCGAAAACCTGCTCCTCCATTGCCAAATTGTCCTAACTAGAAGTTGTCAAAAATGTGAATTCCGATCATGATCGATGGAAACGCTCCACCCGCAATTTTTGTGCTAACGGTTACCATAATTTAAAAACCACAAACGGTGGATTCCACTAGTCCGTTTCACGGATACTACGACAGGTATTTTGAGGGAGTTTATTCCCAATTCTAGGTTACAATCAAATTTGGTTGAGTCTCATCCATCCTATTTTAGTGTAACATGTGGGTCCATCCCTAGGATTTAGAGGAACACCTAACTCTCCTAAAGTTCATCCTCATATGACTAAAGATAAGCTTTGAAGGCTATAGGGGATGTAGCAGAGCTCACGTCTCTAGTGGCCTCACCGAGTGAAAAATCTCTTCATGATATTAACTTCTCTTTCGATAAGGAGTTTAGCTACGTTGATGTGACCTCTCGTCTCGAAATGCATGTTATTGAAGAAAAACCCTAGGGAAAGGGCAACACTACCTTTTGAGAAAGAGGATTTTCTGCATGCTATCAAAAGGAAGATTTACCCCATTTGTCTTTGAAGGCAGTGGTATTTTGAGGGAGTTTATTCCCAATTCTATGGTACAATCAAATTTGGTTGAGTCTCATCCATCCTATTTTGGTGTAACATGTGAGTCCATCCCTAGGATTTAGAGGAACAACAAACTTTCCTTAAGTTCATCTTCATATGACAAAAGATAAGGCTTCGAAGGCTGTAGGGGATGCAGCAAAGCTCATGTTCTTTGATAATCTAGCGGCCTCACCTAGTGAAAAATCTCTTCATGATATTTACTTCTCTTTCTATAAGGAGTTTGGCGGCATTGATGCAACCTCGTGTCTCGACACGAATGTTATTGAAGAAAAACCCTTGGGAAAGGGCAACACTACCTTTTGGGAGAGAGGATTTTTTGCATGCTCTCAAAAGGAAGATTTACCCCATTTGTCTTCGAAGGCAGTGGGATTATAGGTGGCTCTTGGTTATTTGGGTTTTTGGTACGCCATTTTCTTCCTAGCTGTTAACTTGGTGTGTTTCAATTGTCTTCATTCAAATCATTCCTTGAGGTTTATGTGTGTTATGCTAATCAAACTCAAAAAGCATGATTGGCCGCTAAGAAGATTCTCGTTCTTTGTGATAGACCTCAGTTTGATCCTCTCAGATTGATCTGTTGGCTATTGTAAAAGTGGACTCCGATGACGATGGCCCTGATACTTGGATTGCAAATGAACCTCTTGGTGAGGACAACACTGATATTATGCTGGATGGGGTTGACGGTGAGACTCTAGAGTTACCCAAACCACAAGAGGAAGAGGTCTTCTTTGACCCGGAGTATGCAATAGTGGAGGCAAAATTCGGTCCACCATTGACTGTTATCCACCATGAAGTACAGTCTACTCAAGAGGTCACAAGTTCCAATTTTCTTATGTAATCACAAGAAAATGATGGAGAAGTAGATATTGAAGAGGGCTTGGTGGCCAATATGATGAATAATATGGGGTTGGACTTTAATGTACCCATTGGCATTGTTTACCAAGAGATCAAAGAGAAAGTAAAGGAGAAGAAGGTGTCGAAAGGTGTTGTTGATTTTGAGCTGCCTCGTAAGGATAAGAAGGCGACGAAAGGTGAAACACCTACAAAGGATGCTGGAAAATGTTAAATGGACAAGCAAGTTAAGATGAAGAAAGTTAAGGCAAAGCCTTCGAGGTCCTCGTCATGTTTGATGTACTGAGTGGAGGTATGTTGTCGTAAGGTGTAGTGTTTGCGGACAGAATTATGGTGGAATTAAGCAATGATTCTTCGTCGTCTTCTTCTACCTCCTCATCTCTAGAGGAAGTTATGATGCTCAAAGAAATGTATTTCAAGCCATCGATGGAGGGTCCAGGTTCATCCTCTTCCCTTGCTTTTTAATGCTTATCATAACTTGGAATGTAAGGGATATGAGAGACACTAGATGCAAAAGGGATGTGTTCGGTTTGGTTAGAAAGTTTAGACATGGCATTTTGATTTTACAGGAGACCAAACTACATAACCCCAATCTGTCTGGGGTAAGGGAAGTTTGGGGCTTTGGGGCTATTTGCTTTGAGGGGATGGATTCTATAGGTGCGCAGAGTGGGCTTTGAGTTTTGTGGGATCATTCTATCCTACATTCTTTTGATGTCATTAAAAGGGATAAATTTTTGGTATTTTTTTTAGGGATCTTTGCCTAATTTTTTTTGGGGGCTTATGAATGCTTATGGCCCAAACATTCTTGCACTTGAAGAACCTTTTGCATCTGAAATGGCTGATAGTTTGCTTAATTTTAATTTTCCATTATGTATTCGGGCAATTTTAACTTAATTCGATGACCTGATAAGTCATCTACTGGAGGCTCTATTAATTATGCTATGAGGATGTTCAATAGATGTTTGAATATCACTCTTTGTTGGATTTGCTAATTTCGGGTGCAAAATATTCTTGATCCAATAATAGCATTTCTCATCTTTCAATATCGAAGCTTGATAGGATCTTGGTATCTGGTGATTGGTTAGAAACTTTCTCCCTGAGCTCCATTAAGGCACTTCCAAGACTTTCTTTAGATCACACTTCCATTATGTTGAACTTCCTTTTCGTATGGAGATTGAGTGGTTAGAGAAACAAGCAATGGTCAAGATTATTAAAAGTGCTTTGGAAAATACAATCATTTGGGATTCTTTGGATTTCTAGTTGCATAAGAAGCTCCTCAACATTAAAAAGAACTTGATTGGGTGTAAGAAGGAGAGTAAATATAAAGTGAAGTCCAAAATAGAGGAAGTTCTATTGGAGTTAGAGACATTAAATCAAAAAGTCCAAATGACAGATCTTCTAAAAAAAGATTTGGCGTTGGAAAGAAGTGCGAAGTTCACTTGGAGTTAGAGACATTGGATAAAAAAGTCCAAATGACAGGTTTTCTAACAAAAGATTTAGTATTGGAAAGAAGTGCAAAGTTAAAAGTGCTTCATCAGTTTTTGCGATTGGAGGAAGTTTATTGGAAACGAAGATCCATAACTAAGTGATTAAAAGAGGGTGACCTCAGTGCCAAATTCTTCCATGCCATTATTAGTGCCAGGAGAAGATAAAGTAATATTTCGGGTTTGGTTATGCCAGGTGTAACTGAAGATGATCTAGACTGTTGGGAAGAGGGCATTGTAAACCATTTCAAGAAAGCTTTCACTTCTAAAGTTAGATACACCCTTAGAATGGAACGAGTCCCTTTCAAGGTGCTGCCAAACACTTTAAATTGATCAACTAGAGGTTGATGTCACCCTGGAGAAGCTCAAGAAGGCTTCTTTGCTCCTGGGTGATAAGCTCCAGGCCGAATGGCTTCCCATTGCTATTTTTCCAAGCCACTTATTCATGTAGAGATACTGTTAATGGTGAAAGGTTTTTGAGAAGTGGGGAGTTCTTTAAGGCTGTTAACTCTACATATATTGCACTAATAAAAAAAATCAGTTATTGATTTTTTGTCTAATATTAGACCCATTAGCCTTCTTACTAGCCTTTACAAAATTGTGGTAAACATTTTAGTGGAAAGGTTAAAGGTGGCATTGGAAACAATTATATCTGAGCCTCAGTAATCATTCATTCAAGATCAATTGATTACGTATAGTGTTTTGGTTTCCTACAAGTGCATTCATTATAGAGTGCTTAGTCAATTACCAGGAGTGATTATAAATGGAGAAAGCCTGTGATAGGGTTGAATGGAATATCCTCATGGAGGCGACGAATAGAATGGATTTTGGTTCTAAATGAAGAAGTTGGATCTTTGGATGCCTCTCCTCATACCATTTCTTGATTTTTTTTAGTGGCAGTCCCAAGGGACATTCTACGCCTTTAGGGGGTTACGATGTGGTGATCATTATTGTAATTTTCTATGGGGATCTTATGGAGAGGTGCGTAAGTTTCATCGTCTTCAATGGGTCAGCTTTTGTACCCCTGAGAGTGAAGGGAGCCTTGGCATTAGAAAGATTTCGCTGGTTAATCAAGCTTTGTGTAAATGGTAGTGGTGTAGCTTTCAATTGAAAGATCATCATCATCAAGTTCTTCTTGCGAAATATGGTATTGATAGACAAAAATGTGGATTGGTGGTGGAACAGGACATGCTGTGAATAGATCAAACTTTTGAAAGTTGATTTATCTATGTAAACATCTGTTGGATAGAAATATGAGGTGGATTGTTAGTAATGAAAATCATATTTCCTTTTGGCATCATTGGTTGGGGCTTGGTTTTCCTTTCTCTTGTGGAGGTGGAAGAAAACCCTCACTCAAACAATCACGAAGGGTCCACGTGCTCTGGCATTTTAAGCATGCACATGTACTCTTCTTACTGCGAATAGGAACCAACAACGATAGTGATTTTATCAACAAAGGTGCGTTTAGGGGCCTACCTTGTCGTTTAGGGGTTCAGTCCGGGCAGTGCCCTCTTAGAACAATTACGCAGCCCTCCGGCTACATGCCAGCTTAGTTTGGACACGAACTCTCATCAAACTTCAACACGTCATCTTGTTCTTTGTCTCAGAAATTGCAATGGAAATTCAGATGAGACACTCCTCTCAAATAGATTACTTGATTGGGCTGGCTGGCAAATATAGGACAAAGAAAGAAAAGTGATGGAAGCTCTTTACCGCTCGAGTGTTACAAGACTTAGTGATTAAAGCAGTCGAAAGAGTTGGAACTCTACGAATGCTAACTCAGGATGACCCCACCCGAGTGAGCGAGGGCAAGAGCACAAAGGTCTCTTGCAACTCAACTCGACTGTATGGAATGGAAGTTAGAGCAGCAATATGAGAGTTAAAACTCTTAAGATGGTTCTACACAACACTAAGTCAAATGCTCTATTGACAGGAGAGGCTATCAAAACACAAATGGGGTTAACCTTATTCACACAAAGGAGTAAACATGGGTGTAAGCTCAAGAGGGGCAAGAGGTTGGAAATGGATGAAAGACGGAGCGGCGAGATGTCGGAGCCGCACGTCGTTGCAGTCCTGGTGTAGTGGGATGAAGACTAGGAAGGAAGGGATGGGGTTGCAGGATGATAGAGCCGTAGGTCGCGGCGGCTGTGCCTCACAAATGAAGAAGAGAGAGAAGGAGGAATTGAGCAGCAAGAGGTTGGGGCCACATGTTATAGTGGCTTTGTACATAGAGAAGTAGGACACACGAAGACATAAGTTTAAAAAAAGGCCATGGATGCCGGGGCCATGAGTTGCTGCAGCCTTGAACGTGGCCCTAAGTGAAACAGAAGGGACGAGGCCGCATGTCGTTGCGACTCAGTGCGCAGTAAGGGCAAAGGAGAGGCATAAAGAGAGAGACGTAGCCACAATCTTTGCTGCGGTTCTATGTGCAGCGAAGGACAGGTGAGGAGCGAGAGATAGAGACGAGGCTTTCTATCGCGGCTCTTGTTTGCTAGCATAAGAGGAAAGGGAGAAGAAAGGGGAAGAGACGGGGCAGTAGGTAAGTGTGGCTTTGGGTTGATGCGTAAGAAAGACGAGGTAGAGAGAGAAAGGAGGAAAGATAAGAAAGAGAGGAGAGAGAGTGGGCTTGGGGTATGACTTAGCTTAGGTGCACCACCTTAGCCTCTATGCTTGCACACAAGAGTGAGAGTTGCCAAACATGGTTCAAGGTTTGTGAGAATGCACCATGGTGTAGGCTAGGATGTATGGGCTAGGGTGGTCTAGGGTCTAAGCTTGGGTGCAGGGACTATGGTATAGGCTAGGGCTTATGGGCTAGGTGTAGTTTCTCTCTTTAAAAGTTTTTTCTCTCCTCACCACTTGATCTACGAGTTAGAAGCAAAACACAAGCTTAATGCCTCAATTTTATTCAAAATGATCAAGCTTTTTTACAAATGACCTAAGCTTGTAAATATATAACGCCCACCAAACATGGGTGGAATGCTCAAAACAAAGCCAAATTGTTAAAAATTATATATTAAATGAATTAAAATAAAATCCCGTTTTGGACAAAATGTCGAAAATACCCCTTAGATCTTTTGAGTAAATGACAAAACCATGCCTCCCTGAGGGGCCTCTTGCCGTTGCTAGACTTCAGGAGCTTTTTTGGATACTTGCGGTGGTGATTCGGGCAATTAAAAATCATAGAATCAATGCTTGATGTATCACAAACATTTTGATGCCCTTTGATCATCTTGAAATAGATTTTTCATAAAGGGGCAAAAATCCAGCCAAGTCCATAAACTTCGACCATCATTCTGGTGTGATCCATGATGTTCGGAGTCCTCATTTTTTTATCATAAATTGAAGTGGACATCGTCATGATCATTTTGCACCAAATTTCATCCAATTTGGTTTTTGTTTGATCACATTCCCAATTTGGGAAGTAGCCAGAATGTGTGATTCCAATGACAAAAAATATTTCTATTTTCAAACTAAAAAATTCACGCTATCCGGTCTTTAATTGAGCCAAAAAATTATACCAAATAATATGCCTTAATGATATGGTTCCAACAGACCTATATTTGAAATGATCCGATATACGGATCTCAAGTTATATGTTCACGAACTATGGGATGACTTCTTTCAAAATCCTGATTTCATATTTTTGTGCTCATCATCTCTCTAGAAATTCTCTCATCTTGGGCCATGTCTTGATGCGTGCCATATGTCAAAACGACTGAGCCATTGAGACCTAGCTCGTGTCTGAATTTGAGCATGTTTTCTCTCAAAACGAGTGAGTTATGAGCATTTGAAAATCATCTCAAAAGGTGAAAACGCAGTTTCCAAAAATAGAAACTGGTTCATCGAGGCTGGGCCGAATGGTGTAAAACCCATCCCTTTATGGTAATTTGGGCCTAGAATGGTCTTGGAAGACCTGATTGAGCCCGAATTTGATCCCTAGGGGTTTTTGATGTTTTAGATCTAGTGGAAATGGTCTGGTATTGTTTTCAAACCCCAAAATGGGGCTATAGTTATACGCGTCCTTAGGGCTTCTCAAAATACTTTTTTCATGTCGTTTGAAGCCGTTCTAGTACTTTTTCAGAGGTTACCAAGTTTTAGGCATATTTTGTAGTGTACTCATGTTTTGGCAGTGTCTTGGGTACCAGTAGGACAAGGTTTAACTGGGTCTCTCCTTATGCAACTTGGGGATTAAAGCACATCAAAAATTATGTATAATGCCGAATGCTGGTCTTTGAGAGAAGCGAGAAGTATAGCATTCAAAACAAAAAGTTTTCGTCGAAGTTCATTTTTCGAATCATTACAAAGACACTTTCATTGACTCTCAACAGTATTTTTCTTCTCGATCACCGAAATTACCACAATCCCTGAGGAGTAGACCATGCCAATCCTTTTCCCGGAGGTGCGACTGAAGTGGACTCTAGTGATTGGGGGAATTTCTTAAGGGCTTCCTTCCCATTACCACTGGAATCTGTTTTTTGGGAGAGTGTGTTGATCGGGTGCCTTGTGCAAGGGTTTACAATTCTGTCTCAACATATGGACCAGCTAGTGGCTGCCGTTGATGGGCCTTGCTCCCAATTTAGTTGGTGGGGAAAGGTTGATTTGAGTTTTTGCCAGCGCCTTCTAATCTTCTTGACTATGAGACCAGCTAGTGGGTGTCGTTGGTGGACTTTGCTCCCAATCTAGTTGGTGAGGAAGGGATGATCTGGGTTTTTGCCAGTGCCTTCAAATCTTCTTGACTATGAGACCAACTATTGGGTGTCCTTGGTGGACTTCACTCCCAATATAGTTGGTGAGGAAGGGCTGAACTGGGTTTCTGCCAGTACCTTCAAATCTTCTTGACTATGAGACCAACTCGTGGATGCCCTTAGTGGGATTTGCTCCCAATCTTGTTGGTGAGGAAGGGCTGATCTAGGTTTCTGCCAACACCTTCATACCTTCTTGACTATGAGACCAGTTAGTGGGTGCCCTTGGTGGGCTTTGCTCTCAATCTTAGTTGGTAGGTAAGGGCTGATCTGGGTTTCTGTCAGCGCCCTGAAGTCGTCTTTGGACAATAGCAACATCAACCTATTTATTAGTCCAAGCTCCCTTTTGGGTTTTCACATGAACTGGATAGAAGTAGCACCATAAAAATGGTTTTCACTGGTTTCTTATTTTTATTGAGGGTCTTTTACCCGTGACTTCAAGGTCACATACACCTTTGATTTCAGTTTTTACTCATGGCATCCTTTAGGGTTTTCACCATGCCCATTTTTCTTATTTTCAGAACACTCTTACTCATGGCTTCATGGCCATGCCCGCTTGTCATTTTTACTCATGGTGCCCTTGCTGGTTTTCACCATGGCCAATTTTTATTTTGACAATTTTACCCATAGCGTCGTGGCTATGTCTACCTAAAACTCCTACTTTTTCTCATGACAATCCTCATTGGATGCTCATCATGCTCAGCTTCTTTTTCTTTTTAGAGAAACTCTCTTCTTTGATAAGGCATATGACAGAGGGGTTATGTTTGGATAAGGCTCACTGGGGTAATAGATACCATGGGTGAGGTTTTTGTTTTGGAAGTGAACCACCCTAGGTATTTTTGGGTCCTTTCCAAGGTGGTGTATGGTTCACATGTACTAGGTATGGGTTTTTAGATGGTTTAGTGGCTAGTTGACATATAAAACTTCACAGGGGATAAAAACAAATGTGTCCGAGAGGTAAAGAAATAGTTACCTCATTGGGGATAACAGTTTACTTGGGATTTTGATTCGTTGAGGTGGATAGACCATTGAAAGTGGTGACTCACTGGGGTTGTTGGTCTATCAGTCATAACGTTCCATTGAGGAAGATGGATTGTTAGTGTATATGATCCTTTGGTGGCAGTAGTCCACTGGGGATGGTGAGTCATCTAGGGTGATGAGTCACTGAAGATGATAGTCCCTTTGGGACTCGATGGACCACTGAGGATGGTATGTCATCAAGGGTGCATATGGTGTCCTAAGTATGATGTTACCCGTGGGGTTTCATGAAAGCTCGAGTGAGCTGGGTATTTTTGGTACAACTCCATGGGGATAATGGAGTTTTTTTTTTAAGTTGAAACCCAAGTGAACAAGGGTTATTAGGATGGTTTGTGATGAGGTCAGAGTTAATGAATGGAGTTATTTGGGATTCCCATGGTTTTACTAAGTTCATCCCCCCAGTTATAGACTTGTGTATTTCTAATGGTGTTTGTTTATACCTGATGGATTCCCAATGGGGATTAAGTGTATCAGGGATATAATTCCATTTGGGATTGGAATCATTAAGGACAAAAAACATCATTAGAGTCCAGGGTTATATTGGATTAACAGGTTCATGGTTTGGGGTGAGAGGGTTTGGAAAAGGGGGCTATTGAGCTCAGGGTTCTGGGCTTCATATAACTTGAGGTTATCCACAGAGGGGTTAGTGTGTGTAGGAGGAAGAAGGAGCATAGCTCACTTGTCCGGCAAGTGTTATTGTGTTTGAATGAACTCAGGAAACATGGATTCAGATTTTAAGTGCAGATCTGGACTTTTTAACCAATGAGAGGGGGACAAGAATGAACTTGACGGAGCCACACATGTATGTGTGCCCATGCTTGTATGAAAATTTGGAAGAGAAGAAGTTGGTGTTGTCAGGGCTGCACGAAATGCACATGCTCTAATTTGTATGAGGGGTCATTGTTGGAAGGTATTTTTCATCAACATGGGGCCCACGCTCAATAAAGCCTAGCAAACAGTGGAAATTCTGACAGTCTCAGAATAGCTTTGAAATTGGCCAAGTTCTTCATAAGGTCTCTCAAAAGTCTCTTGTCAAGTTTCGTTGTAGTCTGACATGTTTAAGGCTATGCAGACTGAGAAACAATTCCAGCAGAATCGACCTCTAGCACCCTAAAAAAGCCCATATAACTAGAGATATATTTTTGATATCTCAAATCATTGTGGGACCACAACCATTGGATCTAGAATGGTTGAAAACCCCCAGGGGTCAAATTTTAGCTCGAACGGACACTCCAGAAATAAGTTATAGGCAAAAGAGTGAAACAGGAGGGGCAGCACACTATTCTCGTGCGACTACCCTGCAACTCCGCACCATGGAAAGGGAAGGGATAGTCACGACCAGTGAATTTTGACGCTCATATCTTACTCGTCCCAAGTCATATCGTGCTCAAATTTGGTGAGCATGTTCGTCTAGTTAAGACGAGTAATTCGATATGTGGCATGCCTCGTGATGACACTCGAGTGCAAATTAAAGCTAGAGAGAAGTTGCTGATTCGTGAAGAAAGTGCAGGAAATTCTGTAGCATCGTGCCTTGCTCGAGCAGCCAGATCACACCGCTCGCGAGCCCGATCGTCGTGAGACCAATTCCATCGTGTGCGTAAGGTCTCAGGCTATCACTGACTTGAACCCCGTAGGTGATGAACGGTTGGATTCTGCACACAAAGCCGATGTAGCGACTGTAAATTCCGTCACAGGAATTCCAGATTCCGGCAAAAATTCTAAAGTGGAAAAATTTTTGTTCGGGCACAGAATCGAGCTACATTTGTTGCCCCACGATCATAACAACATGCTCAGTGCAATTCAACGAAGAAATCACTGAAATACATCAAGGAACGAGTACACTATCGATCTGAAGTTTCAAGATCCATTCAAATTTCAAGTTACATGATCATGTACTAAAAACACGATCCATGACTCGAAGTTGGTATCAAATCGATCGCCATGTCGAGCCCTACAAGAAAACAAATATCTTACAATCAATCGGGCATCAAAACGACCTCGGATCAGGCATACAAGATCACGTAAGTTCTAGAGCAATACAGGGACTGTTCTCATATTCCATGAATTGTTAGAAATGGTCAAATCCGTTATTTTGTACCCTATTTTCTATTTTCTTTTAGTTCAATTTAATCTAAATTTTCAGCAATTAGGGTTAATTTTGATCATCCACCCATGTTTGGGCCAATTCTATATATACGTACCAGCATTGCACGCACCAGAGGACTCAACCTTTCACAAAAGAGAGAGTTTTTTCTTAATACAAGTTTCTCTTTCTTCTCATTGTTGGGTCACATTTGAGAGAGAGTGAGGTGAGAGAAACTTTTGACCGGTACCTCTAGGTTCGAGGTAAATCTTCTCTCTATTTTTTTCTTTTTTTTCGTCTTCTCTCTCTCTCTCTTCTTTCCTCTCTTCCCCCCTCCCTCTCTGTCTGAGTTCCTCGCAGGGGTCATGCACCACAGTGGCAGTGCTGTGCATGCCTCCCCTTAGGTCACACAGATCGTGCATGGCGATGGTTGTGCCATGCGCGAGTCTCCTTCTCCTTATGTTCTTCTACCTCCCTCTCTCAGTGAGGTCTGTAGACGGTGCTGCCTATCGCCATCCACAGACGTAGCTTCGACTTCTTAGTGAAGAACTCAAACTGCAAAACTTGCTGTCGCCCACAGTGGTCCTTCCCTACTGCGCGTCTACAGTAGACGACGATACCCTTCACCTCCCTCTAGAGACTTCGGCAACATCTACCTCCGTCCGTGAGCTTCCTTCATGCATTCGGTGCTTATCGTCATCCTTCTGGCATCCCATGCCTATCGTCGTGTGCCTCGTGAGGATTATCCTCGCGTGCTTTACGAAGGACTATCATTGCGTGCTTCATCAAAGACTATCCCTGCCCACGTGTTGTCTCCTTTTGTTGCAAACAGTGATGCCTAGCGCTGTCTATAGTTCATTTCTCACTTTCCAACTATGAGCAACAGTGTCGAGCACCGCCTAAGGGCCATGAGACTGCTATTCCACGGTTGTGAGTGGCAACGACTAACGCCATCAGGACCCTATCTCTCTGCTGTCTCATGTTTTCTTTTCATTTTCTTTTCTCTTCTCACTTGACTGAGGGTAGACTTAGACTGGCACCGCTATATCAGTCTCGATTTCGAGTAGTATTTTCACCATGCTGGTCTTGAAAACCATGCCCGTCTTGCTACCACTCCAAGTCAATGACTTCCTGGTTGCCATGCCCGTCTCTCCTCTTTGTCGAGTTTTTCTTCCCTTTCCAATCTTTATCTGAACCTTATGCTTCATCACCCTCTCGTATGAACGTATATTTCCCTAAGACAAGGGAGGGTCTTTCTAACCCACTTGTCTTACAAATTAACTATAGAAGTATAGAAGTCTTGCGCAGAAAGCAAGAGGATTGTTGGTCAAGGGAGATGATTCCGAACCAGCTAAAGCAGCTGGGGTCTTTCTTCATGATTTAAGAGGGTGCCCACACGAGCCAGCCTGAGTAAGTCCCGAACCCACCTTTAATTCCTCTCTCATTGGTTGGTATACCTGCCCTTGGTCTCGAGCAAGGTTCTTAGAGAGCGATCTCAAATCCCAGGTTCATCAGAAACTCGAGATACATGCCGCCAGATCATCCAAATCTGGAGAGAGAGATCGATGCACCTGACCAGCTTAGCGACTCCATTGGGGACTTACTACCCCTTAGTCGGCTCGCTCTTGTTTGATTAGTATCCTCTTTTACTTTCTGCATTAATTTCTATGGCACCTGAGTCCATTCATCTGAGTCGGGGACTTCCTTATCCCCGCACTTGTGACCGTCTCAGGGAAGTGAACTTCTCAAGCTTCATTTCCTACTCTCCTCCTAAGTCAGGACTCACGGTCCAGCTCCCAAGTTCTCACCTGGATCGGTGCGTGAGGGGACTTAAAAGTCCCGCCTCCCCGCTGCCTAGCCCTGGTGGACCCTTCACCAAGGCCTCTTGCATCGATGGCACATCTGCCACCATACATAGCACACACCCTACTACCGGCAAGTCTCTTGCTGGTCATATTGCTAAGGAACGCCGAAAGGCTGCCCCCATCAGTCCTGCGAAAGGCAAGCGAGTTACCGTCACTCCTGAGGATAGCCAAAAGGCAACCCCTTATGCTCCTTCACCACCCCGAACCTCCACACTTGGAGGGCCGACACATAGGGTAGGAGGTCCAGAGATCATAACCCCTCGCACACATCCAATGGCTCGTGGTCCATCAACTCCAGCTGCACCTCGGAGCAACCCTCACATTGCCTTGAGCTCACATCCAAGGCTAGGCCTTCTCGGGCCAAACCCTACATGCGCCATGCATTTTCTTTCCACAGCTCAGGGCCGCGTTAGCTCTTTGCCACCTTGAGCACATGAGGGTCAACCACTCCGTCTTCCCTCCCAACACACACAGCTTCACCTTGTGAGAGATGAGCTTCTACTTCACCCCTCACAGACACAAGCTCGTGGATCTCATCCTCCTTAGGTCGAACCCATTGAGTGTGCCCGGGTCAACCTCCAAGTCACTCGAACGGCTAACTCTAAAGGTGCACATGCACCGTTTTGGCAGGTTCTTTTCCAACCTCAACTCAGACGGAGTCGTGGACCAGCTCCTTCGCCTATCACTTTCCAAACACCAGGCAAACACCTCGAGCCCTAGTACTTAAAGGTCTTCCCTAAGAGTACCATCTTGAGCCAGCCTCAGGTCAGCCGTGCATATGGGCCCCACAAAGGAACTCAGGACAACGACCTGATGTTAGATAACAGCCTCCAGGCTCTAGCCTCCAAGGTAGAAACCTAGGCTGCCTTCCGTCCTTGGACTCCACTGCCTACTCCAGCTCATAGACATGGCCCTTGCGTGCTTGAAGAAGGCTAGGCAGTCCAGTTCTTAGGATCGGTTCTGGAGGGAAGTCCACAACCATCTCAGGTTTAAAAAGGAGAGATGTCACGACCCCGCCCCCTGACCCCTGCCAGCAGGCAACAGAGCGCGAGATCGCACCGGAGGTCGCGAACGTCACTCAGTTGGGATTGGCTCAACGCATGAAAAAGCGGACTCAAGAGCACACCATGAAAGAAAACCAGAATAAAACCATTTGTCAAAGCAAATAACAATTCGATCTCATTCATCTGATATTTAAAAGTCTTTACAATTCCTTCAATGCATTACTTGCCCAAAAATATACAAAATGAGGTACACCACACATTACTGAGACATCCAAAACAAACAATGAAAGTCTTCAAAGGACTGCTTTTTAACCTCTCGACTTCGAGCTTCAAATCCCCAATGGTCACCCACCTTAAGCACATGTGTCAATACTCTTCACTTTACAGTTATGAAAATAAGATGGAATGAGCTAACAACCCAGTAAGCAGATTTACACCATTACATTCCAACTAGCATGATAGTGATAATAATGTGTAACACACGTATACGTACATGTACACATGTATCAAATAAGGTCCCTTGACATACATTCTAACAGAAATGTGAGAAAGGTAGTTCAATTTATGTAATGCATAAGTCACAATCACCTTTCTTAAAGTAAAGTAATAAAGATAGCATATCACAACTTTAGCTAAACGCCTATGCAGAAAGCTTAAATAAGTCAGGCAAACAGATCTATCTACTCCTGAAGTAGAAGCCACATCAGTCAGGCTAAGCCTATCTTGAACTTGGGACTTTTACCCTCACCCAGGAGGGTGGACCATGACAAGTGGAAGACCCACTTTGTAAGGCCCTCACACACGCATACATCCCCAGTGCGCTTTGGGGCTTTCGATTGGCAGAGGCCTTACAAGACACCACCCTCTCCTTGCGCACTTTCGGCAAGAGGGTATTACCCTACCATTAGGTGACTTAATGCATAGTGCCAACATAGATCTGGGGGGCACGACCCTCCCAACTACTCACATCCTGAGTCCCGTCCTATCATGGGGAGTCAGGGAAAAATCGCAGTTGCCAGCACCATCATTCACACAGTAGGTGCCCTTTCACAAAACATAATAGCATCGCAGCTACCGATACCATCATTCACACGGTAGTACCAATTCACATAACATAAACATCATGATACCATCATTCACATAGTAGGTATCCATTCACATATAGCATAAGCATCATTATCATGCATGCGTATATGTGCTCGCATTTAGGGTCCTAAATTTTGGACCATTTAGAGTTTGAAGATGGTTCCAACATCAATTTCATACCAAACACACCTATCCCTCACTTGGGAGTGGTTTAAATACAACAGGGTTTTGTTTGGCCTCTTAAAGGTTCAAGGAAATGAGGGTTAACTAACTGCCCCTTGCTGTGTACAGTGGACAACAATATACCTTGTTTCAAATCATTATAAAATTCAAATTGTAAGGTAACCTGTGATTGGTACAAAATAAAATTTTAAGTCAAGATCTATATCTTTCTAAAAAACCAAATTTGAAAGCATTTGGATTCCATTTAGTAGTTCAAAAATTCGTGGCAAACAAGGTAATAGTTATGATTTTCATCAATACAGCCCAAAGTGACATACCTTCATAAAGCAAGGTATAACTTTCAATCTAGGAAGCTTTTCGAAATAGTTTCCACATGAAAATTTTAACCCATTTTAATATATTTCAAATGGCTATATTTTGGCCGAAAAAGAACTTCGTTTTCCTAGCTAAAACCAGTGACCAGAGTGGTATAAATAAAAACATCCAAGAAAACGCTCAATAATGATATACCTTCCCATTTTGAAACATAACTTCTTTTTTGTAAATAATTTCAGAAATGGGTAAAAACAAATATTTTACTAGAATTGTATATCTCTTTAATGGGGGTGGTTTGAGGTCAATCAGACCCCATTTGTCTATTCAAAAGCCTCTTACAAAGGCATGCAAACTTCTGGAATTTCACAGTGGCATACAACATGTCTCAAGCATACATTCCATGATCTTCATTTCATGGTGACGCACATGATAACAACCATTCTATCACAATGTGAACACACATAGTCATGCATAGCATGCATTTCTTACATAATTTAAGAATCATGCATTCATTCTTGACATTCACCATTATCATAAAACAAGAGCTCCAATTTCTAAATAAAAAGGCGTAAGGATTTTCTTACATCACATACACATTCATTCTCATTTTATATGCATAAATTCCATGTATCCTTATGACTATCATGCATGGTGATGGATCCACTTACCTAAACAACAGTGGTGTCTTCTCCACTCATCTCCTCACAGCTCTTACCCATCCAACTATGGCTGCCCAGCAACAGTCACTTCTTCCCACCTTGTGTCTTAGAGAGAGAGAGAAATGAAGTAAGAATGAGTGGCACAGGTGAGAAAGGGGGCTTAAGTACTCTTTGGTTGAGGTGGCTGGCCAAGTGTCACCAAAAGACGGTAAAATCTGGACATGTGGCACTCAACCAGTATGCATAAAACAAGTGGCATACACAACTCATTCATGTCAGAAACCTAGCTGGCACTGCACACAAATCCACTAGGTGCTGGCCTCTTCACCAGACACTAGCTTGTCACCCGGCGCGGGCTCTTCCAACCGGCGCTTGCTTTTTCACAAAAATCCACCCGATGCTGGCTCTTCCAACCGTTGCTGGCCTCTTCTCCAACTCACCCGGTGCTAATCTCTTCCAACCGGCTTTGACCTCTTCTCCAACTCACCTGGAGCTGGTCTCTTCCAACCTGTGCTGACCACAACCTCAGCCTCCCCATCTTGCTAGGCCTTTTAACTGGCCGGGAAAAGTTTGGGACATCACACCATCCTCCCCTTAAAAAATATTTTGTCCTCAAAATCGTTAGTCGAAAGAGGGGTACGAGGTCCACGTTTCATCTTCTCGCTTCCACGTGGATTCTTCCCTCGAGTGATACTGCCATAAAACCTGGACTAGAGGAATCTCTTTGTGACACAATATCTGGACTCTTCTATCCAGTATCTCAACAGGCTATTCTATATAAGTTAAATCCTCCCTAATCAGGATCGGCTCATACTTTAGGACGTGGGATGAATTGGGCTGATACTTTCTTAGTACAGACACATGAAACATGTTATGAACATTAGCCAACTCGAGCGGTATGGTCAATCGATATGCCATGACTCCAATCCTTTCTAAAATCTCTAAGGTTCCAATAAACCATGGAGTTAGTTTTCCCTTCTTGCCTATTCTCACTAAGCCCTTAGTTGGTGATACTTTCAGAAAAACCTGATCATCCACCACAAATTCAAGTGCCCTTCTCCGATGGTCAGCATAACTCTTTTGCCAACTTTGAGCCGTTCTCAGTGTTTCCCAAATCAAAGCAATCTTTTCTGAGGTCATTTGAGCAATCTCTGATCCCAACAGTCTTCTCCCACCGACCTCATCCCAACATATGGGCGATCTACACTTCCTCCCATATAATGCCTCAAAAGGCGCCATCTGCATACTGGCCTAGAAACTGTTGTTACAAGCAAACTCTATCAGGGGCAAGTGAACATCGCAGTTTCCCTTGAAATCTGAAACACATGTTCTCAACATATCTTCTAGGGTCTGTATGGTCCTTTTGGATTGTCCTTCAATTTGGGGATGGAAAGCAGTACTGAAAGTAAGTTTGGTTCCCACAGCCGACTACAAGCTGTTCCAAAACCTTAAAGTAAATCTTGAGCCTTTGTCAAAAACAATACTAATAGGCACCCCGTGCAGTCTTACAATCTCCTTGATGTACAATTGGGCCAACTTATCCATGGTAGAAGTAGTACGGACCGACAAGAAATGAGCAGCTTTAATGAGTTGGTCTACAATGACCCAAATACTATCATGCCCCGAACTTGATCTCGGCAGGCTGGACACGAAGTCCATAGTTAGGTGTTTCCACTTCCATTCTAGTACAAGAAAGGGCTGTAACTATCCCACAGGTTTCTAATGTTCAACTTTAACTTGCTGACAGGTTAAGCACTTGGAAACAACTTGTGCTACCTCTCTCTTCATGTTATTCCACCAAAAGACTCTTTTTAGATCTTGATACATTTTCGTGCTCCCTAGATGCACTGAATAATGGGTGTGATGTGCCTCTTCTAAAATAGCCCTTTTTACCTTCTAATTGTTAGGAACACAAACCCACCCTTTAAATCTCAACATTTCATCACTACCCAAGACACGGTCCTCCTTACCATCCAATTTTATTTCCGCGCAAATTGTCATGAACTGAGGATCCTCCTTTTGCGCTACCCGGATTTGCTGAAAAAGATGTGGCTCTATTCTCATAGCTGAAATTATTCCTTTCCCAGCATCAAGGCGCAGAGTTGGATGCCACTCTACTGCATCTTCTAGTAGCTTCATCTCTCGGACCATCATGTAAGCCATTGACACCATCGGCTTCCTACTTAAAGCATTTTCCACAACATTGGTCTTACCTGGATGGTAGTTGATGGTACAATCATAATTATTGAGCAAGTCCATCTGTCTTCTTTGTCTCATATTTAATTCTTTTTGAGAAAACAAGTATTTGAGGCTCTTATGATCGGTGAACACTTTAAATTGAGTTTCATAAAGATAATGTCTTCAGATTTTTAGGGCAAAGACCACCGCTGCCAGTTCCAAATCATGGGTGGGATAGTTCTGTTCATAAGGCTTTAATTGCCTATAAGTATAGGCTATAACCTTTCTCCTTTGCATCAAGACACACCCTAACCTGTTATGCGAGGCATCAGTAAAAACCACAAAATCTTCATTTCCCTCAGGCATGGTCAATATCGGGGCCGTAGTTAATCTTTTCTTCAATTATTGAAAACTTCTCTCACAGTTATCAGACCCCGCAAACATGACTTCCTTTTGGGTTAGGCAGGTTAGGGGAAGTGCTATCTTCGAGAATCCCTCTACGAAACGCCTATAATTCCCCACAAGTCTTAGGAAGCTGCAGACTCCAGATACATTCATTGGTCTCTCCCATTTAAGCACAACCTCAATCTTGCAAGGACCAACTGCCACCCTGTCTTTGGAAACAATATGCTCAAGGAAAGCCACGCTTAGAAGCCAGAACTCACTCTTATTGAGCTTAGCAGACAACGTTTTTGCCCTTAGAGTCTGGAGGACCATTCTTAAATGTTGCTCATGATCTGTCTGATTCCTGGAATACACCAAAATATCATCAATAAAGACCACCACAAATTCATCCAGATAGGGTCTAAAAACTCTATTCATCAAATCCATAAGGACAGCTAGGGCGTTCGTTAATCCAAATGGCATGACTAAAAACCCATAGTGGCCATAACAAGTCCTGAATGTGGTCTTGAAGATATCACCTTCCTTAACACGCAATTGTTGGTATCCAGACCGAAGGTCAATCTTTGAAAATACATGGGTCCGTTGCAGTTGATCAAATAAATCATCAATTATGGGAAAAGGGTATTTATTCTTTACTGTAACCTGATTCAACTGTTTATAATCAATGCATAGCCTCAAAGACCTATCTTTCTTTTTTACAAATAGAATTGGTGTGCTCCTTGGCGACACGTTAGGTCGGATGAGCCCCATATCCAACAATTCTTGTAATTTATCCTTCAACTCTTTTAGCTCGGCTGGGGCCATCTTAAATGGGTATTTAGAAATAGGAGTAGTACCAAGGGCCACCTGTATTACAAATTCAATCTCTCTAGCCAGGGGCAGAGAAGTTAACTCTTCGGGGAAGACCTCTATGTATTCTCTCACCACCGGTATCTCTTCCAATTTAGACTGAACACCTCAGTTTTCTACTACATAAGCCAAACATCCAACACATCTTTTGGCTAATAGTCGAGAGACTCGAAGGGCTGAGATGATGTGTAAAGGAGAAACATCCTTAATGCCCTTAAAATGTAGTTCAGGTTGACCCGAGCATCTAAAAGTTACAGTCTTATCAAAACAGCTCACTGTAGCACAGTGGGTAGACAACCAATCCATACCCAAAATAATATCAAAATCTTGAATATCCAAAAGTATCAAATCTATAGGCAACAAATGCCCTTCAATCACAATCCCACACTGTTTATACGTCGTATCAGTTTCTATTGATTCTCCCATAGGCGTACATATTATCAAAGTCCAAACAAGTTGTACAAATTTAACATTCAAATGACATGCAAAGTGTGGTGCAATACATGAATGGGAAGAACCAAGATCTATTAAAACTCTTGCTTCAATTCCGCACACAGAAAGCGTACCTCGAATCACAGAGCTACTCACCAGCTTGATAGGGTGGTCCAGACACCCCCTCAAGGATCCCAAAGGAGACGGCGGGCACCTAAGTTGGCCCGTCGAAGGAATCGTCCTCCTCAACCACCAGTCGAGGAAGAATTCCTCAGGCCCCTTCCTCCATTGTCGACCTTGCAAGACTTTATTCCAAGTGTAGCTCGCCTCGTCCTTTCGTCTAATCAAGCGGACATCCTTGAGTCACCAACAGCTCGGGATTCCCCCAATATGGGTGACGACACTAAAAGCACCCCACGACGGTCAAACCTGGGGCAAGACTTAAAATATCCCCTGGGCACGTCCAATTCAGTGATGACGTAAAAAGCTGCCCAGAACATTCTAACTCTTCTTCACCTCCTTCCTCTTTTATTTTCTCCACAGGTGCAGCTCCATGTTGCCCAGACTTCAACACTCTAAACAGAGAGTTCGGAGGCACCAGCCTCACCTAGCCACAGCAAGAGCGCCTCAGAGATATGCTGACCTTGGCGGTTGGATTCTCGATAGCATCCGACGCCCTATCAACCCGAGCAAAAATCGAGTCATCTTTAGGCCCCTGTTTCAAAGAAGCCTCCCACATGGTGCAGATCTTGGAGGTGCCTGCTAGCATGGGGCAAATGGGTCTAAGATCGAGAAAGAAGCTACAGCCCACACCTCAAAAGCTCAAGGCCCTCAAGTTTCCTGGTCCTCTGCTTTCCCCTAAACCTCAACCTCAAACCTCTGCATCCCTAATACAAGCTCCTATTACTTCCTCATCAACCCAGATCGCACCGGCTGAACAACAAAGTCAACCAGTGTCACAAACCAAAATCCAACCAAAACCTGTTTCTAAGCCTACCCTATCACCCACAACAGTGACAGGATCAGGAACACAGAAGACTAATGAGGATAAATTGAAATACAACGTAATTGGGAACTTGAGAAAGCTTCCAGCCCTTCTAAGTACTTATGATGCCCTCCTACTGTCTAGAGACTATCGCATGACTCTAATTCAAGCTCTTTCTAACCTAGACATGTACGAGACTGAAGTGGAACTTATTGAGGTTGACCCGGCTATCCTGAGTGGGTGTCTGAAAATCTCCTTTTCTGAAGATGACCTTCAATTGGGAGGAAAATTTCACCATCGCCTCCTCTTTGTGAATGGTGAACTTCATGCCTACCCTCTCAATCGGATCATGCTAGACGGAGGGTCAGCAGTCAACTTGATCCCAAGAAGGATCCTCACTCGATTGGGATTAGGGCCTGACGACCTCACTCCTACCCACATCACTGTGCAAGGGTTTAACCAATCGGGAGAAAAGCCACTTGGCACAGTGTGCCTTCATCTCAAGATCGGTAATCTCAACGATTACGCCCAATTCCACGCAATCAACAACGATACCTCCAACAACATCCTGCTTGGTTGTCCTTGGCTTTACGACAAGTGGGTGGTTCCTTCCACACTCCACCAATGCTTCAAGTACAACTAAGATGGAAGGCAACACATGGTCTATGCTAATAGAAAACTGTTCCCCATAGCTCAGACTCACTATGCCGACGTCGAGTACTATTTCACAGCGCGTTCAACGTTAGAAAAGTCAAAGGATGATAATTGGAAGCCTGTGAGAGAGACAGGACCTTCGTCTCACGATGACATTGAGGATCTGGGGCGAATGATCACGAAAATGTTCAAAGAAGAGGAAAGATAGGGCAAGATCCTCCCCTTGATCCCTATCCACCCAAGCATACCGTGCCACCTCTTCGAGGTCATGGTATCCTCTCTTGAAGACAAAGCTTCCCCTCTACTTCTACTCAGCCTTAGCGAAATGGTGAGCTAGAAACGACCCTCAAGCCTGAGGAAACCCCGAAGGTAAACCTTCAAGCACCGACGGTCACCTATACATCAGACCAGCAAAAGGTCCTACATGTCCCCATCATTCTTATAGAAGTAGAACTGGCATACCAACCACCAAGGAAGGTACTCCAAGTTCCATCCTCCTTGAACAAGGGCATCAGCAGCCAAAAGAAGGTCCTACACTTCTCGGGGGTTGTTGAAGAAGTACAGCCAGACAAGAGTCATCCCTTTGGCTCTCTGGAACAAGACCCCATGACAGAGCTGAGAAACGAGGTTCGTAACCTCCAAAGCCAATTGGAGGTCATGCGCATTGCTTCAAAGCACTTAAAGGGGTTTGTCCCTGAGACTAAGACTTATGACGAGCTCAAGACCAATGCACCTTGAATTGAAGCCAAAGCTCCCCCAGACTAAAGCATTTATAGCTAGCAGGCTCATCAAATCATGAGAACCATGAATTACGAGCCCCTCTCCAATCAAACACTAAGGGGTGAGGAAGCAACTGCTCCCCCATTCGAGCTCATTGAAGCCATAGCAGGTTTCCACAAGGCAAAGCAAGGGGTGGGATATTCTTTTTCGTCTAACACTAAAAAAGGATGAAAGCAATAAAACAAAAGACGACATAAGAGCGAGAGACATGTCACACAACACTCTAAGCAAAAAGTGACATTTCATTCATAAAATAAAAAATTCATACAATTGTCAACATTATCAATACCAAGAATTGGTGTACAAAGAGTTATAAATGAGAGTGTCCACTAAAGCCTCAAGACTAAGCTTATAATGGTCTTGTTGTGTCCACTTGATTCCATCCTTCAGGGCTACCGCCTGAAGGAGGGCAAACTTTCTAACCAAAGGAAGATATTCCCCACATACCAACTACGAAGAAAATGGGTCTTTTCCACGGGCCACAACAAGCAAGCCTTCCAAATCATTGATGTTACATTAAAAAATCACCATGTCATTCTCATTCTCAAAACATGTGATTTCTTTAACAATAGAAGGAACTTCTGAAGGCAAAATCTTGAAATTTAGGTGAATGAACTAACACATGAGAAAGTTGGTTTTAAGGTTACCTAAGTGTACCATTGTGGAATCGGTGACAGTCAAAGGCCCATGAAAGAACTTAAGTAAATGCCTAATAGAGGGATAATTCTCAATAAAAGCTGATTCTTGTAAAGACAGAACTTCTCGAGCTTGTCGAGCCATTTCAATCACCTTCATTTCGAACAAGTCTGCGTAAGGAACCTCGAAGTCTAAAAGTTTATCTACCAGCCTCTTCGCCAAAGAGGGGAACATGATCAACTCAATGAGAGAAGCCCGCCTGAAAAGTTGATAAGCAGCTCTAAGAAAATCACATTCGTTGTCTGTAGAAACATTGCAGCGATTGAGCCTGGTGAGTTGTGCATGGAAAGGTATCATGGCTTGCGAAACAACAAAGCCTCCCCGGATGCGCCAGACAAGAGGATGAATAACTTGTCCCAAAAAGGAGGTGACCATAAAAGCTGAGCCTATGATAGGTTCCCTTTGAGCAGAAGATGCGTGGATCGCTCTCAAGGTGACAAGAGGATAAATGAGGGAAGGAAGGAAGATGCAGTCGATGCTGTACATTGTCAACTGTTTCAAAAGAAAAGAGAGAGAAAAGACAGTCGACGCTAGACTTCGCCAACTGTCAAAAGAGAAAAGAGGAAGAGGACCAATCGGAGCTAGGCTTGCATCGGTTACGATGAGAGTGAAGCAAGGGAGAGAGATCGAGCCGGTGCTAGGCTTTGTCGATTGTGACAAGAGAGGTTGGAGAAATCCAACCGGCACTTGCGTTCACCGACTGTTAGGAAAGAGATGAGATAGAAATTCAACCGGTGTTGGGGCTCACCGACTGTTACGAAAGAGAGGAGAGAGAAAACCTCACCCGACGCTAGAGTTCATAGAAGAGGAAGAGAGGGAAAACCCCACCTGGTGCTGGGGATGAAAAAAGAATAAGGGAGGGAAAACCCCACCCGACGCTCGGGATGAAAGAAGAAGAAGGGAGGGAAAAGCCCACCCAGCACTGGGGATGAGAGAAGAAGAAGAGAGGGAAAACCCCACCCAGCGCTGGGGATGAAAGAAGAAGAGAACCACCCAGTACTGGGGATAAAAGAAGAAGAGTACCAACCGATGCTGCGGATGAAAGATGATGAAGAGAGGGAAAACCCCACTTAACACTGAGCATCAAAGAAGAAGAGAACCAACCGGTGCTCCAGTTGCAATGAGGAGGAGAAAGAGAGATATGAGAAAATGGGGCGGAGAGAGAAAGAAGGGAGGAGAGAGGAACAGGAGAGGAAAGAGAAAGTTACCTACCCGAAGGGTACTAGCCCTTTTATTCTCTCCTCTCTCTCTCTCTCTCTCTCTCTCTCTCTCTCTCTCCAAGACGTACTCATAGGCTCAAGCAAGAATGAAAATTTCTATTGAATTATCAAAGAATGAATCGAGAGTGTCCTTTTACAATGAGGCAGTGCCTGTTTATATAGAATTGGGCCCTAACATGGTGGACGCCCAAAAGTAACCCTAATTGAAGGTAATTATGATTTAATTGAATTTAAAAAATGCCAAAAATGGTTGTAAAAAGACTGTTTTTCCCCTGCTTAACAATGTGGGGAATTTCAAAGCGTTCCCTGCTGCTACCCGAGATCTTGCGTGATCTTCCATGGTTGACCCGAGGGTGTTCTGATGCTTGTTTGATCAAAAAATTATTGTTTTCTTGTAGAGCTCGGCATGACGATCGTTTTGATACCAACTTCAAGTCATGAATCATGTTTCTGAGCCATGATCAAGAGACTTGAATATTGGATGAAGCTTGAAAACTTCGGATCGATTTTGTGCTCATTCCTTGATGTTTCTTCATGATTTTTTAATTGAATCACACTGAGCATGCCGTCACGTTCACATTGCAATGAACATAGCTTGATTTTGTGTCTGGATGAAGATTTTGTCATCTTGAGTTTTTGGTCAGAATCTTGAAATCCGGTGGCTGGAATTTATAGCACCTTTGGTGCCTTCATATATGAAATCCAACCGTTCATCGTACACAAGGTTTAGATCAGAGATAGCCTTGGACCTCACACACATAATGCAATTAGTTTCGTGCCGATCGGGTATACGAGTGTCGTGATATGGCTGCTTGAACAAGGCGTGCTGCTACTAAATTTTCTACTACATTATTTCTTTTAGTTTTTCTCTTTACTCAGGCGTTGCTATGGGGCGTACCACATATCAAATTGCTCATCTTGGTGAGATGAATATGCTCACCAAATTTGGGAGAGATCTAACTTGGAACGAGTGAGTCATAAGCCTAGAAAGTGACTACTCGTGACTGTAAAAACAACCACCTTTAATGTTGTTTTGATGGAGTGAGGCCACATGGGAATAGTGTGCGGCTTACGTCTTTTCGGTATTTTACCCATAACTTTGTCTTAGTGTCTGATTAAGCCAAAAATTAACCCATAAGGGTTTTCGACCATACCGGATCTAGTGGCAGTGGTCCCCACAGCTAATTGATGCACCAAAAGTACGAATCTACTTACAGGGTCCATTTCAGGGTACTAGAGACTCTTTCGCTAAAAATTGTTTCTCTGTGTTCACTGCCTTAGACATGTCTGATCATGATGAAACTTGGCAGGTGGTCTTTTGAAGTGCTAATGAAGATCTTGACCAGTTCTGGAGTCATTTCAAGATTGTTAGGAGTTTCCACTATTTTATAGGCTTAATTGACCTGCTTCCTACCAGGGACCAAGATGCTGAAAAATACTTTCAAACATCTTGCCCCACCGAATGTTATGCTTCAAGAGAAGCGAGAAGGACAATCATTCGAAAAGTTTCCTTCAACTTTTACTTTGTTCCTGCCTAGCCACAAGATCATGTGTATGTCGAGGAGATTCATGTAACAGTGTAACCAGAATGCTCAGATGTAGGGATGCATTATTCGCGGATCCGTCCGTGGAGACTTTAGGGGGAGAGGAGACAAATTGGTGATGCTGTTTGCTGCTACACCAGGTTTGGTTTTGACAATCGAAGTACCATTATGGGTCTCATTTACCCAGTCTAGTTGGGGGCAGGTCTATTAGTCGAGCCCGAAGCTCTCGTTGTGCAGGGTAGGCGACCTAACGTCTCTAACAGGTTCTACCCTTGCTTTGTCAGTTTCTTGCCTTCGAAGGATGATGACTAGGCTACTTTGTCACCTAGCCTCATGGAGAGAGGCATACACATTTCATGCATGGGGAGAAGGTCCTTGAGAAAAGGAGAAGGCATGCACATTTCATGCATGGGGAGAGGGTCCTTGAAGAAGGATAAGGCATGCACATTTCATGCATGGGGAGAGGGTCCTTGAAGAAGGATAAGGCATGCACATTTCATGCATGGGGAGAGGGTCCTTGAAGAAGGATAAGGCATGCACATTTCATGCATGGGGAGAGGATCCTTGAAGAAGGATAATGACTGGGGTATGTTGTCACCCAACCTTGAAGTGGGGTTAATGACTGGGCTACGTTGTAACCTAACCTTGAAGAAGGATGTTAGATGGGCTACCTGTTCACCCAGGACTGAAGAAGGAAGTCCACTGGGCCACCTGTTCACCCAGGATTGAAAAAGGATGTCGACTGGACTACCTGTTCACTCAAGACTGAAGAAGGATGTCGACTGGGCTACCTGTTCACCTAGAACAGAAGTCGACTGGGTTACCTGATCACCCTAGACTGAAGAAGGATGTCGACTAGGCTACCTGTTCACCTAAGACTGAAGAAGTATGTCGACTAGGCTACCTATTCACCCAAGACTGAAGAAGAAAGTCGACTGGGCTGCCTGTTCACCCAAGACTAAAGAAGGATGTCGACTAAGCTACCTGTTCACCCAGGACTAAAGAAGGATATCGACTGGGTTACCTGTTCACCCAGGACTGAAGAAGGATGTCGATTGGGCTACCTGTTCACCCATGACTAAAGAAGGACGTCGACTGGGCTACCCGTTCACCTAAGACTGAAGAAGGAAGTCGTTGGGCTACCTGTTCACCTAAGACTGAAGAAGGATGTCGACTGGGCTACCTGTTCATCCAAGACTGAAGAAGGAAGTCGACTAGGCTAGTTGTTCACTCAAGACTGACGATGGAAGTCGAGGGATGATTTTAACGTCTACGCCCTGCCGGACGTCTTGATGATGAAGGGAGTACTGACTGAGGCTGTCTGTGGAAGCGAATATTGCATCAAGCTGATTTTATTTCTCCGAGCGCCCTTTGCAAGTTTTCACTTAGATTGAGGAATCAGTGCGATAGAGACGGTTTTCACCAACTTCTTTTTATTTTGGGCTCTTTTACCCATGACCTTTCAGCCATGTCCACCCTTTTTTTGCATTTTTACTCACGATGCCCTTTCAGGTTTTCACCGTGCCTATTTTATTCAAGAAACTCCGTTACCCATGATTTCATAACCATGCCCATTCATCATTTTTACTCGTGGCATTCCCTTGGTCGGGTATACACCATGCCTGTTATTTATTTATTTATTTATTTTTTAATGGAGGGGGCGTGTTTAAGGTCATGCCTCCGGGACCTGGTACAGAGCCGTTTAACATCATGCAGCCAAGATGTGCACTATATTTTAAGGTCATACAGCTGGACCATGATGGTGATGAATGATAGTCTATGAAGGCCATGGGGTAAGTATGGTAGTGGTTTGACTCACTTGAGGAGATGGCTCGAGGTTACCTATGAAGGATGGATGATGTATGAAATGTTAGCGGACGTTTTTGGTGACTCACTAACTTACAACGAATTTGGATGGTGAGATGGTTCACCATTTCATGAGTGTGGGTGAGACTCACTGGGGAATGCTATATGGTGATAAAGTGAATAGGTAGGTTAGGGAAGGTGTGCGTGAGAATGCATGTAAAGGCATGTGTGCATACGTGGGGATAGGTTTATAGTCGTACCTCATGGGCCTGTGCGAAGTAGTTTATCATCATGCCAGCAGGACGTGCATTATGTTTTATGTAGTTTAAAGTCATATAACTAGGACTGTGCAGTTTAAGGTCGTGCAACTAGACCTCCGCTATAGTTTGAGATCATATAGTTTGGATTGCGGTCCTGCAGTTTAAAGTCATACAATTAGGACTATGGAGTTTAAGGTCGTACAACTAAACCTCCACTACAATTTAAGGTCATATAGTTTGGACCGTGGTCATGCAGTTTAAAGTCATACAATTAGGACCGTGCAGTTTAAGGTCATGAAACTAGATCTTCGCTGCAGTTTAAGGTCATATAGTTTGGACCATGGAGTTTAGGGTCGTGCATCTAGACCATAGCTACAGTTTAAGGTCATCTAGTTTTGACTGCGATCATGCACTTTAAAGTCATACAACTAGGATTGTACAGTTTAAGGTCATACAATTAGACCTCCACTACTCTTTAAGGTCATATAGTTTGGACCATGGAGTTTAGGGTCGTACATCTAGACCATAGCTACAGTTTAAGGTCATATAGTTTGGACCACAGTCATAAAGTTTAAAGTCATACAACTGAGACTCTACAGTTTAAGGTCATGTAACTAGACCTCCGCCGCTTCAATTTAAGGTCATATAGTTTAGACCACGGTCATGTAGTTTAAAGTCATACAACTAGGACTGTGCAGTTTAAGGTCGTGCAACTAGACCTCCGCTACAATTTAAGGTCATTTAGTTCTGAACATGGAGTTTAGGATCGTGCATCTAGACCATAGTGTGGGTCGCCATGTAGGTGAAACTCCATGGGGAATAGGTTTGTGGATGACAATCTGACTCCCTGGGGATAAAATGGTTAAGGCCATACACAAGTAGAGGGCTCGGATGGAAATTGCGACCTTATGAAAGATGACCAATAGAGACAGACTTCACTAGGGTTAGAGGGGGTAAGCGTATTCTCTAGGGTGAAAGATGGGACTCTATGGGGAATTGGCTTATGATAAGTAACCTGACTCCCTGAGAATAAGGTAGCTTGGTGTGAAACAGATCCACTGGGGATTGGAGAGGTATGAATGATCCTAACTCCACTGGGGATAATGGGCTGTGGTATGGGTGTGACTCCTACTGGGGGATGAGGGGCAACTCCTGACTCCATAGGGGAAGTTACGATTTGGGTGCAACTCTCCTAGGGATATTGATAGGGCATACATTACTCCAGCTTGGAGTCGGAGACAATGGGTTGTTTGTAAAACAGCCGGCGCCAGGTGTAGTGATCATGGTTTCTGGCGAATGTCCAATCGGTGCTAATTCAACCGACGCTAAAGTGGTTCAAAACTCACCCAGCGCTAGTCAACCGATGCTAGGGTTGTTTCGAAACTTACCCGACGTTGGTCAACCGGTGCTAGGGTGGTTTGAAATTCACCAGGTGTTGGTAAACTGACGCTAGGGTGGTTTGAAATTAACCCAATGCTGGGTGATGGGTCGATGAAAGTTACTTCGGGCCTTGAGTCAAAGCTTGACCCGGCTCACCGTCACTTAGCTTTCCTTAGATGCGACTGTAATTCTCTGTTTGCGAGGGGCATCCGAGGGTAGCGTAGTCTATGTGGTGGTAAAACCCTGTTCTTCCCTCATTTTTCTTAAAGGGTAAAAAAAAACTTTAGCAAAAAGTTTTCTTTAATGGTGAGGAGAGGGTGGTCAGTTGAAGTTCTGGCGAGCAGTAAGACTTTAGCAGAAGTTTTGCAAGGAAGGTTCTTTGGCAGATAGTCGGATTTCGGTGGATTGGTAGGGACAACCTTCGACGAGTAGAGTTTGCCAAGGATTCGGTGAAGTTCCAAGGAGAGCAGCGAGGAAAGGCGAGTTCTCTGGGAAGTTTTTCGAGAAACAGAAGAGGTTTCGGGTGCATTTTTTTTCTGGTAGAAGAGGCGGGAAACACTGCAGTGAGTATTTCCGAACATCTTGGGATTTTTTTGAGAATTTTTGAAGGTTTTCCCGAGGTTATGGTAACTTTTCGACACTGTTCGTGGTGTTGCAGAGGTTTTTCGGGAACCTAGGGGAAGTTTGAAGAAGTTTCCCGGTGAGGTTCTGGTGAAGTCCAGGCCAAAAGATGCAGGAAGGAAAGTTTTTTTTGTGAGTTGTTGGGCATGTGGCAGAAGTTCCGATGGAAGACAAACGGTCACAGGAGGTGGGCCGTATGATTATAGGAGGTGAACCGTCGTGGGGAAGGCATACAGTTGATGAAGACGTGGTGACGGTTTGCTTTTGTTCGTGTGTCTGACGGAGTTGAAGGACGTGGCGATAGTTGTTAGTCGGTGCAACTGAGTTAGAGGTGTCACAACTAGGATTCACGACACGTGTGAGAGATTCTCTCATAGCCGGTGCTGGCTTTTGCAAAACTCAACCGGTGCTGGAGTGTTTTGGTAATCTCAACCGGTGCTGAGCACTGAAAGACTCATCCAGCGTTAGTTGTTGGCCTCAGCCGGCGCTGGGCATTAGGAAGCTTGACTGGCGTTGAGTGTTTGACAATCTCACCTGGCGCTAATTGTTTAATTCACAATCGACGCTGGGAATTGAGAAGCTCACCCGATGATAATCGTTAACATGCAACCGTTGCTGGGAGTTTGAGAGGCTCACCGGGCACTAAGTGTTTGAGAGGCTCAACAGGCACTGAGTGTTGAATAGACACAACTGGCGCTGATCCAGTGTCATAGTAACTTTTTGGGAGTGAACCACTAAGTCCCTTTATAATGGCTGGTTATTCTTATCAAATCCCTGATGTGAAGAGGCTCCCAAGGGAAGGAGAAATTGGAGCGCGTGATTTTACAGGCGAGGTCTTATTAAGGGGTGAACCCATTTGGCTGACCCAGCCAGTGAAAGTGACCTCTTAGTGTCACTTTCATTACTAACCCCGTTTGCTTTGAAGTACAGAAGGGTAATGATGGCAATGTCTGGTTTGAAGAAGGGATGGCACTTCTTCATTGTATGCATCGGAACATAGCTTTTGGGGAGAACTTGCCTACCTTAGGAAAGTGAATCTTAGAGGCTAAAGGACTACTAAGGTGGTCAGGAAAAGGCCTCCGGATTTAGGGGGAGCACTAATGCCTGAAGCGATATGCTTCCTGGATTGCCAAGTTATTGGTGTCGTACAGAAGCACTCTTGAGCATGCTTCATTATTGGCTGCGGTCTAGTGTTTGAGCAGCTACTACGACCATTGCTCCAATACCGTAAAGGTATTGCTGGAGACTTGGAGCCATGTGAGCAATACTTGACTTCTTGGTCATGGAGAAGCAGGAGTCTCTTTGTTAGATCTTCACTTTATTGGAGGTCTTCCGATGATCGGAGCCATGTACGACGAGTTCGTGCCCCCGAACTCAATCATCTTTGGTGATGCAAACTTGGGAGATGAAGAGCCACTGGTA
Organism: Amborella trichopoda; assembly: GCF_054954075.1. Lineage (NCBI taxonomy): Eukaryota > Viridiplantae > Streptophyta > Magnoliopsida > Amborellales > Amborellaceae > Amborella > Amborella trichopoda. The sequence continues at coordinate 44,215,340 of NC_142337.1, read as the reverse complement.
AGTCTTCCAAAGATCTTTGAGGCCTACCAGTCTATTATCAGCCATTCTATCAATGGCAGGGTCACCTTTACATAATGGGTGAAATTATTTTATGAAGATTATCCTGAGGGCGATCAGGGTACCCTGAAGGGGAAAGGGAAGGCAATTGCAAAAGAGATGCCTCCCATATATGAACTAGAGACTGGTGATGACCATGTGTTTTTGGCTGCCTACTTGGCCCTGTTCTTATGTAAATTTGTGCTTCCTGGCTGGGGGCTTATTTCCCTGATACCTATGTAAAGCATCAATGCTCAAGGAATAAATTGTGGCCCTTCTTGATGAGGATAGTGAACCAGAGGGCTATATTTCACACCCCAGAGGAGGCTCGGGGCCTATTTGGGAATGATTCCTTGAACATGAGGCGGGTTCCCTTTCCGGTTGGGAGCTTCACCGACCGTGCTTTTGTTGATGAATTGGGAAAGGAACTAGATGGTGCTCTCACAACAATTAAGGAATTCATGTTGATGCTGAGCATCAGAGGGGGAGTCTTACCTTATCGGACTCCTCACAGTGCCTGGCTAGCGGGGTATTTCCCCCACCGCTTTGCCCGTCAGCACGGGCTTGACCACGGCTGCCCCTTCTCAATATTCTTCGAAAAGTGTTGGAGTAAGGTGCAAAAGGGGAAGTCAGAAGAGTTTTCGAGAGTGTTGGCTGCCGGAACACATATGAAGCACTTGGCCTTTGTGTCTTGAAATGACAGAGATCAGCAAATATGTGCTACCTCACTTTGGTAGGAGAGTTCGAACAACCAACGCATATGTGAATTGTTGGAGAATCACCAGTAAGGGTTATTGGGATAAGGATCATCTTTGGAAAGGCGTAAATGGTAACTGGCACCAGGATACTGGGCAAAGGAAGCTAACGGATTCCCCTGCACCTGACGTGGTGTTTGCCTTGGATTATCCCTCTAGCTGGCAAGCTTTAGGGCTTCCAATCGAGATAGCAGCTGATGAGGCCTCTCCAGAGTTTCTCGCAATGAAGACGAGGATTGGGAGCATCATTGATAATCTTAGCTCGATCTTTGAATGGGATGAGAGTGACAAGTCCCTGGTTATGAGAAGCGTCCATCACAAGACTTAAATGGCTTAATCGAGAGCGGTCCCCACAACAAATTAGCTAGGGGGCCTTCTCAGGGAGGTGGATCTGAGGTGGCAGCTCCTACTCCAGCAGGGGGAAAGAAAAGAAAGTGCCCTACTGCTGCTGACACTCGTGCACTGTCTTCAGCTAGTGGGCATACTCGGAGATGCAAGAGCGACAAGCTTCCCATGATGTCAGAACAAGGAGGCAGTCCTTCCTCTTCTGATTTCGTTTTTAGGAATTCTTCCAGTATCACCCCGATGCTCTCTGTACCATCTTATGTTCCTATTGAAATGTTTTCTTTTTCTTTAGAAACTGAGGCAAATGACTCCGACCGCTTTGAGTCTACTGACATTGTTTCTAACAGGGGGGTGACTCCGAATCTTAGGGAGGTGCCTTTGAGTCTAGGGGTAGTTCCTGAGTCAGAGGTGACTTGGATAGGGACTGAAGAGGATGAAAACCCCGAAGCACTCGCCACGGAGAGGGGTTTTGATGTCAATGTAACCTCCATGCATGGGGATTTTAGTACCTCGACCGAGGTAGCAGCTATGGCTCAAGGAGAAGAGCCCAAAGTTGATGACATACCCAAGAACTAAGAGGTTGTTGTTCCCTTGGTCCCGAGTCATGAAGATAAGGGGACTGAGCTCTTTGTGGCCGAGGTTTTAGCTATTGAAGGTGAAGGCTGAATGGAGGAAGCCATTGCTAGGGATGAGTCGTCTGGCGAGGGCCAAAGAGAAGTGGCAATTCTTGAAGTTGGTGATGCTGAGGTGACAGTTCAAGAGGATGAAGAGCAAGGGGAACATGCTCCCCTACAGCCTGTTGGGGCAGAAGTAGAGGTCCCCATAAGAGAGGATCGAGACAGCGAGGCTGGCTTCGAAAAGCCCGTGCAGGTTGAGGCTGGGACTACCTTTGAGCCTGAAGGCAAGAAGCTCTAGGCTTCGCCCTTGTTTTAGAGGAGCCAGTGGCTCAAATGGCTATCACTTCAACAAGCCCCCTGAGGTCGAGGTGCCTTCAGCAGTGGTGTCCTCAATAGCACCATCTAGACCTGTTTTCGGTGGTGTTTCTAGCATGATTGAAAGCATGTTTAGAGCAGGCCTTCAAGGCTTGAGGGAGCGTCCTTTCAATGAGCTGGGAGAAGGTTTGGCCAGGCTGAGGGAGTTTGATGTGACTACTACAGTCGGGACGGAGCTAGAAGTTCTTTCTCATTTTGATGCAACTCTAAACGAGTTAGAGAGCTGACGGTTGGGACTGCTGCATCATGAGAAAGAAACCAGAAGGGTAGCCTCCTTGGAAGAGTCGATCTTGCGCAGTCTCAAGAAGATAGATGTATGTATTGAGAAGAAAGCCTTGATAACTTGGAGCCAGCAGGACCTCAAGAGAGAGGCACTAGGGAGCTTCAAGAGAATGATCGAAGTTAGAGAGGCGATGCAAATACTGAAATAAGAATTCACGGGCCTCGAGACGGAGATGGCTCAAACCTAAGGCCATGGAGACCTCCTTGGTCGTAGATTTGTCCGAACTCTATGGCACAATTGAGTCAAAAACTGTGGTGATGACAGAGGTGACTCAAATAGTGGCGGAGCTGAAGGCACGTGTTCAAGGCACCGAGATTTCTCCTGAAGCATGCGGCGCAGATATCAATAATATGATTGATCGTTTCTGAGCATGTCATTTTCCCTTTTTTTAGTATTTGTAAAAGTTTTGATTGATGAATAAAGCGCTTCTCGTTCTGATTGACTTTACTGCATGATTTCATTCTCTCCTTACTTTTGCTGAGCTTCATGTGATTCTTTTGAATATCTCTCGACACTTTCATTGTCCTAAGAGACTAATACCCTAGGCCGTGTTTAGCCCCATGGTGGGCTGCCGCGGCTTGGATAGCTTCAAAATAGGGAGTCGTTGCTTTTTCTCCTTTCAATGTCTGATTGGCCAAGGGCTCATAGTCCATTTTCCTCATGATTTGGTGAGCTTGTTTGCTATAGATTGTCCAGTTAGGAGGGGCTTCGGCCTCTGTTAGTGGCGTGTTTACTTCAAGCTCATCATAGCTTTTAGTCTTTGGCACGAACTCCTTGAGATGCTTGAAGCGATACGCATGACCTCCAGCTGACTCTGGAGACTACGAACTTCTGTTTTTAGGTTTGCTAGGGGATCTTGCACCTGAGGGGAAAAAAATTGCTCTTTATCGGACTGCTCTCCTCTTGAGAGGTCGGGAAAAGTAAAACTTTCAGCTGGTCACCAGTCTGAGAAGCATCATCTATAATTCTAGCAACTGGATTTTGAAAAACTTTTTGCGGCTGTTGTCGCACTGCTTTGGCTCTTAGGAGCGTAATGGGGATATGCAGGACTTTCTGATGGTCTGGGGTATAGGTGATCCTTGGAGCCAGAAATTCTATCCTCATGACTTGCTGAATCTCAGGGGTGACCTCTGGATCATCTTCGCGTCGAGGTGGCGAAAAACTGGAGGCAAAGGGCGCAGACTCTTCTTCAAGGGAAGAAGGAATTTCTTGAGAGACGATGGTTGGGATGTTAGAATGAAGGGTGGTTAGGGGTAAAGTTCTGCCCTGCCTTCCTTTCTCTTTGAACATGTCTATTAGTGTTCTCTCAACATCTTCAACATCTTCATGGGGAGAAGACGATATCTTGATTGTAAACTTGTGACCCCCTTCGTTTGGCTCTTCGGGCGAGGCCAAATAATATTTTGCAGCTGCATAGAGAGTTTCAGCGATAGGGAACAGTCTTTTGTCAGCATAGACCGTATGCTGTCTCCCGCCTCGGCTATATTTGAAACATTGGGGTAATGTCGATGGAACCCTTGATCAGGGAGCCATGGCCGATCGAGGAGAATATTATACGAGGTGTCGGTGTTGATTACATGAAACTGGGTGTAATCGTTTAACTCGCTGATCTTAAAACGAAGGCATATCATATCGGCCGGCTTCTCTCCTGATTGATTGAACCCCAGAATTGTGACGTGGGTCAAGGTAAGATCTTCGAACCCCAACCTGAATCGAGTAAGGATCCTTCTTGGAATGAGGTTGACTGCTGACCGTCCAATTAACATGATTCGGTTGATGGGGTACGCATGTAATTCGTCAACAACAAAGAGAGGGCGATTATGAAACTTTTCCCCTAGTTGTAGATCGTCTTCTGAAAAGGTGATTGGCATACATCCTTGTAGAATTGATGGGTCTACCTCAATAGGTTCTACTTTGGTCTCGTTCACTTGTGGATTAGAGAGTGCTTGACCCAAAGCCATCAGGTAATCCTTCAAGAGCATGAGGGCATCGTAGACACTGAGAAGGGCTGGAAGCTTCCGTAGATGCCCTATCACATCATATTTCACCTTTTCTTGATCAAGGCTTAGTGTTCTTGGTCCTGTCACTGATTTGATTTGTATATTGGGTTGAGGAATAGGTTTGGGCAAATAGGGTTTATTTTGGCCCGCTGACTGACTTTATTGCGTAGCGGGCTTAGTTTGAGTAACTGAGGTTTGAGGTTTTGGAAGCGACTGAGTGCATGAGATCAAAGGGGTCCCGGGGAATTGGAGAATAGGTGAATTGTTTGGAGTATTGGGATTAGGAAGGGGCCTAGGGAGCTGTAGGATGGGCAGATTAGTTTTTGATTAGGGGGTAGTGGCGGACTAGGAAACTTCAAGGTGCTGGACTTTTGCGATAGAGGCTATAGCATCATTCCTGATCTTAGTTTTATCTGCCCTGTGGTGGGCATTGCTCCAAAGATTTGCACAATGTGGCAAGCTCCCTAAGAATAGAAGCTTTTCCCCCTTGACTCTCTCAATCTCTGCACAAAGTCAGGCTAGGGTTTCTTTGGCTTTGACTTCTTGCGCTTCTTTGTGGTAGGTGGCTCTGCCTTAGCTTTAGCTGTCAGAGCATCAACAACTGTTGGGAATCCTGCTGCCTATGCCAGGGTCTTTCTCAATCGTTTCCGTTGCATCTTTGTTATGTTTGATCCGTCAAGTTCTCTATCGAGGGACTTGAAGTCCGGAGATATCAAGGTTGTACCTGCAAGAGACATAGATGAGGAAGAATGAGAAGAAGGAGGTGTAGGGTTAGAAGGTGGGGGAATTTTAAGGTCATTCCCCTCATTAGACCGATCTGGGCAGCTTTTTATGTCATCGCTAGAGTTGGACAGTTGCAGGGGTTTTTTTAGGTCTTTCTCTTACTTAGATCGTTGGGGAGTGCTTTTAACGTTGTCACCCTCATTGTACGTTTGCTGAGTGGGAGATGGGAAGGGAGCATCTTCTTGACAAGATGAAGAAGGAAAAAGGATTGTGCCAGGGATGAAGTCTAGCAAGGTTGGTAACGGGGAAAGGGACCTGAGAAATTCCTTTTCGACTATGGGTTGAGTAGTCTTGTTTCTTCGACGAGCAGCCCTTGATGCCCGTCTCTTTCTGGTTTTCTGAAGTGATGTCTGATTCGTCTCGTTGGGGTGGCAAACCGCTCTAGCTTAGCGAACCGCTCCTTGTCTTAAGGACTTGAGTCTGCTTCGGCCACGGTAGGTTATGCATGGTTGGGAATTTGAGGGTTCCACAAAGTCTGAGTCACTGATAAGAAGGTCCTGGTTTGTGAGATCTTCTTGCCCAGATAGAGAAGTGATTTGGGGATCAGTTACTTGGAGATTGTAAAATTCTTGACACTCCCTTATCTTCTCTGCGAATGTATCAAGGAAAGTTGTGCGTTCTGACAAATAATGACCTCTTATCTGATGGAATGGGCACGAACGATCTTCAGTCCCCTTAGCAAGGTGGCGGGTTTTCCTTAGCTACTTCAGTATGATTATGCCTTCCTGAAGAATTATAATGAAGAAAGCGTGGAGGATACGGGCATTTCGTCTTCCTCTTGAATGATTACGGCATGAGAGGCCTTAGCTGCCCCAAAGGCCTTCTTTAAATCTTCAAAATTTATCTGACCTTAGAATCAAAGCCTCAATGATATCCTTTAGCGTGTAGTAGTCATCTATGGGATGATTGATCCTTTGATGGTAGGCACAATGATTCGCCTGAGTGTCAAGGCCGGATTGCTCAGGGAACCTAGCTTCTAGAAGCTGGATCATATTATGTTCCAATAATAACTGGAACAAAGCAGGGACCCATTCCTTCTTTAAGGGATAGACCTTGTTCTTATGCCTAGTGAAATAATCACTCCGATCATAGTTGGCTGGTGGAGGAACTCGATTGTATGACTGTTGCTACTTGCCAGCCTGGGGTGTTATCTTCGTCGTGCTTACCTTTTTAGAGAGGTCCAAAGTTTGGGAGGGCACCTTCTATGAATCAGTGACAATGACGACTGCACAAATTACCCCTTCCATTTGGCTGCCTCGTGTGTTATTTTGAGAGCTACCATTGCCCATGTTGTTTGCTGAACTTGCAGATGGTTGTCATGTCCCACCATGATGGTGTGATAAACTATTTATGCGAACTGATTTAGAGATCAACTCTGACATGGAGGTTGGATTAAAGGCCTCGACATGTAGACCGATTTCAAGTCTCATGTTTTGCATGAAAGTTTGGACTTCTTCCTTCCCAGGCATAAGATTAGGGTGGCAGGAAGCCAAGTTTCTCCATCTTGATATGAACTGATCCACGGGCTTATCAGGTTCTTGAGTCAGGGTGAGAAGTTTGATGGTTTAAACTTCTCTCTCGACTCGTTGATAGAATAGTTTCTCCATCTCCTCCCATGTATGCACCGAGTTTGGAGGAAGTCGAGCTTACCATTACAATGCCGGGCCATTGAGGGTCTCAACAAACTGTTGGAGAAGAAGTCTCCCATAGGCCGTTGTTCCCGGCATGCCACCTGGAAGTGGGAATTATGCTAGTTCAGGGAGGTGATCCATATAGGAGGGGTATGGTCTTTGATAAGGCGTCACACCCTGTATCCCTGGAATTTGTCTGTTCTTTAGGATATGGGTGACCATAGAGTCAATAGCTAATTGAGAGACCGAATGAGGGACAAAATTGTCCAGTGAGGTAGACGGAGGGAGCTGCCATGGAAGTGTACCATCAAAATGATGGGAATTGACCTCATGGTTAGTCGACTGACGTGCAACACCAATACGAACAATCTTTTCAATCATCGCGGGCACCATATCCTCAAACTTGTTCATACAATCCTCCTGCGCATCACCGAGCTTGTTTACGACCATTAGTGGCAGCTGAAGGGAGGTCAATGTTAGTGGCAGCTGAAGGCTTGCGATCTTGATGGGTCATACTTATAGGTCAGTCAGTAGGGGGTAGCATGCTCTGACTGAATTCGACTCTTGTACATGGATCGCGTTTGGACCGGTTCTCGACGGTCTTGGGACCGTGGCTGCTGAGTGGCCGGTTCTTCTTCTGTGACAGTAACCACAGCACAGGGCTCATGGAGCTCTTCTTCAGGCTTTATCGTCTGAAGAGGGTAGAAGGGATTCAGGTCAAGAGGGTCATCAAAATTGGCTGTTTCGACCGCTTTGGTCTCTTCCCTAGTAAAACATTGCAGACCTCTATCGCGTTCGGGCATGGAATCGAGCTACGTTTGTTGCCCCGTGATCGTAATGGCATGCATAGTGTAATTCAACAAAGAAATCATATAAAAACATCAAGGAGCGTGTACACTATCGATCTGAAGTTTCAAGATCCATTCAAATTTCAAGTCACATGATCGTGCACTAAAAACACGATCCATGTTGGTATCAAATTGATCTCCTTGTCAAGCCCTACAAGAAAAAAATCATCTTATGACCAACCGGATATCAAAACGACCTCGGATCAGCCATGCAAGATCACGCAAGTTCTAAGGCAGCATAAGGACTGTTATGGAATTCAATAAATTGTTAGGAAGGGGAAAATCTATCATTTTGCACCCTATTTTCAAATTTTTTTTAATCCAATTTAATCTTAGTTTTTAGAAATTAGGTTGCTTTTGATTATCCACCTATGTTTGGGACAAATTCTCTATATACGTACCAGCATTGTACGCACCAGAGGACTCAACCTTTCAAAAAAGAGAGAGTTTTTACTTTGGGTCACATTTGGGTCATTGTTGGGTCACATTTGGGTCACATTGTTGGGTCACATTTGGGTCACATGTTTCTCTTTCCTCTCATTGTTTGGTGCTTATCGCCATCCTACCGACGTCCCACGCCTATCATCATGCGCTTCATGAGGATTACCGTTACACGCTTGACCAAGGACTATCATCGTGCGCTTCATCAGAGACTATCGTTGCTCGCGTGGGAGCGTGTTGTCTCCTTTTGTTGGCACCGTCCGTAATTCATTTCTCACTCTCAAACCATGAGCAGTAGTGTCGAGCGCCGCCCAAGAGCCATGACACTACTATTCCATCGTCTTGAGTGACAACGCTTATCCCGTCGGGACCCCATCTCTCTGTAGTCTTGTGTTTCTTTTCAGTTAGTCCCTATGAGCGAGGTGTGCCACCCTTTGGTGGCCACACATGGGCCCCACTCAATCCCACATGTTCTAAATTGGGCCCCCATATTTATGGAGGGTCCCATATAATTTTAGAAAATATTTTATTTTGTATTTAGAATTTTTAAATCTTATTTTCTTTTTAAAACATTGGAAAAATAATTTATCTTAATTTATATATTCAAAGGACAAAAATCAAATATCAAAAGATTCACAAAAATTCAAATGAACATTCTAAAAATCATATATCATAAAATAAATTAAAACTAATTAATTTTGATGGGAATCAGATCCGTTGGATCTAGGAATTTATCAATATACAGGAGGACTCCACCTTCAACTGCGGACCACGATCTACCTAGCTTTCTCAAACTGAACAAGCAGTTTTCATGACCCATAGTCTACTGTAGGGGCTCATGATTGGACTATCAAAGTTAACCAATTGACTAGGGGATGCATTCCCAGTTTATGAATTTAAGGTTCTACCCTAGAGACAAAAAAATTATGGTCCTTTAGACCATGATGCAACCATGACTCTAAAATGTATAAGGGTAATCTCTTACACATGTACACGCTTCACCCTTATTGGTGAATATGTAAATGATTATCTATGTACATTATGTGTGATGACATAAAGATAAGGTTTTAGCCGTCTTTAAAGGCTATTCATCACACGCAAGGGCCACACAGTCCCTCGGCTCTCATTTGAGCATACTCCGAACTCATCAAGGGCTAACCCACTAAACCCTTCTAGGTAGATCTTTATGCCTAATTATCTTGGGTGTTTCAAAATTCGGTTGGTCTATCACGTCGAACCTAGTCCGAATATCGGCAAATCACATTTTCTTAGTATGGTCCACAAGAGGATCACACTCCCACTGAGTTTATGTTTCACTTTATAAAATGTTCATACAAGCTCTCATTAGGCCTTTAAAGGCTACATAAACCTAACAGTGTGTATAAGGTTGCAACCTTAAATAATTAAAGTATGATGCACCTCCAAATTTTATCATAAGATGCTGACACAATCCTGGAGAATTGTTTATGAAGTTTGTTCAAAGATTTAGAGAGGCTGCATAAAAATACATTGGTCACAGGCTGTTTGAAGCCTTTAAGATTAGGATGGCCATAGAGAATGTGTCCTTTGAGTATAAATTCTAATTCAGTAAAATTATTCAGCATTTCTCGTTGGAACCAATGCTTGAAATGAGAGAGCAAAGGAAAGGGCCCAAGGTTGGTTACCAGCCACACCGGGGCAAGAGCTAGATGAACTCATGATGGAATAAGAGCCTAACTACAATGGAGATTCATCAATTCGCCAAGGGTCATTGGTCTCTCTTTGGTTCCACGATATTGCTCGATAAAATGTCAAACAATTCATCAGGAGTTTGATTAAGGTATTTAGTAACTACCTCTTGGAACCACATTAAAGGTTGTCTAAAGAGAGTGTAATGAAACATGGCCTTGAGATGACGCAATTTCTCTTCAAGTGTCGGAACAGTCAATAGGTAAGCAGTGATGTGATTTTCAAGATCACCTTTCCTGTTGAACTTGTTTTCGAACTGAGGGAATTCAAAACCTGAAGGAAGGGGTTCGACATCCCCGAGATCTTCCTTGACATAAGATATTATTTGGAACTCAGATCTTAGCTAGGGTCACTTTAAATTTGGATAGTTAACCTTTCAACTGGGCGACCTCAACTGAGTTAAGGGTTTTAACCTCAAAGATTTGTTGGTTTCCTAAGACTGATGGCACAATTTGGGGTGCAAGAGATACATTTGATATGGGTTGCACCAAAATAGGAGTAGGCTGAGCTTGGGAGATGGCTAGGGCCACATTAAGAGGTGGCATAGGTGAAGAGGCTTGAGCCAAGGGATGATCCAGGTAGGTCTAAGGAGTGATTTGAACTGATCCAGTCAAGGATGAAAAGTCGATGCCTGTAAGTGAAAATGGACAGGCCTAGTGCATGGGAAATCCCTGGTAAGAATGACTGATGGCTGGTGGTGTGACCGGAAGGTATGGAGCTGACTGACACGGTTGACTCAGTGGACATTGAGTTGGAATACAGGTTGGGTAAGTCACCTGATGATCTAAGATGAAGGTGCCCTGAATAAAATGCACTGGTGGATAACTATGCCTGACCTAAAAAGGGTCAAGTTTGAACTGATTGTGGGATGGACAATCTTATGATCGAACCGGTTCTACAGGAGTTGGAGAACGAGAAGATTGGCAGTGCTGGATCACTAACAGAGTGGAACTCACATGAATTTGCTGATCAGAGGCTAGAGAGGTCTTCAAACTTTTACCTGATTGAAGACTCGATACCCTAAGTGGACGTGTCGCTCAACAGGGCCAACACGCTGGTTGGGCCTCGATCTCGTAGGGTCGGATGACCAAGTAGGGACCCGAATTTGAGTATGGCTTGAGATTGCTCTCTAGGGAACCGCAGTGTATGAGGTGAACATGCGGGGAGGTACGAACTGATGAGAGAGGATTATCGGGTATGAGGTGAGACCAACCTCACGATGGGTTCGTGGCACGCTCAAGCGTTTGCGGGCACTGACACCCTCTTAGATCATGACGGAAAGCCCCCTAGCTTGAGGCTGGTTCTGCTTTAGCCCCCTTGCTCGTACTCGGCGACTCATGAACACACACACATAGGGTTGCCAGATAAGTGGGTCAAAAGATCCTGACTTGCCATTAGAGACATATATATGTAAAATGATGGGGTGATACGAGATTGTTTGTCAGTTTGATAGCCTTTTAGTGCCACCATGTTAAATGGTCTCATATAAGTAAGCAAAGAAATGAATAAATGGATAGATAAATATAACAATGGTGAGATAATAGTAGAAGAGATAGTGTGGGGTTTGAAAACAATAGAGAGTTAAGAAGAAAGGAAGGAGGAATTTCGTAGGAGATAGGAGGAAAGGATTTTAAGAGAGAAGAAAAAGAGAAAGAGAGAGAGAGAGTGAAAGCAAGGGAGAGAAAGACAGAGAGATCGAGAAGAGGAGAGCAAGTGAAAATGAGAGAGAGAAAGCAAGAGAGAGATTGATAGGAAGAGAGAGAACATGAGAGAGAAAGTGAGAGAAAGAGAGAGAAGGAGAGAGAAAAATCGAGGAGAGAGAGCGAGAGTGAAAGCTAGAGAAAGAGCGAGAGTGAAAGCTAGAGAGAAAATCGAGAGGAAGAGAGAGTGAGAGAGTGAAAGCGAGGGAAAGAAAGAGAGTGCAAGAAAGAGGGAGAATGAGAGAAGTAGAGAGAGGAGAGAAGAAAGAGAGAAAGAGAAGATGGGAGGAGAAAGAAAGAAGAGAGAGAAAGAAAAGGAAGAGAGAGGTAAATGAGAGAGAAATAGGGTGAAAGGGAGAGAAGAGAGAAATAGGAAGAGAAAGAGAGAGAATCGAGAGAAAGTGAGAGAAAGAGAAAAAAGAGGAGAGTGAGAGAAAGAGAGAGAAATTGAGGGGAAGTGAGAGAGAAGGAAACTGAGGGGAAGAAAGAGAGTAAGAAAGAGAGAGATTGAGAGGAGGAGAGAGAGGAGAGAGAAAAAAGAGAGAGAAAGAGAAGAAGGAAGGAGAAAGAAAGAGAGAAGAGAGAGAAAGTAAGATGAAGAGAGAGAAAGAGAGGGAGAAATCGAGAGGATGTGTGAGAGAGAAACTGAGGGGAAAGAAAGAGAGACAAGAAAGGAAGAGATCGAGAGGTGGAAGTGAGAGGTAACTGAGAGAGAGAGAAAGTAAGAAAGAGAGGTGGAGGTGAGGGGGGACCGACGGCTTAGCCGTAGGCTCGAGAGATAGAGAGAGAGAGAAGAAATAGGGGGTGAAGGTGAGGAGCCGGTTGCTCGAATGAGAGAGAAAAAGAGAAGAAAGTGGGGGTGAAGGTGAGGGGGTCGGTGGCTTAGCCACCAGCTTGAGAGATAGAGAGAGAGAAGAAAGAGGCGGTGAATGTGAGGAGCTGATGGTAACGAGAGATAGAAGAAAGAAAAGAGAGAGAGGAGAGAGAAAAGAGAGGAAAGAGAAGAAGAAAAAGGAGGTGGACTAATGGGTTAGCCGTCAGCTTGATTGGGCTTAGGGAGAGAGAAAAAGAGATTGAGAGAGAAATGAGAGAAAAGAGAGGGAAGTCAATGAGGCTTAGGGAGAGAGAGAAAAAGAGAAATAGAGAGAGAGAGCGAGAGAATAGGGGAGAAAGAGAGAGAAAGAAGGGAGAGAAAGAGAGAGAAGAAAGAGAGAGAAGAAAGATAGAGAAGAAAGAGAGAAGAGAAAGCGAGACGATGGCTTAGCCGTTAGCCCGGTTGGCTAAGAGAGAGAGAGAGAGAAGAGAAAAGAAGAGAAAGATAGAAGAAGGGAGGAGATAGAGAGAGATAAGAGAGAAAGAAAGAGGATGAGAGATAAAGAGAGAGAAGAGAGAAGAGAAAGTAGGTTGAGAGAGAGAAAGAGAGAGAAAAAAGAGAGAGAAAGAGAAGAAAGGAGGAGAAAGAGAGAAAGAAAGAGGAAAAAAGAAAGAGAGAAAAGAAAGAAGAGAGAAGAGAAGGCGGGCCAACGGCTTAGCTACTAGCCCGGTTGGCTGCGTGTGAAAGAGACAGAGAGAGAGAGAGAGGAGAGAGCAAAAAGAGAGAGAAAGAGAAAAATGGAAGAGGGAAAGGGTGAGCGGTTACCTAATGGGATCCTTGAATCGGACCGGTGGCTAGGTTGGGAGTGAAGAGTTCCAAGTAAGAAGTGAGAGGTTCTAAGTGAGGGGTGAGAAGTTCTAAAGGTAGTGGCTTATGGGGAAATGTTCCTCTCTTCTCTCTTTGGGTGAAAGGGGGCAGAGAAAAATATTGCAAAACAGGGGGAACTCAATTAAAATTTGAGCTTATGAGCCAAATCTCATTAATCTCTTTCACTTCCTTTTTTGAACTTAGGGTTACAAATACTCTCCTAGCACTCTCTTGAAATAAGGGTGGATGCTCAAAACTAACCTAAATTGTTAAAAAATACAGTTTCTATGATTTAAATTTGAATCCCTTTTTTCGGGCAAAATGGTCATTTTTCCCTAACCCACAATCTCGAAAATGGCAAGATGGTCCCCAAAGAGGGGCCATAGGCTATGGTGGTCATCCTGGGCCTGTTTTTGGTCTTTTCGGCAACCTTCCGGTGAAAAGAATGCCGCGAAAGTGTTGATCTCGGCAAGGCGATCGTTTTGACATATCATTTGACCCTCGAATCAATGTGTTGAGCTCTTGGCAAAATCCGTCAAAAGATCTTAGATCTCGGATCTTGCCCATTTCTTGGTGTTTTAGTTTGATCTTTTCATCGTGGAACGACGGGTAAGTCGTCATGATCGTTTGGTGATAAGAATGACTCGATTTGATGATCGGACCGCAACTTTTCGAAATAGAATAGTTGCCGGAATATGGATTCCGATCACCTAAAAAATACCCTTTCTTGCAACATCGAAATACAACCTTTTTGGTCACTTATAAAGTATGATGTTTACTTTGGATTGAAGCCTTCGATGTCACAGTCACAACATATCTTCTTTCAAGTCGATCCGAGGCCGGGGCTTCGTGATATGACCATTTGATTGAAGGGATCTCATCTTTGCAAAAATCTGCAACACGTGAGTTTTCTTAAACGACATCTCACCAATATTTCTTCTGTCTCGAGTGGTGGCATGGGTCGTGCCACATATTAAAATGTGCACGCCGACGAGATGAAGATCCTCTTGAAATTTGAGCTTGATCCAACTTAAGAGGAAGAAGTTATGACCTTTCAAAAGTGATCCCGAAATCATATTACACAGTTTTCATAAATAGAAATTGGTTAACTGAGGGTGCACCAGAATAATGTGTAACCCACCCTTTTTAGGTAGGTTGGCCACATAATTGTCAAGAAGTGTCCAAATAAGCTGAAATTTGATATCTAGAGGTTTGCAGACCTTCTAAATCCAATGTAAGTGCTCTGGTGTCCATCTGGAGCTTCGATGAAAGCGATGTGTTTATAAGGTGCATTTTCAACATGTTAGCGGCTGAATCTAAAAACCAATTTTGCCTCTGATCCACCTTAAGATCATCAGATTACGACTAAACTTGGCGAGTATTATTAGGGATTCAATTTCTACCTCCACATGCATTTTGGGATCCATCTATCACCTTTCAAAAATTTTCTTCAGATCAACGTTTATTTCAATAGTGTTTCCATGCTCTACAGGCTTTTTTGTACCAGCGAGCTTAGGTCGTGATTGGCTTCCTTCTTATTTGCATTGGGGATACAAGTGTCTAAAAATACCCTAAAACAGCTTGCCCCACCGAATGTTGTGCTTTGAGAGAAGCAAGAAGGACAACAATCAGAATCAAAATTAGTCCTTCGAATTTCGTTTTTCTTCTCGACCACCGGCATCAGCACGACCAGAAAAGGGAGAATCATGCCAACCTTCTTCCTTAGGGGATGACCGAGGTGCTTCGACAACTGGGGGCTTTGTTGAAGGGCTTCTTGACCTAAGGGTGTCAAGACTTTGGGGGAAAGAGACTTGAACTACTGACAGGGATCTTGCTTAAGGGCTTTCTTCCCACTTCAAGAGTCTTTCTTTTTGGTTCCAACTACTGGGGCCTTACTTAAAGGCTTGTTGACACAATTAGTCAGACTCGGGGTTTGTCTAGCAGTTGGGGGACCTTGCTTAGGAGCTTCCTTCCCAATCAGTTGGGCTTTCTTTTTAGTATTTTGGTGGGGGCCTTGATTAAGGGCTTTTTTCCTACTTCAAGATATGCTTATGCTTTGGATAAACAGTCGAGGGCCTTTAATGGGGCGTATGAACTGCTACGCCAGGGTTTGGAGTTTATTCGATAGGTGGGGAGCCTCTAGTCTACCGGATCCCGTTAGGAGCTTTTTATTGACCATCCTGAAAAGTCTGGGGCATCGATAGGTGGGGATTCTAGCGAGATGGTCTCTTTGGGGCTTGAAGCCCTAGTCTTACTGGATCTAGTCAGGGGCTTTTTGTTGGCCATCCTGAAAATTCTAAACCATCAGCAACTGAGAACCTTACTACCTTGGATGTCGGTGGAGGTATTAGTCTGACTTGACAGTCAATTGCCTTTGGGAGCATCTTCAGCTGGTCGGCATGACTTTCTTGTTTTTGGTGACTTTTTTGTGACTTTTGGGAGCATCTTAAAATTTTGTTCCTTATGACGCTATTGTTTTGGAATGTAAGAGGTTTGGGAAATTCTAAAGCTAGGCAAGCTCTAATGGATTTAGTTTCATTCAGCTAAGCCTGAGATTATTGCTGTTGCTAAGCCAAAAATCTTCTTTGGTGATCTTCCTATAAGCTTTCTCAAATCTATAAGATATTCTATTGATGTCATTCAAAATTCTAGGAGCATTTCTAAGTCAAATTTATGGATCCTGTAGAGAGTTGATATCTTAAAGCCCAATATGTTAAGTGCTTTGGATCAACAAGTGATTATATCTTGTGTAGCTTATGGTAAATCTGTTGTTATCACAGCTTTCATGCTAGTCACACCTATGCTAAAAGAAGAGAGCTATGGTTATAGCTTGCTGCAATTGCTCCAAATGGGCCATGGTGACTTGTGGGAGACTTTAATGTCATCTTATTTAGTTTCGAGAAATCTAGTCGTGGACCTTCTAATCGAAGTTCTATAGAAGAATTTGCTGCTATGGTATCAACTTGTAATCTTATTACATTTCCTTCTACTGGCATCAAATTTACCTGGTCAAATAATCAGTCTGCATCAAGACTGGCTCGTGCAACTCGTGGCAGAGCCTTTACCAATGACGTCTGGTTTGAAGAATTCTCTGAATGTGCTGCTAAAGCTCTTATAAGATTCTCATCTGATCATTCTTCTTTATTGATTCTTTATGAGGTAATTCCAAAACCTCATAATATTCCTTTCAAATTGTTTAGATTTTGGATGGATCACGATCGGTTTCTAACTAAAGTTCAAAAGTCTTGGTATGGGGATATAAATGGCTCTCCAATATTTAGAATATTTCAAAAGCTTCAAAGATTGAAAGTTGCTCTTAAAAAATGGGCAAAGCTGGTTTTTGGAAAGCTGAACTCTAATGTTTCTAAGTCTAAAACAGAGCTTGATGATATTCAAGAGTTAATGGAGAATGTTGGTTTTAATCAGCAAATTCTAAACGATGAAAAATAGGCTTTATTTAACCTCCATAACTGTCTCTCTCTTCATGAAAAACTATGGAGAGAAAAATCTCGAATCAAATTGTTGAAATGGGGAGATAGAAATTCCAAGTTTTTTCACTTTTCTACCAAAATCAAACATGCAAAAAATATGCATTAGAGAAATCAAGACCCCATATAGTGAGGTGTTCTAATGTTGGTTTCCATTCCTTCTTATCAAGAAATCAAGTAGGTGGTTTTCTCTATGGATCCATGTCGTTCTCCACGACCTGATGGCTTTCCAAGGGCCTTCTTCCAAAAATGTTGGGACAATGTCGGCTATGATGTATGTCGGGCAGTGAGAAGCTTCTTCCAAGTTGGAATCCTTATGGAAGGTTTTAACAATAATTTCCTGACCCTTATTCCTAAACAAGAGGATGCACATTCAATGGATCTATTTCGGCCTATTTGTTTAGGTAATTTTGTTTTTAAGATCTTTCCCAAAATCATAGCTTGTCATTTGAGTAGACTGTTGCCCAAATTGATTTCTTCACCTCAAGGTGGTTTTTAGAAAGGGAAACTAATATCATCCAATATATGTCTATCTTTGGAGATGGCGAATATCTTACTAAATAAAAATCATGGAGGTGCCATTGCACTTAAGTTGGATATCATGAAAGCATATGATACCTTGGAATGGGACTTTTTATATTCATCCTTCAAAAGTTTGGGTTTTCAAATCAGTAGATGAATTGGATCAAAGTGCTTCTAAGTTCTGCCAATATCTCTGTCCTGGTCAATGGAGGGCCGGTTGGGTTCTTTAAAGCCTCTTGAGAATTAAGGTAGGGAGATCCTCTTGCTCGGATGCTCTTTATTTTGACTGAGAAAGTTCTTAGTCATGTCCTGTCTGATTTATGTAATAAAGGGCTTCTTCAGACAATCCTGGGACTTAGTGGTTCTCCATGCCCTTCACACCTCCTATTTGCTGATGATGTAATGATATTTCTTAAAGCTGATCTTAAGATTCTATCCAATTTGAAGAAGTTTTGTTAAAATACCTGCAATTTTCAGGTTATACTATTCATAATGGCAAAAGTAAAGTATCCGATGTGAGAAAGTCCAGGATCATTTATTTGTTGGGTATTCCCTTAGGAGTGAATATCTTTAAAGGAGCTGTGAAAAGATCTCATGTGATGGGAACCTTGGACAAAATTAAAAATAAATTAACTAGTTGGAAGGGTTCTTGCATGTCATGGCTGGACGAGTTCAATTAGCTAAATCTGTGATATCCTTTATCCCCATTCATAATATGGCTATCTATTGGTGGCCTGCTAGTGCTTTCAAACAAGTCGAACAATGGATTCATAATTTTATATGTTCTAGAGGCCCAAATGTTTGAACGTATTTTTCATCACCTTGGTCGCTGGTAGGAAGGAGGTCAATAAAGCCTACGAAACAGTGGAAAATTCCCGAAAGTCTCAAAATTGCCCCAGAATTGCTGAAGATCATCATTAGCACTTCAAAATACCACCTGCCAAGTTTCGTCACGATCAGACATGTCTAAGGTAGTGAACATAAAGAAACAATTATCAAAAAATTGGCCTCTAATGCCCTGAAACATACCCTACAATTGGAGCTACAATCTCAGTATCTCAAATTACTGTGGAACCACCGCCATTGGATCTGACACAGTCGAAAACACTTATGGGCCAAGTTTCGGGTTGATCAGACACTCCAAAACAAAGATATGAGCAAAACATTGAAACAAGAGAGGTCGGACACTATTCCCGTATGGCCTCAATGCACCAAAACAATATTAAAGGTGGTTGTTTTTACAGTCATAGGTAGTCGCTTTCGGGGTCCGTAACTCACTCGTTCCAAATCAGATCCCTCCCAAATTTGGTGAGCGTATTCATCTCATCAAGACAAACAACTCGATATGTGGCCCGCCCCGGGACGATATCCGCACATGGAGAATAGCTAGAGAGAAGTTTTCGATTCATGAAGAAATTGCAAATAATTTAGCAGCGACACATCTCGCTTGATGAACCAAATCACGATACCCGCACAACGGATCGATGTAAAACCAATTCCATTATGTGCGTAAGGTTCAGGCCTACCATCAGACAGAACCACGCACGTATTGGACGGTCAGATTTCATGCATGAAGCCGACAAAGTTACTGAAATTCCAGTCGTCAGATTCTAGATTCTAGCCAAAACTCAAAAGTTGCAAAATCTTCATTTGAGCTCCAAATCGCATTCTAATTGTTGCCACGTGATCGTAAATACATGCTTAGTGTACTACAACGAACAAATCACAGAAAAACATTAAGGAAAGACTGCACTATCGATTCGAAGTTCTAAGATTCAAACAAATTTTAAGTCTCGTGATCATGACTCAAAAACATGATTCATGACTTGAAGTTGGTATCAAAACAATCGCCATGTCGAGCCCTACAAGAAAACAATAATCTTTCGTTCAAACAGGCATCAGAACAACTTCTGGCCAGCCACGGAAGATCATGCAAACTCTCGAGCAACCCTAAGGACTGTTATGGAATTCCACACATTGTAAGGTAGGGGCAAAACAATGTTTTTGCATCTATTTTTAGAATTTATTTTAATTCAATTAAATCATAAATTTTAACAATTAGGTGTAATTTTTGATCAATCCACCCATGTTTGGGCACAACTCTATACAAACAGGCACTGCCTCAATGTAAAAAGAAGAGCATGCAAACGCCAGACCACCTCTTGGTCTTGAGTGGATTCTTTGAAGATTCAAGAAAAAAATTCGATTCCATGTTTCCTTGGCCCGCCTTACCGCCACGACAGACCGACCATCGTGCCTAGCTAGTCGATATCAGCAATAACATCTAGTAGCGATCCCGTGAGCTGGTCTCAGTTATTGAGCTTAATTCGCCACCACACTATGTAAATTATCTCCCAGTATAGTCCCTGCTCTGACCTTCTTGCTTGGTTGAATTCTTCTCTCCCCCCGGCTTTCTTTCTTCTTCTGGAATGCGCATGCTTGTGTACGCTCATCTGAGAGGAAAAGGGTGAGGTCTGACCCATCGGTCCCATAACCTTTGCCATATATGTGTGTGATTGCAGAAATCTGAAAATAAGAAGAATATGAGCCAAGGGCGGTGATTCTGAACTAGTTTCATTACTTGGGGGGATTTCTTCGTGATCTATGAGGGTGCCCACACGAGTCAGCCCGAGTAAGTCCTGAACCCACCTTTTAAAATTCTTTTCTCACCGGTTGGTAATACCTGCCCCTGTTTTTGAACGAGGTTCTTGAAAGAGCGATCTCACGAACTTCTCGGGTCTTCCCCGAAACTCGAGACGCCCGATCCCCAAAGGATCTGGAGGGAGAGATCGAGGTACGTAACCAGCTTGGCATCTCCACTGGGGACTTACTACCCCTTAGTCAGATCGTTCTTGTTTGGCTAATTTCTTCTTTATCTGCTTTCATCATCTTTTCACATTCACTTATGGCTAATGGGTTCTATAACCCATTCATTCAGATCGGGGATTTTCTTATCCCCTTAATCGAGATTTTCCTTAGGGAACAAAGTCCTTCGACTTCGTTCCCGACCATCCTCTTGAGCAAAGACCCCTTGTCTAGCTCCCAGGTCTTAACTTGGACCGGTGTGAGGAGGGACTTGAAGATCCCTCACTTCCCATCTCTTCGCTCTGGTGGAAATTCCACCAAGGGGCCTTGCATGGGCGGCACTTATGTTGCCCCACATATTATGCACCCTGCCACCTGCGAGTCACTTACCGGTCATGTTTTTGAGGTACTCCGTAACGCTGCTCAGTCCCTTTCTGCAAAAGGCAAGCGAGTTGCCATTGCTTTTGTGGGTCGTCATGAGGCTACCCCCCACATTCCTACATCAGAGGTTTCTATCCCTAGAGGCTCAACACAGAGAGGTGGAAACCCCACAGTCTCCACCCCTTACACACACCACAAGACTCATGGGTCACCCACTCGAGTCACACTTCGGGGCAGCACTTCTGTTACCTCAAGTCCGTGTCCAGGATCGAACCTTCCAAGGCCAAATCCTCTACATGCCACTTATGTGCATCTCACAACTCAGGGCAACGCCATTATTGTGCCAAACCTGAGTACACAAGAGATGACCTCGACGTGCTCCTCCTATGCCCACACAAGTGCACTCTGTAAGGGGTAGGTCTGCACCTGTTCTCTTACAGACACCTGCTTGTAGTTCTGAGCCTCTTAAGGCCAGCTCATTGGCACTAGCCCTGGTGGACTCCCAAGTCCCTTAAGATCCTTCTTCAAGGGGCGCACACACATCACCATCTCTGACCTACCCTCGTCCTCGAATCGAGCCTCCTCATGAGTCAACCCTACTGCCGCTCACTCCTTCTTCATCAAGCAAGCACCTTTAACCATGGCACTTGAAGGTTTTCCCCAAGAGTACCATCCTGAACAAGCCTCAACACTTTTGTCATGTTGCTGGGGTTCATAAGAGAGCTCGGGGCATGAATCTCACAGAAGATCGAGTCCTTCATCCTTCGCGGCCCAAGATGACCCCAGTTCTTGGCTCTCATCCTTTACCACATCTGATGAAGACAATTCTCTCTTGTGCAAGAAGAGTTGACCAACCGCGACCAAGATCGTAGTTTTGGCAAGAGATCCATCAAAACCTCAAGGCTAAATGCGATAGAGGACTACAAATTTTAACTAGGGAGGTGACTGAGGCTGTCAAAGTAGCCGATTTCGACGACCCTCTTCACCTAAATCCCTTCTACCCCCTTCAGACGATGAAACCTGAAGAAGAACTCTATGAGCCCTGTGTTGTGGTTACTGTCGCAGAAGAAAACCCAGCCACTCAACAACCACGGTCCCATGACCGTTGTGAACCGGCTCCCCAGCCACGGTCCCAAGACAGTCAAGAACCGGTCCAAACGCGTTCTGCATACAAAATTCAAGTTCGGCCAGGGCATGTTGACCCCTTACTGACTGACCTACCATGTACGACTCATCAAACTCGCAAGGCTTCAGCTGCCACTAACATTGACCTCCCTAGAGAAACGGTCAGCGTAATGGTTGTAAGCAAGTCTGGTGATGCGCAGGAAGATCGCATGAACAAGATTGAGGATATGGTGTGCGCAATGATGGAGAAGATAGGCCGTATTGATGCTGCACGTCAGTCGGCTAGTCATGAGGTCAATTCCCATCACTCTGATGGTATACCTACACGGCAGCCTCCTCCATATACCTCGTAGGACAATTTTGTCCCTCATCCGGTCTATCAGTCTGATGTTGATGCTATGGTCACCCATAGCCTAAAGAACAGGAAAATTCCAAGCATACAGAGGGCATCGCCTTATCAAAGACCATATCCCTCCTATATTGATCAAGTCCCGTTCCCCTCGAACTATAAGAAAGGGAAGGTTCCTCTATTCAATGGAACCACCGCCTCAAACTAGCATATCGCCCACTTCCAGGCAGCATGTCGGGAAATGACAGCTGACGTGAGACTTCTTCTCTACTAGTTTGTCGAGACCCTTGATGGCCCAGCATTTCAATGGTATGCCTAACTTCCTCCAAACTCGGTGCATACGTGGGAGGAGATGGAAAAACTGTTCTATCAACGCTTTTATGAGGTCAAAAGAGAGGTTCAAACAATCGAGCTTCTCACCTTGACTCAAGACCCTGATGAGCCTATAGATCAGTTCATATCAAGAGGGACAAACTTGGCTTCTCGCTATCCTAATCCTTTGCCTGAGAAGGAAGCTGTCCAAACTTGCATGCGGAATATGCGATCTGAGATCGCTCTACATGTCAAGGCCTACAATCCAACCTCCATGTCAGAGTTGATCGCCAAATCAGTCCGCATAGAAAAATTTTCATGCCATCATGGTGCGACACGAGAGCCATCTACAAGTTCAGCAAATAACCGGGGCAATGGTAGCCCTTGGAATAACACATGGGGCAACCAACAAAAAGGGGTGATCAGTGTAGCCGTCATGGTCACTGATTCAAAGAACTCTTCCCCCCAAACCTTGGACCACTCTAAAGGGGTAACCGCAGTAACATTAATAACCCAGGTTGGCAAGCAACAACCTTCATACAATAGGGTACCTTCACCAGCCAACTTTGATCAGAAGGATTATCTCGCTAGGCATAGGAATAAGGTCTATTCCTTCGAGAAGGAATGGGTCCCTGCGTTGTTCTAGTTATTATTGGAGCGGAATATGATCCAGCTTTTAGAAATCAAGTTCCCCGATCAATCTGGCCTCGACGATCAAGTGATTTATTGTGCTTACCATTGGAGGATTAATCATCCTAAGGACGACTGCTACACGCTGAAGGACATCATTGAGGCCCTGATTCCGAAGGGGTCAGATAAATCTCGAAGACTTAAAAAAGGCCTTCGGGGCAGCTTAGCCTTCAATGTTTTAACCGTCTAAGTGGAGGATGAAGTGCCTGGATTTCTCTACACCTTCTTCATTATAATGCTTCAGGAAGGCATAATCACACGAAAGAAGGCAAGGCAACCCCTTCGCCTTGTTAAGGGGACTGAAGATCATTGGTGTCCATACCATCAGATAAGAGGTCATTACTTGCCCGAGTGCACAACTTTCCTTGACTTATGTGCAAAGAAGATGAGGGAGTAACAAGAATTCTACTATCTTCCCATAAGTGACCCTCAAATCATTTCCTCATCGAGGCAAGAAGATCTCACAAGGCAAGACCTTCCCATCAATGACTTAAACCCTGCAGAACCCTCAACTTCCTAGCCACGGATGATCTATCATGGCTGAAGTAGACTCAAGTCTTTGAAGCGAGAAGCAGTTCGTCAAGCTAAGGCTGTTCGCCAGCCTAGTGAGACAAATCACACATTACGTCAGAAAAACAGAAAGAGATGGGCACTAAGGGCTGCTCACCGAAGAAATAAGACCGCTCAACCCACAGTCGAGCAGGAATTTCTCAGGCCCCTTCCTTCATCGCCAACTTTGCTGGACTTCATCCCCGACACGATCCTTTTTCCTTCTTTGTCCTGTAAAATAGATGGCCCCATCTCATCTTCCACTTAGCAAACGTCTGATGAGGGTGACGACGTTAAAAGAATTCTCCAATGGTCCGAGCAAGGGAAAGACCTAAAAGATCCCCTGCAACCATCAAATCCTGGTGATGATGTAAAAAGTTGCCCAGATTGGTCTGATGAGGGGAATGACCTTCAAAGTCCCCCACTTTCCAACCGTTCTCCACCTTCTTTTCCTACTTCTCTTTCTCTTATGTCTTCTGTAGATATGACCTTGATGGTCCCAGACTTCAAGACTCTCGACTGGGAATTTGAAGAAATCAATATAAGCAAGACGCAGGGAAGCGATTGCGAATGACCCTGACACAGGTAGCAGGATTCTTAACAGCTGCTGATGCCTTGGCAGCTAACGCCAAGGCAGAGCCACCTTCATCAAAGAAGCACAAGAAGTCAAAGCCGTAGAAGTTCTAGTGGCCCCTTGAGCCTGACTTCGAGCAGAGATTGACAGAATCAAGACGACAAAGCTTCTATTCTCAGGAGGTTTGCCACATGATACAAGTTTGTGAAGAACCAGCTGGCTTGTAGTAAACACTCCAGGCATCTGTACAAATACCGTATGGTTCGTGCAAAGACACTCTTCACATAATCATCGCTAAACTTCAATTCCTCTCTAATGTTTAAGACAAGCCTCTCCAACTTGACGTGTTCGCCATGTTTGAGGTTGACCTTTCAGTCACTTGATTCGAGGGAGGTGCATAAATTATGACACACTCTAGACCTTTATCAAAGGTAGAAATGTCAGGATCATGGGTCTCTGCACTTGTGGTTGATCAACAAATCTCTGAGAACGATGATGAAGTCAAGAGGCTTTACTGTCTCTCTACCATGTGCTCTCACTGTCGTGCGTGCTCTCACTGTCGCACGCTCTCTCACTGTGGCACGTACTCTCTCTCTTTGTCTCTCTTTCGTCGTACACTCTATTAGGCCGGCAAAATCTGGGTCATCACCTACTGGGTGAAAAGCAGACCAGCCTTCAATTTCTTCTTTGCTTACCTTTTTTTGAAGTACTGGGTGAAAAGCAGACCGACCTTCAATTTTTTCTTTCTTTATTTTGGAGTACTAGTTGAAAAGCAGACCTGCCTTCAATTTCTTCTTTCTTTACTGGGTGAAAAGAAGACCATCCTTCAATTTCTTCGTTCTTTATTTCTTTGAAGTACTGAGTGAAAAGCAGACCAGCCTTCAATTTCTTCTTTCATTATTTCTTTGGAGTACTGGGTGAAAAGCAGATCAACCTACAAACTCTTCTTTCTTTTCTTCTCTCTCTTCTTTTCTCATTTACTCTCTCTGTCTCAAACTTTTCTTTCCATTCACTGTAGAATATGTATTAAGAGTCCGTTGTCAAGGAGACGCCGTAAGGCTCTCAAATCGACACGGACTCCATTATGTTATCTTCCATTTTTCGTTGAGTACACACTCATGTGTGCGCTCACCCTATGACAAGGTGGGATCCTCAGACCCACTTGTCTATATTCTAATGTTTGTGTGTGGTCGTAGGTAAGAAGAAATAAGCCAAGGGAGACAATTTCGGACAGACCACAGGCCAGGGGGCATTCTGCATGATCTAAGAGGATGCTAATGCGAGTTAGCCAGTGCATGTCACAGACCCACGTGAGGTGAGTCTCGCCTCATGACCCAATTTCTCTCTCACCGATTGGCATTCCTGCCCGTGCTTTCTTTACGCAGTTCACGAGAGAGTGGTCTTAGGTCCCAGGTCCATCTCAAACCCAGAGCAACGTCACCAGGTCATATCGACCAGAGGGCGAGATCGAGGCTTCTAACTAATGGTACCATTAAGTCACATGTCAATAAGGCTCTCACATGTGACAACCTTGGCATTGTGAGGCCAAGTGAATTTAGTTTTGAATTTAAGATTGAATTTGAATTTGAAATCCATTTCCATAATTTTGAATCTACTCACATGTGTGAATGGGAAGATTGGTGGATTGAGAAAATATATCTAAATTTTTTGGTTTGTGTTCATAAAGAGATATTTTCTAACACATGTGGCTTCCCCTTTTTACTATTTTAACCTTTGCTCTTTACAAATGTATATGGTTAGGTGCCTCGATCTCACCCTCTGGATCTAGATGATCCAGCGGCACATGTCTCGAGTTTCAGGGGAGACCTGGGACTTTTGAGATCATTCTCTCGGAAACATCGTTTGAGAACAAGGGCAGGTATTACCAACAGATGAGAGAGGAATTTAAGGTGGGTTCGGGACTTACTTGGGCTGGCTCGCGTGGGCGCCCTCTTAGATAACGAAGAAATCCCTCTTGTAATAAAACTGGTTCAGAATCGCCTCTCTTGACTTGTATTCTTCTGTTTTCTGCAATCACACATATATGAGAAAGGTTATAAAACAGGTGGGTCAATGGACCTCTCCTGGCCTTTTGGGTGAACGTACATAGACGTGCACATTCAAAAGAAGAAGGAAAGAACGAGAGAAGAAAGATGGGGGAAAGAATAATTTGACCAGGCGGGGAGATCAACACAGTGGCTAAGCTCGTGGGTAATTGGCTTGACGTGGTAGTAAAATGGGCTCGATAACTCAGACCGGCTCAAGAGAATTACTACTAGACATCAATACCGATACTGACTAGCTAGACACGATTGTTAGTCTGTCGTGGCGATAAAGTGGGCGTAGTAATTCTGGCATAACAACATTACGGCTAGAAGACAGGACTACCATAAAAGGCTAATTTCAACCCTTCTTAATCAAACAAAAGGATAACATAAAGAATGAAAATCATCAAGAGAGAGTAAGAAGTAAGAAGATAAGAAAGAGAAGAGAAAGAAAGAGAAGAGAAAGAAAGAGAGGATGAAAAAGAAAGAAGGAGAAGAGTGTGAGAGAAGAGAGAAGGAAGGAGAAAAGAGGGTGAAAGACACAATCGACGCTAGGCATCGCCGGCTGTGTTAGAAGAGGAAGAGAAGAAACGACACAGTCAACTCTAGGCATTGTCTGTTGGGTTGAAAAGAGAAGAGAGATATGGACATAGTCTACGTTAAGCTTCATCGGCTGTGTTTAAGAAGTGAGGAGAGAGAAGACATAGCCAAAGCTGGACATCGCCAGCTAGGTTGGAAAGAGAAGAGAGAAAAATGACACAGTCGATGCTAGCATTCGTTGACTGTGTATTAAGAAAAGAGGAGAGAGAAGACACAGTCGACGTTGCACATCACCGGCTGCACTAGTCAGAGAAGAGAGAGAAGAAGCAATCAGCACTTGGCTTCACTGACTGTATTAGGCAGAGAAGAGAGAGAAGATACATTTGACGTTAGGCTTCATCGACTGTATTAGACAGAGAAGAGAGAGAAGATGCAGTTAGCGTTAGGCTTCACCAACTATGTTTAGACAGAGAAGAGAGAGAAGATGCAGTTGGCACTAGGCTTCACTGATTGTATTGGATAGAGAAGAGAGAGAAGATGCAGCCGACGCTAGGCTTCACAACCTGTAATAGTCAGAGAAGAGAAAGAAGATGCAGTCAACGTTAGGCTTCACCGACTGTATTAGAGGAAGAGAAGAAAGAAGACATAGTCGGCGCTAGCATCGCCGGTTGTGTTTAGAAGGAGAGCAGGGACAGAGATAAAGATGAGAAGAAGTGAGTGAAAGAGAGATAGAGATGAGAAAGAGGAGAGAGAAAGGGAGATAGAGATGAGAAAGGGGAGAGAGAGAAAGAGAGATAGAGATGAGAAAGAGAAGAGAGAAAGGGAGATAGAGATGAGAAAGAGGAGAGAGATAAAGAGAGAGAGATGAGAAAGAGGAGAGAAAAAGGAAGATAGAGATGAGAAAAAGAGAGAGAAAAAGGGAGATAGAGATGAGAAGAGAGAGAAAAAGGGAAATAAAGATGAGAAGGAGAGAGAAATGAGAAAAGAGATAAGGAGAGAGAAAGAGGGGAGGAGAGAGAAAATTACCTTACTGAAGAGTACCGATCATTTTCTTCTCTCTCCTCTCTCTCTCTCTCTCCAAGACACCCCCACGAGCTTAAGCAAAAATGAAGTCTTTATTGATTGAAGAAATGAATCCAAGCCTTTTTACAATTTGACTTTGCATGCTTGTATAGAATTGGCCCCAAACATGGGTGGACGCCAAACCTACCTAAAATTGAAGATAATTACAACTTTATTAAATTAAAAGAAATTTAAAAAATGGGTGCAAAATGAATGTTTTGCCTTGCCTAACAATGTGTGGAATTCCAAAATAGTCCTTGCTACTGCTCGAGAACTTGCGTGATCATCCATGACTGATCCGAGGTTGTTTTGATGACCGTTTGATCGAAAGATGATTATTTTCTTATAGGTCTCGGCTTGGCGATCGATTTGATACCAATTTAGAGCCATGGATCGAGTTTTTAAGCCACGACCATGAGACTTGAATTTTGAATGAATCTTGAAAACTTTAGATCGATAGTGTGCTTGTTCCTTGACGTTTTTCTTCATTTTCTTGGCTGAGTCACACTGATCCTACCGTCACGATCATGTTGCAATAAACGTAGCTCGATTTTGTGTCTGAATGAAGATTTCGTCTTGAGTTTTTGGCCTGAATCTTGAAATTTGATAGTCGAAATTTACAGCAGATTTGACGCCCTCGTGTGTGAAATCCAATTGTTCATCGTACGCGGGGTTCGGGCAAGAGATAGCTACGGACCTTATGCACATAATGTAATTGGTTCATGCCGATCGGGTATGCAAGCATCGTGATTTGGTCGTCGAAATGGCACGCACTGCTGCTGATTGTTTTGCAACTTTCTTCACGGATCAACAACTTCCCTCTAGTTTTTCTCCCTGGTCGAGAATCATCATGGGGTATACCATATATCGAAATGCTCGTCTTGATGAGATGAACACAATCACAAAATTTGAGAGTAGTCAGACTTGGAACGAGTGAGATATAGGCTCTGAAAGTAACTGCTCGTGACTATAAAAAATTCTACCTTTAATGGTGTTTTGATGCAGGGTGGCCACACGAGAATAATGTGTGGCCTACCTCTTTTCGGTATTTTACCCATAACTTTGTCTTCGAGTGCCTGATTAAGCCGAAACTTGACTTAGAAGAGTTTTTGACCGCGTCGGATCCAATGGTGGTTGTTCCACTATTTCTGTGTTCACTGCCTTAAATATGCCTGATTATGATGAAACTTTGGCAGGTGGCCATTTTAAGTACTGATGAAGATCTTGAGCAATTATGGAACACTTATGAGACTGTCAAAAGTTCTACTATTTTGTAGGCTTTATTGACCTGCTTCCTCTTTATTCCGTATCGACGATCAAGGTGTTGAAAAATGCATTAAAACACCCATGTTTGTCTGGGTGGCAGAGTAGAGACACATTGAACTAAGAACTAAGGTAGACACCGATGATGAGAGAAATATCTTCCCCGAATGCCCTCCTTATCGATTCAGAGCACTTCTATCAGCTAAAGAAGTAATTAAGACTGAATAAGAAATGACGCGGAGTCAAGAAGCTAAAGTTTGAAATCAAGAACCGGAGTTCTTTGACCTAATACGCGCAGAAGTTGAACAGGTAGAAGATTGGAGACTGGCCATTACTAGTTTTCTAAAACGTGGTAGGGTCCTGGACGATTGTGCCAAGTGCAACAATGTACGACGAATGTCTACCAAACATACCGTCCTTGAAGGAGATGTTCTCTTCAATTATTTGATGGTATTCTGCTAAGATGTGTGGACGTGCAAGAGGAAAATAAGGTGTTAGAAGAAGTACACTCAGACATTTGTGGACTACACGAGTCGGGTCCTATGCTCTATGAACGGATACGCATGTTGGAGTATTATTGGCCTTCCATGATTGCTGATTCCTTAAACTATGCTAAAAAGTGCCACGTATGACAAATACATTCAAGCCTTGTTCACCAGCCTCCTGAGCCCTTACACCCTACAGTGGCATCATGGCCCTTCTCCCAATGGGATATGGACATTGTAGGGCCTATTGACCCTCCTTCGGCAATGGGTCAGGTCTTTATTCTAGTTGCAATAGACGTTTTCTCCAAGTGGGCAGAAGCGGTCCCCCTTAAAGCTGAAGCGATCCCCCTTAACTAGTTTGGGTTCTAGTGGAAGTACTCGACTATGTACCACCCTGGGGCGAGTGGCTTGGCTGAGGCCTTCATTAAACCACTGTGCAATGTTTTACGGAAATCGATATCAAAGAAGAAGAAGAACTAGCACGAGAAGCTTCTCGAAGCCTTGTGGGTCTATTGCACTACCATAAGAAATGCCACCGATTCTACCCCTTACTCCCTAGTCTATGGGGGAGAAGCAGTTTTACCTCTTGAAATCCAAATCCCTTCATGGTGTGTCGCTATACATCAAGGAATAATAGAAGATGAAAGAGTCAAACTCTAGTATCAAGAATTGGATGCACTCAATGAAAAGAGGTTAGAGGCTCAGCAAAACCTCAAACTCAAGGGAGAATGAAGAGGGCTTTGGACAAGTTAGTCAAGGTCCGCTCATTTTCCGTGGGGATCTAGTTCTGACTGTCACAAGGCAGATTGTTATGCATGGCTGATGTAAAGGGAATTTTGAACCCACGTGGGAAGTTCCCTTCATTTGATGAGTATATCAAACATACACAACAGACTTCTCTAGTCACCACCTTTTGCCTACCCAAGTTAGTGCCGTGCAAAACAATACCCACATGTGACTCAATGCCGCATGCGAACAACACCGCGCACACCATGATGCTGACCATGCATTAAAGAACTCCATCTTAAGTCAGCGATGGCTATGCTTCTGACTCCCAGCTCAGGCTGCCTTTCTTGAGGATTAGCACCGGTTGTGTTAGCGTCGACTGTGATTTTAAAAATTCTAGTGCCGGCTACGTTTGCTGTCGCGTGACTCGTTGTTTTTCATGCCCCCTCGGGTCCCGAGACTCCTTGTTTTTGTCTTAAGACGTTTCGCCTCACCGAGGATTGCATGATTCCCAAGGGAAGCATTTCGTCTTCCTATAATCATTCACCTCCCTACGACAGTCCACCTCTTGTAACTGTCCGTCTCCTCGCACCCTTCGATTTCTCGTCGGAATTCCCCTTCCACTGTCGGAAACCTATGCAACTTTTCTCCAAGTCACCAGGAAAATCACCTTCGCCCATCGGAACACTGCAGAAACCTAGGAAAATCCTTGGGCAACCCTTTGCTACAACTTTCATCTCTTCTTTCCCTCTTTCGAACCCTCAAAACAACTACCGAAGTTCCCTGTTTCCTCGGCAAACTCCCTACAAACTCTTGTAGAGCACAATCTTCCTTGCTATTTCTTGCATGAATCCCCTGAGTTCTCACTGAAGCCCTTGCTGGAAACCTCACCTTCACTGTTAAAGCGTTTTTTTACCTTAAGATTTCTTTTGGTGAAAACAGTAAAAATGGGGTTTACCCCCTTTTACCCTCATGTAGCTTCACCTACATGGCGACAGACAACATTTGTCCTGGTTGCATGAGAATAAACTGGACAACTTTGGTCCAGGTGCGCGACCCTAAACTGCATGATCCAAACTATACGACCCTAAATTGCAGAGGAGGTCTAACTGCATGACCCTAAACTCCACGGTCCAAGTTATATGACCTTAAACTATTGTGTATGTCCTAGCCGTATGACGTTAAAAGGCTCAACGCCATGGTCCAAACTATATTACCTTAAACTGTAGCGAAGTTCTTGTTGCACGACCTTAAACTGCATGGTCCTAGTTGTATGACTTTAAACTGCATAACCACGTTCTAAGCGATATGACCTTAAACCATAGTGCACGTTCTGATCGCATGACGGTAAACTGCTTTGCACAAGTCTAGGAGGCATGACTTTAAACTCGCCCCCTCATATGTGCACACACCTTTTACGTGCATTCTCACGCACATCTTCCCTAACTGACCCGTTCGTGTGTATGCATCATCTTCATTACCTCCCCAGTGAATCCCTTCATTTCATGTGCATGCATCATCTGCATGAATCCCTTCATTAGTCTCAAACGAGCTCACAAAACGACGAACCATCCCGCCACCCATACTCATCGTAAGCTAGTGGGTCACCATTTTTCACCCACCTTTCGCACATCATCCATCATTCACAGGTGGCCTCATGCCATCTCCCCAAAGTAAGTCAAACCATCACCATACTTACTCCATGGCCTCTACAGACTGCCATTCATCAACACCATGGTCCAACCGTATGACCTTAAACTGTAGTGCACGTCCTGGCCGCATGACGACAAAAGGCTTCGCACAGGTCCCAAAGGCATGACCCTAAACACACCTTCACATAAAATAACGGCATAGTGTATACCTAGACAAGGGAACCCCATGATTAAGAAAGACGAACGGGCATGGTCATGAAACCATCTGTAAAAGAGTTCTGTAAAAACAAAAACCCGGGCACAGTGAAAACCCGAAAAGGGAACCGTGAGTAAAAAAGGATGAAAAGGGTGGACATGAACAAAAGGTCATGGGTAAAAGAGCCTCAAATAAAAGGAAGTTGGTAAAAACCGTCTCTACAACACCACTTTCCATGTTCAAGTGAAAATCTGCAAGGGACGCTTGGGCCAATTAACAAGTTGATGTAGCACTCGCCTCAACAGGCAGCTTCAACCCACACTCAAGAAAAATCCTTGATGTCACAATACCAGGATCCAAAAATATGAGCTTCAAGGAAAGATTCCGATAGCTTGAGTCAATTCGCAAAGTGGACTCGAAGGTCAAAAGATTAGCCAAGAAAGCAAGACAAGTCACACGAAAAAGAGCATCATTCTCAAGAGGTTACTAAACGCACTCCAAAGATGCCGGAGACACCCCAAGAAGGCTAAGTCAGCCATGACTTTGGACCTGTTACGCGAGATTGCTAAGAGTGTGTAGGGGTTATACCCAAAGCTGGTCACCACAATAAACTAAGGTACCTAATTGCCAAGGAATAACTAGTGCACGATGCAGATGAGCGCCGACCAAAGGCTCTTCAACAGACCATCCAGAATAAACAAAATCAAGAAAGACAAGCCAAAGATGCTTCTCTAGAGCAGGGTGATTCCAACCATGGTCACCTCGATAAACTGAGGAACTCTGCTCGACAAGGAAAGAAATTGACAAAGCCAAGCCAAAACCTACCCACAGCAACAGGGTGACGTCAACCATGACCACCTCGATAAACTGAGGTACCCTGCTTGTCAAAGCAAACCTGGTGTAGCGGCACACAACGCCAACCAAAAGCTCTTTGGCTGTCAATCCAAAAAAAAATAAATCCAGACCAAATGGGAACAATTCCCTTCACCATGGCTTTCAACTTTCAGACGAGCCTGATTCGGACTAACGCGGTCCATACAAAATCCTCAGCATCAGAATCACAAACAGTTCCTTGAGGGTGAGGACTTCGACAGGATCACTAAAAAAAGTCTCCTCACCCCCTAAAGTCTCCACGGATGGACCTGTACATTGCATCCAAATGTCTGAGCATCATAGTTGCAGCGTTGCATGAATCTCCTCAGTGTTTACGTGGTCCTGTGGCTAGGAAGAAAAAAGTAATAAAGCCGAAGAACAACATTTGGCGTGGCAAGCTGTTTGAACACATTTTTTAGCACTTTGGTCCTTGATGCGGAATAAAGAGGAAGTAGGTCAATAAAGCCTCAACATAAGTGGAAATTTTGACTATCTCGGAATAACCCCAAAACTGGTCCAGATCTTCATAAGCACTTCAAAAGGCTACTTGCCAAGTTTCATGGCAATCAGACATATCTAATGTAGTCAACACAAAGAAAATATTTCGGCAAAAATCTACCTCTAGCACCCTGAAATGGACCCCAACACTAGAACTATATTTTTGGTGCATCACAAAGTTGTCAGACCACCTCCATTGGCCCCGACTTGGTAAAACAGCCCTATGGGTCAAGTTTTGGCTTAATCAGGCACTCCAAGATAAAGTTATGGGTAAAATATCGAAAAGGGATAGGTCGCACACTATTCCCGTGTGGCCACTCTACAACAAAACACCATTAAAGGTGGCTATTTTCACAGTCACGAGCAGTGACTTTCGGGGCCTATATCTCACTTGTTCCAGGTCAGATCGTGGTCAAATTTTGTGAGCATGTTCGTCTCATCGAGATGAGTGTTTCGATAGGTGGTATCAATGCTCGAGCAGGGAGAAAAACTAGAGAGAAGTTGTTGATCCGTAAAGAAAGTTATAAAAAATACAGCAGTAGCACACCTCACTTCGGCGGCCAAATCACGACGCTTGCATACCCGATCAGCGTGAAACTAATTGCATTATATGCGTAAGGTCCGAGTCTATCTCTAGTTCGAACCTCACATACGACGAACGGTTGGATTTCACACATGGAGGTGTCGAAGTTGCTGTAAAATTTTGACCGTCGAATTTCAAGATTCCAGCCAAAAACTCAAAACGACGAAATCTTCGTCCGGACACAAATGTGAGCTATGTTTATTGCAACGTGACCGTGAATACATGCTCAGTGCTATTTCGTGAAGAAGCTGAAGAAAAACATCAAGAAATAAGCACACTATCCATCCAAAGTTTTCAACATTCATAAAAAATTCAAGTCTCATGATCATGGCTTAAAACATGATTCATGGCTCGAAGTTGGTATCAAATGAATTGCCATGTCGAGATCTACAAGAAAAAAATCATCTTTCGATCAAACGGGCATCAGAGCAACCTCGGATCAGTCATGGAAGATCACACAAGTTTTCGGACAGCAGCAGGGACTGTTCTTGAATTCCACATATTGTTAGGCTGGGGCAAAACAACCCTTTTACACTCATTTTTAGAATATTTTTTAATTCAATTAAATTGTAATTACCTTCAATTTTAGATACTCCTTAGGTATCCACCCATATTTGGGCCCAATTCCATATAAACATGCAATGCCTAATTATAAAAGAAGACGGGTTCATTTTACGCATTGATCAATAAACTCTTAATTCTTTCTTTGAGTTCATGTGTGTGTCTTGGAGAGAGAGAGAGGACAGAGAAGAAAAAGGTCGGTACCCTCCAATAAGGTAATTTTCTCTCTCCTCTTTTCTCATCTCTATCTCTCTTTCCCTCTCACCTCTATCTCTTTCTCTCTCCTATTTTTTCATCTCTATCTCTCTTTTTCTCTTCTCTTTTCTCATTTATATCTCTCTCTTTTCTCTTTTCTCATCTCTATCTCTCTCTCTCTTCTTTTCTCTCTCGTCTCTTCATTTCTCTTTTTTGCTTTCATCTTTATCTCTTTCTATCTCTTCCTCCTCTAGTCTGTCATGTCTTTGTTCTTCCTTCTTTCCTCCATCCATCCATGGCGTACCTCTTACCTGGTGTGATGTCTTCTTCCTTTTGAGACACAAGTAGTGGGTTTGGTCTTAGCCAGAATTGCAGGTCGGGTCTCTATCAAAATCCCCTCTCTCTCTCTATTATCCTAGACGATGGAAGTCCATCACTGTTTGTGCTCTCACTCTTCTCTCTCTTTTGACTCAGCCGGTGAAGCCTCAACGCCACCTATATCTCTTTTGTCCTCTACTAACTTAGCCGATGAAGCCTTAGCATCGTCTGTATCTCCTTTCTCTTCTTCTTCTAACCCAAACGATGAAACCTTAGCGCCGCCTGTGTTTTCTCCTTCCTTTTGCCTTAGATGATGAAACTTGAGTGCCGCCTGAGTTTTCTCCTTTCTTCTGTCTCAAATGGTGAAACCTCAGCGCCGCCTGAGTTTTCTCCTTTCTTCTGTCTTAGATGGTGAAGCCTTAGCGCCGCCTAAGTTTTCTCCTTTCGTTTGTCCTAGACGGCGAAACCTTAGCGCCCCCTGAGTTTTCTTCTCTCTCTTTCTCCTAGCCCAGCTGGCAAAGCCTTAGCACTGCCTGTGTCTGTCCTTCCCTCTTCTTTAGTCCCAGCAGATGGAGGACCATTGCGGTCAGAGTTTCTCCCTTCTCACTATCTCATTGTCGTATGTGTCTCTCTTCCTCTTCCTTCTCTATCTTACTCATCTGTATTTCTCTATCCTTTCTTCCTCCTCTTTCTTTCTGACTTATTCTCTCTCTTGCTCTTCTTTCTTCTTTTTCTTTCCTCTTCTTCCTATTCATATCTTCTTCTTTTCTTTCTATTCATATCTTCTTCTTTTCTTATCGCCTTCTGTCTCATCTCTCTCGCTCTGATCTCTCTTGTTTCTTTTACTCTCTCGTTTGATCAACAAGGGTTGAGACTAGCCTTCAATGGTAGTCCTATCATTTTACTGTAATGTTGTTTTGCTAGTCATAGTTTCTGTGCTCGCTTTATTGCCACGATAGACAAGTCATTGTGTTTAGTTAGTCGGTATTGGTACAGTCGTCTAGTAGTAACTTTGTAGAGCCGGTCTGAGCTACCAAGCCTGTTTTACTACCACAACAAGTCAATTACCTACTAGTTAGGTCACTGTGTCGGTCTCCCCACTCGATCAAATTCTTCTCACCCCATTCTTCTTCCTCTCATTCTTCTCATCTTTTGAATGTACACGCATGTGTACGTTCACCTGAAGGCAAGGTGTAGTCCCTTAACCCACCTGTCTTGTAACATTTGCCATATGTGTGTGATTGCAAAAATAGGAGAATGCAAGCCAAGGGAGGCGGTTCCGAACCAATTTTACGACTATTCGGAAGGGTGCACTCTTGTGGGAGGCTTTTTTCATGATCTAAGAGGGCGCCCACGTTAGCGGAGTCACGAACCAGCTCCTTCTTCTAACGCTCTTCCTATACCAAACAAGCATCTCAAGAGCTGATACTCAAAGGTCTTACTTAAGAGTTCCATCTTGAGCCAGCCTCAGTGAGTCACACCCATGCTCACAAAATGGCGAACCATCTTACCATCCATACTCGTCATCAGCTAGTGGGTCATCATTTTTCATCCACCATTCATACACCTTCCATCTTCCAAAGGTAGTCTCATGCCATCTCCCCAAAGTCAGTCAAGACTATCACCATTTTCTATGGCCTCCACAAACTGCCATTCTTCATCACTCTGGTCCAGCTATATGACCCTAAACTATAGTGCATGTCTTGGCCGCATGACGTTAAAAGGCTTCGCATAGGTCTCAAAGGCATGACCTTAAACACGCCTTCACAACAAAAAACGGGTGTGGTGTACACCTGAACAAGGGAATGCCATGAGTAAAAATGACAGACGGGCATGGTCACGAAACCATGAGTAAAAGAGTTTTGTGAAAACAAAAACCCAGGCACGATGAAAACCCCAAAGAGCACCGTGAATAAAAATGGATGAAAAGGGTGGACATGGCCACAAGGTCATGGGTAAAAGAGCCCGAAAATCAAGGGAGTTGGTGAAAACCGTCTTTACGGTGCCACTTCCCCTGTTCAAGTGAAAACCTGCAGTAGGGCGCTTGGACCAACAAAGCAGGTTGACGCAACACCATAACCTCAATCGATACACAATTGCCAAAACAATCATAATTCTGGCTGGCGAGGTCTACACAAAATCCTCAACTGTTAGCATCCAATCCAATCACAAACACAAAATGGCTCATCCGGGAGTGAGAGCCTCATAAGATCTCCCACACTTCACCTCCAAAAATAACAAGAGTCCTTGAGGGTGAGGACAACGACCGAAAGATCCCTCCAAAATGCTAACGACCATCACGAAGGCAAGAAACTGACAAAGCCAGGGCCTAACTTGCCAAAGACTTCAGGGTTATTCCTCTCCATGAGGTCACGTCACCAAAAACCTTCCTTAGCCGACAGTCCTAAATTTTTAGACAGGCTATTAAAAAGCCCCTGACTAGACTTGGCAAGATGAGGCCCACGAGGCCGGCTCACCTAAATCCCCCTATCTAACAACCTCAGATTTTTGGGATATGTCAGAAACTCCCGACTGGACCCCACTGGATGGGACCTACAGAGATACCCTGATTATCAAAAGGAAACTTGGTGTAGCAACAAACAATTCCAACCAAAGGTTCATAGCACTTGGCCTCCAAATAGGCTTGATTCTAACCAATGAGGTCTCTACAAACTCATCAAGCTGTCAGAATCGTAGATAGTCCCTAGAGGGTGGGACTTCGACAGGATCTCTCAAAATTTTCTTCTCCCCTAATGTCTCCACGGATGGGCCCGTACATTGCATCCAGACGTCTGAGCATCCTAGTCACAACATTGCATGGATCTTCTCGACGTTCACGTAGTCTTGTGGCTAGCCAAAGGAAAATTCTCGAATCTTTATATTTCTCCCTTCTCTCGAAGCACAACATTCAGTGAGGCATGATGTTGGAAGACATTTTTCATCATCATGGGTCCCCTGTCAATAAAGCCTAACAAACAGTGGAAATTTTGATAGTCTCAAAATAACCCCATAACTGATAAAGATCATCATAAGGACTCTCAAAATTCTCCTGCCAAGTTTTATCGCATTCCGGCATGTCTAAGGCAATGCAAACTGAGAAACAGTTTCGACAGAATCGACCTCTAGTACCCTGAAATGGATCCTATAACTAGAGCTATATTTTCAGTGTCTCAATTTTCTGTAGGGACTATCACCATTAGATTCATCACGGTTGAAAACCCCTAAGGTTCAAATTTCAGCTTGAAGGGACATTTCAAGAAGACGTTATAGGAAAAAGGGTGAAACAGGAGGAGCCGCACGCTATTACCGTGCGGCCACCCTACAAATCAACTCCATTAAAGGGACAGTCACGAATAGTGATTTATGATGCTTATGTCTCCCTCGTACAAGATTGGATCTTGCTCAAACTTGATGAAGTGTGTTCGTCTCGTTGAGGAGAGGGTTTCGATATGTGGCATGCCCCACGAGGATGCCCAAGTACAAAGAAAAGCTAGAGAGAAGTTGTTGATCCATGAAGAAAGTGCAGAAAAATTAACAGCATCATGCCTCGATAGAGCAGTCAATTCACGTCGTTCATGATCTCGATCGACGTGAAACCAATTCTTTCACGTGCGTAAGGTCTAGGGCTATCTCTAGTCCAAACCCTGTGCATGATGAACGGTCGGATTTCTCTTACAAAGCCGACAAAGTGACTACAAATTCCATCGTTGGAATTCCAGATTCCGACCAAAACTCCAAAGTTACAAAATCTTCATCCAAGCACAGAATCGAGCTGTATTTGTTTCCCCACGATTGTGATGGCATACTCAGTGTGATCCAGTGAAGAAATCTTAGGAAAACATCAAGGAAAGAACACACAATCGATCCAAAGTTTTAAGATTCATTCAAATTTCAAGTCACATGATCGTGCCCTAAAAACACGATCCATAGCTCGAAGTTGGTATCAAATCGATCGCCAGGCCGAGCTCTACAAGAAAACAACATCTTTCTATCAAATGCGCATCAGAACAATCCTGGATCATCGTTGAAAAATCATGCACGTTCTAGGGCAACACAAGGACTGTCTTGGAGTTCTATTACTTGTTAGGAAGGGGGCAAATCTTTCATTTTGCACCCTATTTTCTAATTTCTTTTAATTTTGTTAAATCTTAATTTCCAGCAATTAGGTTTAATTTTGATCAATCCACCCAAGTTTGGGCATAATTCTATATATACCACATACTATCATTGTAGGCAAAGGCAGGAAACCCTTCAGCAAAGAGAATTTTTATTTAATAGAATTCCCTTTCCTTCTCATTGTCAGGTCACATTTAGAGAGAGAAAGTAAGTAGAGAGAAACTTTTGGATCGGTAGCCCTAGGCTTAAGGTAAATCTTGTCTCTCTTCTTTTCTTTAGTCTTCTCCTTCTTCATCTGAGCCTCCCTCAAAGGCCATGCATGGTAATGGCAGTGTTGTGCATGCCACATTCTCTTCTTTTTTCCCCTTCTTGTGGTTTCACAGGTCGCGCATGGTGATGGCAGCTCCATGCGCGTGCTCCTTTCCACCTTCTGTTAGTTCATCCCTATCGCTCAATGAGGCTTGCAGACGAAGTTGCTCATCGCCATCCGTAGATGTATCCTCAATGCCTCAGTGAAGAATGCAGACGATGAAACTTATTTCTGCCTGCAGGGGCATCCCCCTGTTGTGCACCTATCGCAGACAGCGATGCTTATCGTCACCCCCGAGAGGTCGTGGTAACACCTATGGCCCTCCGTGAGCTTCCTTCATGCGTTTGGTGCCTATTGTTGCCTGTGAGCTTCCTTCAAGTGTTCGGTGCTTATCACTGTCCGTGGAGCTTCCTTCGTGTGCTCGGTGACTATCGCCATCCACGAGCTTCCTTCGCGTGCTCGGTGCCTATCGCCATCCGTGATCTTCCTTCGTGCGCTTGGTGCCTATCACCGTCCATGAGCTTCCTTCGCATGCTCGGTGCCTATCACCGTCCGTAAGCTTTCTTCATGCGGTCGGTGCTAATCACCATGCGCAGCCTCTTCTTTCATCCCACGCCTATTGTTGTGTACCTTGGCAAGAACTATCGCTACGCGCCTGACAAATGGCTCTCGCCACGCGCTTCACAAGAGGCTATCGCTGCCCACGTAGGGATGTGTTGCCTTCTCGTGTTGCCCAATAGCGATGCCTAGCGCCACCCATGGTTCACCGCTTGCCTTCTAGCCATGAGAAATAGTGCCTAACGCCGTCCAAGGGCCATGATACTACTACTCCATGGTTATGGGTGGTGATGCTTAGCACCGTCGGGACCCCATCTCTTCACCGTCTCGTACATTTTCTTCATTCTATTCTCACTTGACCAAGGGTGGACTCAGTCTAGTGTTATCATAGCGATCTGGCTGTCGAGCAGTATTGTCGTCATGCTGGTCTTGAGTACCATACCAGTCTTGCTGCCACACCAGATTAGGACAGTCATGTCGAATTTAGTTTCGAGTAGTACTACGGTCGCAGCAGTCAAAATACCATGCCCGTCTTGCTACCACTTCGAGTCGGTCATTACACTGGCTCAGTTATCATGCTAGCCTCGTCCCCTCATCGAGTACCCTCTTCTTTTCTCCTCTTGTGCAAACCTTCCACTTCATCACCCAAACTTCTGACATCCTTAGCCATGCGAATGTGCGTTGCCCTAAGACAAGGGTAGACCTTTCGGTCCAGTTTTCTTGCAAAATTAACCATAGTAGTGTTGTCCAGAAAATAAGGAGATTACAGGTCAAGGGAGGCGATTATGAACTAGCTAAAGTAGTTGGGGGGCTTTCCATCGTGATCTAAGAGGGATCCCGTGCGAGTCGGCCCTAGTAAGTCACGAACCCAGGTGAAGTTGGTCCCCACCTCACGTCCAAAATTCCTCTCTCACTAGTTGGATACCGGCCCTTGTTCTTGAACAAGGTTCCTAAGAGAGCGATCTCAGGTCCCGGGTCTTCTGAACCCAAGACATTTATCACCCGACCACCTTGATCCGGGGAGGCAAGATCGAGGCACCTAACCAACTACCTTCATGGTGTTCACAGACCATAAGAGCCTCAAGTACTTGTTTTTCTAAAAAGAGTTAAATATGAGGCAAAGGAGATGGATGGACCTACTGAACGGTTATGACTGCACAATCGAATACCATCTAGGCAAGACCACTATAGTGGTCGACGCCTTAAGTTGGAAAACCTTGGTCTCCATGGCACAATTGATAGTGCAAAAAATGAAGTTATTGGAGGATGTAGTGGAGTGGCATCCATCTCAACCCCTTGGTGAAGAGAGTGAAGTATTGTCATATTTAAGGGTGGAGCCCCAACTCTTTCAACAAGTCTGAGCCGCTCAGAGAGAAGATCCCCAACTGTTGAAAATCCTCGAAGAATTGAAGATGGAGGGAAAAGAGGATTTCTCCATAGGCAGTGATGAATTGCTACGGTTTAGGGGTCGAATATGTGTTCCCAATGACGAAAGTGTGAAAAGAGCCATTTTAGAAGAAGCACACCACTCCCACTACACGATACACCCTGGGGGTACAGAGATGTATCAGGATCTGAAAAGATCCTTCTGGTGGAACAACATGAAGCGAGATGTGGTGTAGTTTGTGGCTAAATGTCTAACGTGCTAACAAGTGAAGGGAAAACATTAGAAACCTGCTAGACTATTACAACCCCTGCTCATATCAGAATGGAAATGGGAACACACTGCAATGGTCTTTGTCTCTGGGTTATCAAGGTCAAGTGCAGGACATGATGGTATCAGGGTCATAATGGACTGACTAACTAAGGCTGCTCACTTCTTACCAGTTCGCACGACCTATACGTTGGACAAGTTGGCCCAGCTATACATCAGAGAAATTGTGAGACTTCATGGGATTCCTATATGCATTGTGTCAGACAGGGACCCCAGGTTCACTTTTAGATTTTGGTCAAGCTTACAATCAGCTTTGGGGACTGAACTTACCTTCAGCACCACCTTTCATCCCCAGACAGATGGCCAATAAAAAAGAACCATTCAAACACTGGAAGATATGCTAAGGGTGTGTGTCATTAATTTTAAAGAAAGCTGGGAGGACCACCTTCCCCTGATAGAGTTTGCCTACAACAATAGCTTCCAAGAAAACATTTAGATGGCACTGTATGAGGCCCTATATGGGAGGAAGTGTAAATCGCCCATCTGCTGAGATGAGGTAAGCGAGAGGAAATTACTGGGGAACGAAATAGTCCAAATAACTTCTGAGAAGATAACTCAGGATAGCCCACAGTCGGCAAAATAGTTATGTCAATAATCATAGGAGAGACCTCGAGCTTGAGGTAGAAGACCGGTTCTTCCTGAAGGTATCACCGACCAAGGGCGTTACCAGATTTGGTAAAATAGCGAAATTAAGCCCATGGTTCATTGGGCCTTTTGAAATTTTGGAAAGAATTGGGGGTGTGGAATACTGACTTGCCCTGCCATATGATTTGGTTAATATCCATAATGTCTTCCATGTATCCTTGCTAAGGAAGTATCGACCTGACCCATCCCATGTTTTGGAATACAAGCCAATCCCACTCAGCGAACACCTAACCTACGTTGAACGACCAATTATGATATTGCACCGAAGAGCGCAATTTTTGCGCAATAAAGAAATTACCCTGGTACGAGTGCAATGGCCATAGGAACAGATGATGAAATTAGGCAAAAATACCCCCACCTCTTTGATTAATGATTTTGGGGGAAAAATCCTTTTTAAGGGGGGGATGATCTAAGGACCACAATTCAACTGAGCCTGATCACTTGCAGCAATAGAGAGAAGGAAGTCGAAAGAGACGGGAGCGCACTCTCGGAGCTAAGGGTGAAGGATAGCGCCGTCCATGTGATTTGGCCTAGTGTCGTCCATGTAACATGGAGGAAACACCGCATGCAAATGAGGGTATTGCCGCGGGTATAAGGGTCAATGTTGTGCATGGGCCAGACTAACGCCGCATGTGAATGGAGGCATTGCTGCAAGCATAAGGCGTAACGCCATGCCTGATGTGAGTTAGCTCTGTCTGAGAATTTGAGAGAGAATGCAGAAGCCTTAGCATCTCCGTTTGGAGTAACGTCGCCTAGGCTAACCCTGCGCATGAAAGGCGGGAGATGTAATGCCGAGCGTGAAGAGAAGCAACACCGTGCATGGGACGTAGTGACATCATGCATGGAATCGAGTATTGCCGTCTACACACTGCCATCGGCAGAAGGAAGTGTAATGCCGGACACATGAGGAGGGCTAATGCCGTTAATGAGGAGAGAAATAGAACATTGAAGCATCGTCGGTTGAAGTAGCGCTGCGCCTCAACTTGGGGCATTGCTGTCTAGAGCATCGCCGCCAGCATATGTCGCCGTCTGAAGCATTGGGGAAAGAGTATTGCCTTCTGAAGCATCCCCGCAAGTGAGAGTCACCCTCTGGAGCATCGCCGTAAGCGTATGTAGCTGTCTAGAGCATCGCCGCAAGTGTGTTTCCGTTTGGAGCATCGCCATGAGCGTGTGTTGCCGTTTGGAGCAGTGCTGCAAGTGTGTTGCCACCAAGAATGTCGCCTCCTAGTGTAACACCATTCGTTGTTGATCAAGCGTGTAGCTGTCAGTGATGTCAGCACCGCGCCGTACATGTCAGCACCGTGCCGTACCTGTCAGTGTCGTGCCATACCTATCAGCGCCACGCCATACTTGTCAGCGTCGCCCGAGTGATGTCAGCCACAACTCTTTTCTCAACCACCCCGCGACGTCAGCCACAGTTGGCCTCACCTACGCACGCGCCAACAAATCGTGCCCCTCCTCACCCTCAGCGTCGTTTCTTTCTCTTTCCCTCAAAATTTCTCTTTCTAGAGAGTCTTGTGCTGCTACCGTTGAGAGGCAGCCGAATGGAGCAAGGAATGACCTACACGTGAAGGCCTAAGAGTGAGGCTGCTGTGGGGGAGCAAAGGGCGACCTATGCAAGGAACTTTAGGGGGCACCATGACCTTTAGGTAAGTAGATTTAATGTTATGGGTTGTTATTTCCATGGAGTAATGGGATACAAAGAATAGGAAAATGAAGGTTAAAATGCATTTATCTATTGCCAATGAACTTGGAAAAAATTATAAAGGAAATCTTCTCGCCAAACATGCGAATTTGACTTGTAAATGGTATGTATCATGGTAGTAACATGTTAATACTTTTGGGAAGGAAACATTTTCAGCAACCGTGA
Source organism: Amborella trichopoda (assembly GCF_054954075.1). Taxonomy (NCBI): domain Eukaryota; kingdom Viridiplantae; phylum Streptophyta; class Magnoliopsida; order Amborellales; family Amborellaceae; genus Amborella; species Amborella trichopoda. Next base: position 44,171,112 of record NC_142337.1, on the reverse strand, counting down.
CGATATACGTGCTCACTTCAAGTTTGCTTTATATGGCATATTGAAATGTTGTATAGATTGAGAGATGTGAACTAAAATGTTGAGGCATGTGGCTGTTCATAATTGCCGTAAATTCTAACAACTATGACTTGTTTTGGGCCATGTATTTTCCCTAGCAAATGGCTTCCAAATACCCTTAAATTACCCGGTTGGAAGGGTCTATGAATGGGCTCGAATTTGCATGTTTTGAGATTTTCAAATTTTCATATAAATTTTGAGTTATACCCCAAAATGTGTGAGTGTGTCACTGCCCACTATTTTTCAGCTACTATTGTTTGTTTAGAACTAAATTTTCGACCAGACTAATGAGGTTCGATTTCTGTTTTAAGTGAAACATTGAAATTTTCTCATCTAGCTATTAATTGAAGCGTTACAATTGCCTTGATAAGTGACAAGTATGAATGCCATATGATAATTGCCATGCATATGCCACAAATTTATGTGAATGGTGCTCAACAACAATGTACTATGTGAAAAGTGATAAGGCCATAATGATGTGATTATTTCATGATGAAAGTTTCACGATAAGTGCCAAAATGCAATTCATGATATCCATGAGTAAATGTTATGCTACGATTCATGTAATGAATGTTTCATGTATGATGAGAATGTGTTTTATCTGTTACAAAGCGTTGAATTGGTATGAATGAATAGAATGCTCGAGCAAGAGATGAGGCCCTAATGATGACCACCACACAATGGGACACCCATTGGCAGTGAACACTGCTTTATTATTTCAATGTGAGAATGGTCATTGTTTATGGATACTAGTCACTACGCGATGGGTCACCTATCAGTAGTGGAGACTGATGCATAGAGACAGTAATGCCGGCATGTTCCCTAACCTGCACAATGACAGGAATGAGTTAGGGGAGAAACGAGGGTGGCTCCCTGTGATTCATGAGATGAGATATGTGATTGATTGATGCCTTGCAAGGTAAATGCTTGTCGAACCCCGAATGTGCGCTGAGGACTGTGTATGTGAGTTGAGGGTATTATAAAGAGGATTACCCCACCTGTCATTACCCTCCCTCCTATGGGATGGTAGAATTCCTAAGCAACGAGTTTGGCTTGGTCAGATGGATAGGACTTCTACTAGCAGAAGTAGGTGAACTAGGGAGTGAGTGTGTAACAAATGAATTGTGACTATGATTTCCTGTAATTGTAATGACTGCATGACAAATTCTATAATTGATGCACTGTTGCTTAGATATCCTGTATATAATTGATGTACTGATTTGATGACTAATATATGTGACTACTGCACTACCACTGATTATGATCTAGTAATTTTTTTATGTCATATGGGTAGACATGTTACCAAAGTATAACACCAAATATTCTTACTAAGCTCCAAAGCTCATTCCATTATTTTTTCCTCCTTATAGACTGAAAGTGATACATTCAGAGTTAGAAGTGCGGGTTGCAGCTAAAGATCAAAGCGGTCATTCAGAGACGATTTTTTAAATCTTGTAAGTAGCTGGGCTCTACGCCCTATTTGCACTGCTTTCTTTGAACTGTGTAACTCTGGGCCCTGGAGCCTTGAACTCTATTGTAATACTTTTTGGGTGTAATGTAATGTAATAAAACATCTTTTCTTATGAATGAATTTGTTAAGTTTTAAATTTTTAGGCTTGTGAGCATCGACTTTCCTTGGTTTGCTTGATTACCGAGAATAAGGTGTTGACTCTGCTCTTACCCGAGTAACAAATGCTACATTGGGATCACAAACCCGCGGTAGGTCGCCGTCCGTCATCTGGGATAAAGAGGTTGGGGGAGGTAGGTTTTCTCTTGGACAGTAGGAAGTGGTGTCGTAGAGACGGTTTTCACCAACCTCCTTTTTATTGAGACGGTCGGTCGCCCTCCCTCAGCTTGTGAAGATTGCAGGGCAGAAAGTTGTCTTTCACATGCCTGGTCATGCACACAGCTTATTTGGCGACGACTCTTTCTTTATGCGCCACCTAGCATTTCCCGTCAGGGGCTACACTGATTGTGCCTTTATCGACCAACCCTACAATGACCTTGATGGCACCCCTACAGGGATATCTGAGCTTGTGTTCCTTTTGAGCATCAGGGGGGCCCGTCTTGCCATACAGGACCTCTCATTGTTCTAAGATTGAAGGATACTACCCTCATAGCTTTGCCCGCCAACATGGGCTAGATCAAGGTTGCCCCTACCCAATATTGTTCGAGAAGCAACATGGGAGGATAAATATCCAGAAGAAGAAGGAGGAACTAAGGAATTTTCTCGAGTCGTGGAAGGTAATTCACATCCGTACCACTTGGGAAACTTGCTTAGCGGTCACTGAGGTGAATAAGTTCATGGTTCCCCACTTTGGCAGAGTAGGTCGTGCTAACGAAGCATATTGGCGATGGTGAAGGATCACCAATTGTGAGTACTGGGAGACCAATCACACTTGGCAGAGGGTGAACAGCACCCGACGGCAAGACACTAAGCGAGGGAAGCATCTTATGCCCCTTGCTTTCGAGGAGCTATTTGAACTAGATTATCTCAAGAACTGCGAATAGCTCGGGGTGCCCCGAGAGATAATGGCAGACGAGGCCTCTCCACAGATGCTCACATTGAGGGAGCGTCTTTGACAACCTCTGCTCTATCTTTGAGTGGAGTGAGGGCCGAAAGCTCTCTGGCATGGAGGGACATCTAATGCAGGACATGAACACCTTGATTGGGACTGGCCCTCATAATGCCTCGAATGTTGGGTTTAAGTACGGTCAGGCTTCAGAAAGGCCCACATCTATGAGGAGGGAGAAGAAGAAGAAGATGTAGAAGAGACCTATTCCCTCAGAGACCTCAAAGCCTGAGTCTGAGCCTTCCCGAAGGTGAAAGAGTTCTAGGCTGGCATAGTTATCTCCTATGATTCAGTCAGTGGTTGATACTTCATGGCCTGGCTCATCTGAAGCTGGTGGTGGGTCTGTTGCTACTGTAGATGCTCCAGCCTCTAGTAATATGCCTTCAGTCCAGGAGGTCAATTCTTCAAGTGAGGAGTCCACCCCGGTGAATGTTCGACCGGTGCGAGTTACTCTTATTGCTAAGGCTCAAGCCCAAGAGGCTGGTCCCTCAATTGTGAGTTCAGCAGAAGAGCTAGCACTAGCCCCACTGCCTCCCTCAGAAGTGTCAACTTTGATCATGCCTCATGTTCAAAAGAGGGTGGGCCTTCGCGGGTGGTAGAGGTGAGTGGAGTTGTGAGTGGGTTACTGATGACGGCTCCCATGCTGCTCAAGGGGAATTAGATAGTTGCCCTAGACGTTGTGATGGAGATGATGAGGACCTGAGAACTACTCAAGAAGAGGAGCCTAGCTTTAGTGAGCAACTTAGGGCAGTTTCTCCTGGTGATATGGACGATGGCTCAGACGATGAAATCTCGAGCACTACCTGAGGAGATGAGCCTGGCCTTAGTGAGAAATCTGAGGCAGCTGCTCCTGGTGATATGGCCAAGGGCTCAAACGATAAAGGCTCGAGCCCTGCCTGAGGAGATGAACCCGGCCTTAGTGAGAAACCTGAGGTAGCTGCTCATGGTGATATGTCCGAGGGCTCTGGCGATGAAGGTCTGAACATTACTCAAGAAGAGGAGCCCAGGGAGTCTGGTGACATGGGCTTTGAGATCGCTCCCCCTGAGCTGGCGATCACTATGGCCATCATCCCTTCAGAGGAGGCTCCTCCTGCCGAGGTTGCTTCCATTGAGACATCTCTAGCTGTGATGCCTTTAGCTGAGGTGACCTCAGCTCCAATCTCGTCCTTGACTAGGCTTGCCCTTACCAAGGAGTCCCTCATAGTTGTGGACATGCTTCGGTCCAGCCTTCGGTGGTTAAAGGGGTTGTCCCCTGCAGAACTTGGCCTTAGAATTGCCAAGCTTCAAAGCTATTCTTAGGAAATCATCGCTCTGGAAGGTGATAAGGAGGTCTTTTCTTATTTTGATAGTCTCTTAGATGCGCTGGAGGCATGGAGAGTGAAGGCATTGCAGGGGAAGGTAGAGGCAAGTGAGTTAGAAGGTGCTTAGTTGTCCTCTTTTGGAGCCTTGATCACGTGTCAGCGCAAGGAAATGGATGCATGTGTATAAAAGAGAGCAACTATGGCCTCTCTTAAATTAGAGCTCAAAAGGGAAGCGTTAGACCACTTTGACAGAATGACGGCCATCAAGGAGGAGATGCGGAAGCTAAAGGTTGAGTTCGACGAGCATGACAAGGAGATGAAGCTCTGGAGGTCCCAGGATAAGATCCAAACTGTCGAGCTATTAGGACTCAATCGACACCCTTGAGTCAGTTGCTACCTCCCTGGAATAAGAGATACGAGCATTGGCCAAGCTCAAGGGGCCAGGGCGGAGTCCGAGAGATCCAAGTCAAAGATTGATGAGATGATTGATCAGTTTTGACGCTTCACTTCATCTTTCTTTTTCTTGCCTTTTGATTGTATACAAATAATTGTATTTGAAATTTTTCTTACATGAATGAAACACCACTTTTGCCTTTGCTTGTATTGCACTTGCCTTGTATTTCTTCATCTTTCATTATTGCCTCCCAAGAGACCGCACAACAGAAAGGGGCCCTCCTTGTGACATAAATACCCTTTCGGGTTTTCTTTTAAGTCCTTGAGGTGTGCGCCATTTTTTGTTTTCGCAAGACCTCGGAAAGAATTTTTTGTAGCACTTTTGCCCATGGTTTTAACTCCACTTCTGCCATTTTTTTTTTTTTTTACTCACGATGCCCTTTCAGTTTTCATTGTGCCCATATTTTATGTGACTACTTTTTCCCACGATACCTGATGGTACTACCGTGCCCTGTCATTTTCCTCTCTTTCTTCTTTCTTTTTTCTTTTCTTTTGATGCTTTTGCCCATGATGTCCTTTTGGGTTATCATCATGTATGTCCCCTTTTTTTTTTTTTTGTAGAGGCGTGTTTAAGGTCATGCCATCGTGACTGTCAATTTGACACTATTTAAGGTCTTTAGGCTAGACCTGAGGGCATTTTTAAGGTCGTGCCTCTTATACCATATTGATAGTGTGTTTTAAAGTCATACACCAAGACCTGAGGGCATGTTTAAGGTTGTACCTCCGAGACTGTATGTTGTGCATTTTAACATCATGCAACCAGAATGTATGCTATAGTTTAGGGTCATATAGCTTGGACCATGGCTATATCGTTTAGGGTCTTACAGCTCCAACCGAGGTGCAGCACTTGATCACATGTGGAATCAATTTGCTAGTTTAATTTCCCCATAGTATATGAGATTTTGGATAATGTCTTCAATGGTAATACGCTCCTCAGTCTTGTGACCCAGTATCCTATGATATTGGCAATAATAGGGCTCATCATACCTCCCGACTTCCTTCGGCCTTTTTGGCGTAGGTAGTCCGATCATCCCCTCAGATAAGAGAGTTTCAAACAACTTGGGGATCATGCCCTTGTCAAAAGAATAAACCTTGCATCGGCTTCTTCCTGGGAAACGTATTTTGTTTGGCATGGTGGTCGTTGACTGCTTATCATCATTGCTTGATGCAAAAGGCCTAAATAGGTTTCCATGGTGCTTGAGCGAGCTTTAGATCTATATTGCCTTGTTGATCCTCTTGGTGAATGTGAGGAAGCACGGCAAAGGTGAATGTAGTTGCTCTTCTCTTGATCGTCTTGTTTCGATGACCAAACATGGTGCTTGAGAGATGGTAAAGAGGGCTTGGTGCCTCAAAGGGGTATACTCAAGCTTACGAGACCTCAATAGCTCTTGGCGCAAGGTTTCTTTCATTTCATCCTTTGACATCATCTCGGCTTGTAACTACCTTAATGCGGCCTTAAGCTGCGCAATCTCGTCTCCATAGGATTCTAGTACTTCATTGGTCACTAAAGCTTCGACATCGTCCATACTTGACGAATCAACTTCTAGTAGAGGAATGGAGGCTTTGAGGCTGATTGCCTCGAAAGATTCCTTTTCCTTTGGGGTGATACACTCCACTAGAGTTTGCTCCTCACATGCCTCATGCTCAATGGAGTTCTCGACCATGGGTTCAACTGTCGCTACTTTGACAACATCATTGATGAGGGTCATTAAGCCTTTCTTCAGGTTCGCTTTTTCGAGACATGGGCCGAACATGTGATCAACCTCATAAGGAATCATGATATCTTCATGGCATGGAGGAGCCATTTGAGCAGAGCAGCCAATAAGGGAAGCGCAACTCATCTCATCCAGTACTGGGGAGCAGCTTTCCTTGAATGAGAGTGATGAGTTCTCATCAAAGGTAAGAATGTTTGGCGAGGGTGGGAGTATCATTACAACCAACCAGGGTTGATGGTTGTCCATCACGTCTCCAAGATTCTGTGATGAATCCATGTAAAGATGGAAGGCGATGGATAGTGGCAGAGTCCCATTTTTGTTCACAAGGTCGATCTTGATAATGAGTTTCTCAAGTATTTGAAGGTGCTCAACGATATCAGTTTTCTCTTCAGCATCATCTTGGGGAGCCAGGAAGTTGAGGCAGAATTTTGGCTCACTTTTTGCCTCTTCAAAAGCCTGGGATGTATCCTCATACAATGGGTTTCTCACCAACTTGGGAAAGGCGAACCTGGGCTTTCTAACAATGAGTGACTTGGACTCAACCAGTTTAGTCGGGCCTTCGTCCCTGATTCCGATCTTTGCCCCATCTACGGGTTCGATTTCCATCTCCCTTGAGGCACTGGGACTACCTCGAGAGACTTGTTCGGACCCATCCACTACCCTGAGCTCGGATTGACTTGTCTTTGGTCCCAGCATGGAGACATGCTCGGACCCAGTCTGCTCGACGAAGGTGTTGCTTCTAGTGCCCCGACTTGAGATGACGTTGGGGGTTCAAATAGGTGATGGCTCAATTGGCTCCAGGTCGATGGGGTTACTAAGGTTGGATTAGCTCTTTGCCCCCTCTGCAGACTCGTGCTTGCCCCAAGTCAGGTCTTCAACCTCATAGATGAGGGGCTCTACTGTGCCCCGAGCAACCCTTTTGACGTTTACCATATGACCGCCTCTCTAACATCATCCGCACTAAGGGGAATAGGAGGGAAGAAAGGGTTCACATCACTGGCAGGGGAGTCTTCAATGTTGTCCTATTCTTTACTCTCAGAACTAGGTGGATATGTGCATGTGTCCACAGTGCAAAGGCGTGCTTAGGGTGGGCAGCGGTATTGATGTGTGTGTGCCCCTTGAAGAAGGTCTTCGGGTGACCTGGGGATCTACCTGAGCTCGAGTAGCATTTCCGGCCGTAAGAGGCTCAGTGCTGTGAGCATGTGTGTGTGATGGAATGGCCATTTGACCATCCCTCACATAGTGTGCAAATATGTGCTGAAAGGGGTGACTAAGAGGTCCCCTCTCGTGTGCTCAGGCAGGAGCATCAATAAAGCCACCTCGAGGGATGCAATGCATATGCAAAGGATGTGCAGAGCTAAGTTCAAGAAGACCCGAACCCTGACAGTGCCCCGAGGTAACCTGAGGGTTGCCCCGAGTGGTGTGATGCATATGCAAAGGATGTACAGGGCTAGGTTCGAGAAGACCCAACCCTGACAGTGTCCTGAGGTAACTTGAGGGTTTGCTCGAGGTGTAGCTTTAGTAGATGGATCACAAGCTTTGGTGGGTGTGTGGGAGGTGGTGGCCACAAGGTCACCTCCTCCTAGTGTTTATCCTTTTGTGACAGGAGCCCCACGTGGCAAAAAATGGGGGGTAGCTTCACGGTGATCCACAGGAGTGACGACAGAAGTACTACCAGTCTCGGGAGAGGGAGGGGAGGCCTTCTGGCTGCCCCGAGCAATGGTACCGGTAAGTAACTTCCCGGTAATAGGGTGCATGTGGTGTGGGGTGGTTGCGATGCCACCCATGCATGGTGCACTGGCGAAAGGTCCACTAATGTTAGGAGGTAGGAAGTGAGGGACTTTTAGGTCCCTCCTCACCTCAATCCAGGTGATGATCTGGGAGTGCGACATAGGATCAATGCTCCGGAGAAAGGTCAGGAACAAGGTTCGTAGAACCTGTTCTAAAAGAAGACTCACGAGTGTGGGGATTACAAAATTCACAACTTGGATAATGGGTTTACTCACCTTGAAGACATGTGTGTGTGTTAGTGAGCAAGAAACAAAAGAAAGGAAAGGCCAAACAAGGACGATCCAACAATGGGGTAACGGCGCCCCAGTGGAGTTGCCAAGCTGCTTAGGTGCCTCGATCTTGCCCTATGGGTCGGGATGACTTAGTGGCGTATTTTCGGGTTCAAGATGAACCCGAGACCTGAGATCGCTCTCTCGGGCACTGCGTAAGGAGGATGTGGGTAGGAACACCAACTGATGAGAGAGGAATTTGGTCGTGAGGCGAGACTTACCTCATGTGGGTCCATTAAACGCTCGAGCTGGCTCACATGGGCACCCTCTTAGATCACGTGGAATGCTCGCCTGGCCTGTGGCATGTTTGGAATCGCCTTCCTTGACCTGTTTCTTCTTTCATGCAGACACACACATACATTAAAAGTACAAACAAGTGGGTTAGAGGACCCCACCTTATCATAGGTTGAGCGCACACATGCGTGTGTCCTCAAAGTAAAAATGGAAAGAGAATGTAGTAGAGCCCATGTCAATTTGACAGCCTCACGACGTCTCCTTGACGAGGGACCGTCTCTCCACTCATCCCTTCTTTCACCCTTAAGCACTCAAGTCGTGGTCCTCCAGAGATAGTTTCTTTAGTTCTTAACTCTTGGGTTACTTCTCTAACCATCAGTTAACATAGTGTTTTGGGTCGTAAGAGACACATTTTCTTGCTCTCAATCACTTGGGTTGGGGTTCTCCTGAGACCGTTTTCTAAGAATTTTGGCCCTTGAACTGCTCTAACCACTAGTTTACATAGTGTTTTGGTCGTGAGGGATCGCTGTCATTCTTTCTCATTTACTCTCTCACTCTCTTCTTTCTTATATGCTCTCTTCTTATCTTCTTCTTCCTTCTCTCTTAACTCTCTACTTTCTTTCTCGCATTCCATTTCTCTCTCTCATCTCTTATAAATCTACTTCTCATATACTCTATCTATCTTTCTAAAGTTGGACAGCTCTCGGGAGGCTCTTCAAAAGTTATTTCGTGAGAGTCTAGAACCGCAGACCTCACTTTTCAGCTTCAGAAGTGATTTTTGAACAGTCTAGAACTACGAACCTCACTCATCCTCCTGAGTGCTCTTCACTTTGGTGTCGAAGTCTAGGGATCTTTTCGACATCCCCTCCTTAAAGTGGGGATGTCGGAAAGATGTCTATGTTTTGAGAGGCCTTCTCTTTCTTATATTCTCACTCCTTTCTCATTTTTTTTTCTATTCATCGTCTTCTTAGTTACTCATTAGGGGGCCTATACAGAAGTGTGCTAGCGATGGTCTAGATCTACATATCCCACGCTCCATCTAAGGAAGTGAGCTCTAGATAGACTAGAACAATGGACCACCTCTCCTGAATCCCTCGGGATACTTGTGGGCTCCAAGCCCAGTATCTTTAATACATATTGGAAGAGGTGGCACCGTAAGGGTCCCCAACTTTTGGGTCGGTTTCCTCCTTTCTCTTCTCTACTTCTTCATCTCTATCAACTCTCAACATCTCTAACCCTTAGACTAGACCCCCAATCTACCATATAACTATCAATAAGAGGAGATCCCAAAAGGTATACTCTGAAGGCCAGTTTTAGTGTGTGGATCCGAGGGTTGTGTAGTGAAACGAAGGAGCTAAATTCAAACTACACTGCAAGGACAGTTGGAGGGATTTCAAAATGATCTAAGAGGGTGAATCGTCTGGATGCGTCCCCTGAACCCAAAACAGTAAGGTAGCAATTAGGTGCCTCGATCTCGCCTCCCCGGATCTAGGTAATCTGGTGACACAGGTCTCGGATTTGGAAGACCCGGGACCTGAGACTGCTCTCTCGGGAACCTTGTTCATTGAATAAGGGCAGGTGCCCAATTGGTGAAAGAGGAATTTTGAATGTGAGGTGGGGACCAACCTCACCTGGGTCAGTGACTTACTCGGGCTAACTCACCTGGGGGCCCTGTTAGATTATGACGGAATGCCCCCCAGCTGCTCCAGCTGGTTTGGACATGCCTCCCTTGACTTGCAAGCTCCTTATTTTCTGCACAACAATATCATGGTTAACTTGAAATACAAGTTGGCCGAAGGACCCACCCTTGTCTTAGGGTAATGCACATTCATGAGAAGTTAGGGTGATGAAGAGAAGAGTTTCTATAAGGACATGTGCTACAGTTTTAAGGTCTTGTCACTTGGACCATGGCTATGCAGTTTAAAGTCCTGCAGTTAGGACCATGCAGTTTAAGGTCGTGTAACTAGACCTCCGCTACAGTTTTAGGTCATACAGTTTTGACCACGGTGCTAACCCTTTTAACATCATGCGGCTAGGACGTCCACTACAATTTAAAGTCATACAGCTGGACCGTGGTTATGTAGTTTAGAGTCATGCAAACAGGACTGTACATTTTAAGGTCGTGTAACTAGACCTTTGCTACAGTTTAAGGTCATATAGTTTGGACTATGCAGTTTAAGGTCATGCACCTAGGCCATTTAGTCGGCCAGGGAATGTGACTACATGGGGAATAAAGCTGTAATTGGAGACTCGAATCCCTGAGGAGTGAGGACTGTGGTGCAGGGAATGAACTCCCTGGGGATGCAGAATGGTGGTCCAGATGGGAGCTCCATAGCATGCGCATGATGCTAAGTTTTGGATGACACACATGACGTTAGGCTTAGATGACGTGCACATAGCGTTAGACCCTGGTGAAGAGCTCGGCGATATCCTCTTGTGAAGCACATGATGATAGCCTCTGTGTGAAGCGTGTGGCCATATCTTCTGGTGAAGCGCTTGGCGATTGCTTCTAGTGAAGCACATGGTGTTAGGTCCTTAGTGAAGCACTCGGTGATAGCCTCTTGTGATGCTTGCGATGATAGCTTCTGGTGAAGTGCACGGCATTAACTCCTTGGTGAAGCACACAACGTTAGCTCTTTGGTGAAGCACATGGAGTTAAGGCACAGTGATAGCGACAGATGGCTACGGGGTTCATGAGGCACAGGTCATAGCGACTAGTATTTGGTCCTCGAGCTTAACCCACCCCATCTTGGATCAATTGCCTTATAAGGACACAGACTGGGGCATAATTTTGAACTTGTGAGGGGAACTTTGTGGCCCTACTGAGTATAAAAGGGCATAAACCCCATTTTACTGTTTTACCGAAAGGTAAAACAATGAAGTGAGTTTCAGAGAGAGAGTGTCGAAGCTTCCATCAAGAGACTTTCGACCAGAGTTTCCTAGCCAAAACTCACAGTATACAGGCCTTCAGAAGCTCTTCAGCAAACTTCAGCGCGTCGTACGTCTTCATAGAGCGCTTGTGAAATTTTTCAAAGAGTGCTGAGACCTTCTGAGCAGGGAACAGGGAGCTTCACAGGGCTTCATTGAGACTCTGATGAACTGCGAGAGTCACAGTGGTACTCTATCGGAATTCCAGTGGTTTTCTAGTAGTTCTGTGATTCCCAACAAGTTGCAAAAGGGTTAGGGGACTTTGACGACCTTCTAGTTATTGGAAGAGAAGAAGGGGAATAGTAGTGGGCTCACAGAAAACACAGTGAAATTTTGGTGAGTTGAGGAGTGCGAAGAAAGGAAAAGGGCAATCCGCAAGATCACAGGGGAACTTTTTTAGGAATTATGGTGGCTTTTCGTTAGCTTCAGTCACTGATGGAAGAGAGGGAATAGACGGGGAAGGGTTTCCCGATCGGTAGGAGTGAGTTCCCGGGGGTTCCTGGCGGACAGGGGAGTATTTTTGGTGAGGAGAGGAAACATTGGAAGGGGAAAGAACAGGGTCAAACGGGGGGGTCCCGGCGGACGGGGGAGAGTTTTTGAGGAAACTAGACGGATTGCGAGGGAGGCAAATGGTCACGAGAATGTTGACCATCACCGAGGGGAAATAATTGGAGAAACCGAAGAGGCACGAGGGTTAATGCCCCTTAGAAATTGGGGACGGTGGGAGCCTGAGCACGTCAAGGGCATGCACGACATTCAGTCACATGCAATGCTGGCTTCGCACGACGTTAAGCTTCTCACAGTGACTGCCATGCTTCGCAGCATGCCGCTCGCGGCAATGGTCACACGTGGAGTTGGCCTGCCTGCGGTGATGGTAGAATACGACATTGAGTTGCGCATGGTGATGGTCGGGCACGACATTGGGTTGCATGTGGTGATAGTTGCGCATGGTGTTGGGTTGGATGCAGTGATGGTCTCACACGGCATTGGGTTGAGTGTGGCTATGGTTGCACACGACATTGGGTTGCATGTGGCGATGGTCGCGCACGGTGTTGGGTTGCACATGACGATGGTTGCGCATGGTGTTGGGTTGCACGCGGCGATGACCATTGACAGTGATGTCTCTTGGGGGCCAAGAGGGATGGCAAACGAGAAGTCTCAGTCACTGTGGCCTATGGGAATCCAAGTCCTCCAGTGCAACAGTGAAGTCCAAGTTGTTTTGGAGGAAGGGAATCCATCATTGGCCAACTCCTTGCCAGGGAAGTTCGCTTTGTATGTTTGATAGACTCTATTAGAGTACTTCTGCCCTCTCTTGGAAACCAGTAGTACTTCGTCAGACGAGTGGAAGCTGACTTGGAAATGGTTGGTCCTCTTTGGAAGCAAGAGTAACACTTCAACTTGAACATCCTCTTTTTCTCTGAAGCAAGAGCAAATGTCGATACTATATTGTAACCTCCCTAATAATGGTTTTTTGCAATAAAAGAAATGAATTTCTTTTGAGTTGGGTTACTATTTTTCTTTTCTATTTCTTTCTTTTTACTGCATGCACCACATTTTGAGAGCACATCAGGGATAATACTTCTTTAGATATCACCTATTGATAGGGGACATTGCCTCTTCTCCATCAGAGTTTGTCAGTATATATGCCTTGTTCGGTGTGACCTTTTTTATTATGAAGGGACCTTCCCACTTAGGGTCAAACTTCCTTTGCGGTGTCCATGCATGACAATCAGTCTCTTGACTTCTAAGACTAGATCCCTATGAGAGAATGAGCGAACCTTGACAGATTTGTCAAAGGCTCTCTTCATTCTCTTCTGATAAGCTCAATGTTTTACTAAGCCTCTATCCTCTTTTCATCAAGAGCATCCAACTCCTGATAATGGAGCTTGACTTTCTCATCTTCAGTCAGTCCCTGACGTATAACAACACAGAGTGAGGGTATTTGAAACTCGAGGGGTAAAACTGCCTCACCTCTATAAACCAGGGAATAAGGAGTGGAATTTGTAGCATTCCAAGTGATGGTGCGATAGGCTCACAGAGCTTTAAGCAGTCTCTCATGCCAATTCTTCTCTGACTTTAAGACCGACTTCCAGAGCACCCCACACAGGGTTTTATTGAATGCCTCAGCTAAACCATTTGCTCAAGGGTGGTACATGGTCGAGTACCTCCACTAAAAACCGAACTAGTTAACTAAGAGGTCGACTTGATGGATTCTGAACTGAGGGCCATTGTCAGAGATTATTTGGTTTGGAACCCCGAACCAGTATATGATGTGGTGACTCGCAAAGTTGACCACAGTGGCCCCTGAAACCTGCTTGAGAGGAACCACTTCAGCCCACTTGGAAAAGTAATCTTTCGTTGTTAGGATGAAGACATGACTCGAGGCAGAAGGAGGGTCGATGGGTCCTACAATGTCCATACCCCACTGGGAAAAGGGCCATGATGTCACTATAGAATGGAGAGGCTCTGGGGGCTGATGAATGAGGGATGAGTGCATTTGGCACACCTGGCATTTTTTTCATAGTTTTGGGTATCAGCCACCATTGAAGGCTAATAATAACCGAGTCTACATATGCGCTCATAGAGCATAGGGCCAAATTGGTGCAGCTCGCAGATACCTGAATGCACTTCTTCCTGTACTTTATTTGCTTCTTTTGTATCGATGCATCTAAGGAGAATTCAGTCAAATGATTGGCAAAAGAGAACATCCCCATCAAGAAGGGTACAATTGGTAGACATCTGTTGTATACAGTTGCGTTCCGCCCTTTCCTCAGGTAGCCTTCCATGCTTTATGAAGTTCATGATAGGTTCCCTCCAGTCTTCCACTTTTTCAACTTCTGCGCACATCGGGTCGAAGAATCCTAGCTCCTATTCCTCAGCCTTGGGTTCTTTACCTCGGGACATTTCTTGCTCTGCCTTAATGACATCCTTGGCTATAAGGAGTGCTCTGAATGGGTTAGGTGGGCATTCAGAGACGACATCTCTCTCATCATCTACATTAACTTCGGTTCTCAAGTCAACATGCCTCCATTCTATTACCTAGATAGGCGTGGGCCTTGATGAAGATAGTTGAATAATAGCACCAAGCTTTGAGAGTGCATCGGCCTGTGAGTTAAGCCTTTTATGGATATGACTTAGGGAGAAATCGTCAAACTGGGCCATATAAGATTTGGTCGTGTCGTGATAAGGCTTGAGAGTATCCTTCCTTAGATAAGGTTTGAGAGTATCCTTCCTTACGTCATAAATTCCCTTAAGTTGTCGGACGACGACTTCAGAGTCACCGAAGATGTTCAGCTACTCTAGGTGCTCATGGGTGATCTCCAATCCGCTTATGAGGGCTTGAATTTCAGCTTCATTATGAGAAAATTCCTCTACGAGTGAGAAGGATAGAGGAATCATTCCACCATCGGGAGTTAGGAACACGACTCCGACACCCCCTTTATTAGACTGGAATGCTCCGTCAAAGTACATTTCCCACAACCGAGTTAGCATCGTACAAAAGACTTCTTCATCCAGGAGGTCACTTGACAGGGGAGATCTTGAAGGGACTGGGTGAGCTGTGAGAAAGTCTGTTAAGGCTTGACCTTTGACAGTCCTCTGTGGTCATGATGTCGAACTCCATCAGTAGTAATGCCCACTTGGGCAAGCGTCCTAACAGGCATGGCCTGGTCATAAGGAACCTGACCAGGTTCACCTTTGATATTAGCTTGACCTCATGACCAAGCAAGTAATGGTAGAGCTTTTGTACCGCCAAGATCAAGGCTAGGCACATCTTTTCGATGGGAGGGTAATTTTTCTTGGGACCTTGCATCCTACGGCTGAGATAATCGAGTGTTGTTTCTTTGCCCCCATCATTGTTTTGTGCTAAGAGTGCCCCTAGCGACTCATCAAGAGCAGTCACGTATAGGATGAGAGGCCTTCCTAACACTGGCGTGGATAGTACCGGAGGATTCGACAAGTACTGCTTGATATCATCGAGTGCAGCTTGGCACCCTCATCCCATCTGAAGTGAGTGTGTTTCTTTAGTAGGTGTGAAAAGGGCCTGCATCATCTTGAGAGGTTCAAGGTGAACCTTTGAATGTAGGCTAGCTGCCCTTGGAGAGACCGAAGCTCACGCAGGGTTGTAGGTTGTGGCATGTCCTGGATCGCCTTGATTTTGACTGGTTCAATCTCTAGCCCACGATACCTCACGATGAACACTAAGAACTTTCCTGAGCGTATGCCATAAGCACATTTTAAGGGGTTCAACTTGAGTTAGTGATGCCGTAGCTGCTCAAATACCTTTTTAAGGTCCTCCATGTAAGTGTCTTTTACTTGATACTTCACCACTAAGTCATCCCCATAGCACTCGACCTCCTTGTGCATCATGTCCCTGAAGATGGTCATCATGGCTCGCTGGTAAGTGGTGCCGACATTCCTTAACCCGAAAGGCATCACAGTGTAGGAAAAGACACCCTTTGGGATCAAGAATGCGATGGCCTCTTCATCCTCTGGTGCCATCCTGATCTGATTATAACTAGAATATCCATCCATGAAGGAGAAGATATGGCAATGAGTGGTGGAATCGACAAGCATCTTAGTGAACGGCAGGGGGAAGTTATCCTTGGGGCAGGCAGTGTTCAGGTCATGGTAGTCAATACAGACCCTGATTTGGCCATTTTTCTTCTTGATAGAGACAACATTTGTCTGCCATCTAGGGTATTTGACTTCACGTATGAATCCATTCTGCTTGAGCTTGTTTACCTCAACATCGCTCTACATCTCGAGGTCGGGTCTAAACCTTCTTGATTTCTGCTACATGGGTTTGATGGATGAGTCAATACCGAGATGATGGACAACGATTTGAGGATCTAGACCGGGCATCTCATGCTAATGTCAGGCGAAGGCATCTCGGTTTGCTCGGAGGAGGGAAATATAACTTTCTTTCTCTTCAGAGGGCATTTTTTTTGAGATGAAAGTTGGCCTTGAGTCGGCCTCATCCCCTAAGTTTATCTCTTCGAGCTCGTCAGTGGTGGCCTGACCCCCTTCTTCCCACTCCTCTAAAGCTTCCTGCAATTCTTCATCAGGGGATTCAGGATCCTTCTTATCAATCTCAAGTGCAGAGCCTCATGACCCTGACATTTTAGCTTCTAAAAGGGTCCTAACCTGGGAAACAATTTCCGGTCCTTGGCCGGACCAGGTAATGAAAGGGTCAGCTTCAAACATGGAGTCCATGGCATCATGACTAGGGTCACTCAGTACTTGACTCGAGCTGAGTGGTGCTTCATGAACTTGAATCATGTGACAAGCCTCACAGGCATACGAGCTGGACCTGGCTTGGGCTGTCAGGGCGCCGACGACTAACAAGAATCCAGTCGCTTAGGCCAGCATCTTTCTTAGGTGCTTCCGCTGCAATCTGTTGATGTTGGTGCCTTTGAGTTCTCTGTTTAGTGTTGAAGTTTGGGCACTACCAAACCGCACCTGTGAAAGAAATAGAAGAGGAGGGAGGAGAAGAAGAAAAAGTGGAGTTAGAATGTCCTGGACAACTTTCTACATTGTCGCCAGAGTTGGACGTATGAAGGGGGTGTTTTGGGTCTTGCCTTGGCTCTGACCTTTGAGGGGTTCTTTTAGTATCAAGACTTGTATTGGACGAGTCCCGAGCAGCTGATCTGGTTGGATGAAGGGATAACGCTAGTTGTGCTTGGGATGAAGTCCTGTAAGGTCGGTAATGGAGGAAGAGGCTTGAGAAATTCTCCCTCGATTGGTGGCTGAGGAATATGGTTCCTTCAGAGAGCTGACTTGGGTGCTTGTCTTTTTCTAGATCCCTTGGGCGGTGTTTGATCCGTCCTATTGAGCTGATGAGTAGCTCTGGCTTGGTGGACTGCCTCGCGTGTCAGGGACTTGAGCCTACTTCTTCCATGGTAGAGTTCTTGAGGCTGAGAAGTCGAGGGTTTTGAAGGGTCCAGTGTATGCTCATAGGGGACCTGTAGTGGGATTTCCTCTTGAATGGGAGTGATGGATTGGAAGCGTTTTGGGAGAATGGCGTAGACTATGTGGCCTTTCCATACCTTCTTCGCCACAACAGCTTCGAAACATGAGCATTCTTTCAGCTCATGGCCTCATACGTGGTGGTATGGGCACCATATATTTTCTGTACCTTGAGTAAGGTGCTTAAGTTGCCTGGCGAGTTTGGGAGTGACGAGACCTTGTTGGAGCATCGCCTTGAAGAGGGCCTGCAGAGGGTCTAGCGCACTTTGTTGGGCTTGTGTCAAGAGGTTTTCTTGCACTGGTTGAGCAGGGACTTGAGGGTGTCCTTCTGGGTTACCATAAACTTCATGGTGCTGCTGCATCTTCTTTGCCAAGAGCTCGTTGAAGCCAGTGCATTCGCTTAGGTCTTGGCCTTGTATCAGATGATATGAACACCAGAGGTTCTCAACTTCTAGGAACTTGGGCTGCCTTGTCAGCTTCGAGGTGATGAGACCTTCTTTGAGCATTACTGAGAGTAGTGCACTGAGGACAATGGGTGCCTCGTCATCCTCTCGGAGTGTCACTATGTCGGAAGCTTCAGTTGGCCAGAATGCTTTCTTTAGCTCTTCGAGCTTGATCTGACCCTTGTTAATAAGGGATTCGATAATTTCTTTGAGCGTATAACACTCTTCAGTTGGGTGGCCTACTCTCCTGCGATAGCCACAATACCTCTCGTGTTTCTTCTGGTGCTGGATCCAGTAGTCAATTCGATTTATATTTTTAGGGGTCAGGACCCTATTATAGGACTGTTGCTGCTTGCCTCCAGCCTGAGGTGTCTGTGCCTTGGAGAGGTCCAAAGTTTGAGGGGCGGCTTTCTTAGTGTCAGTCACGGTGGCGACCGCGCTAATCATCGTTTTTTGCTGATTGCCCCGATTGTTGGAGCGAGAATTGTCAATGCCCCGATTGTTTCTCGAGCTAGAGGGCTGTTGGTGAGATCCACAATGGTTCTTGAACAGACCTTCTATATGAACCGCTTTAGAGATGAGCTCTGGCATGGACGGTGGATTGGAGGCCTCAACATGCAGGGCGATCTCGGACAACATATTTCATATGTAGGTCTGAACTGCATCTCTTTCAGTCATGGGAGTGGCATGATAGGCTGCCAACTCTCACCATTGGGTGATGAACTTATCGACTGGCTAACCAGGGTCTTGAGTCAGAGTGAGGAGCTCGATGGTTTCCACGTCTCTCTAGACTTCATAAAAGCACTGGTGAAACAACTGCTCCATTTCTTGCCACGTGTGCACCGAGCTTGGAGATAGCTGAGCATATCACTAGAAGGCTGGCCCTTCGAGAGTTTCGACGAACTGACGAAGGAAGAGTCACTCCTTAGTTTCTGTCTCTCGATAAGCAGCTTGAAAGTGAGTGGTACACTGGTGGGGAGACATAGTACCATTGAACGAGGGGAGCTTTTCTAGTTTATAGTTTGGAGGAAATGACACCTAGTCGATGTACAAGGGATACGGCTTTTGGTAAAGCGGTGCCTCTTGCAAGCCCAGGACCTTATTCTTTAGACTGTGGGTCACCATGGCATCTATGTCGGTTTATGAAACCATGCGGGGAGCAGAGCTGTCTTGGGAGGCCGGTGGGGGAGTTTGCCTGTGAGTTGTGTCCACTCCAGGCTTGGAGTTGGCCTCATGGTGAGGATAAGAAGTAGAGGGCTTGGAGGCCTCTAGGCAATCCATCCTTTCAAGGATGTACTGCATCATCACCTCGAATCTGTTCATCCACTCTTCTTGGACATCATCTGGCTCATTGATTACCATGACGCTGACCAATTCTTCAAGAGGGTCCGAGCCAGGTGGAGTAGTGCCGAGGTTAGCGAGTCGTACACGGCAAGTCAGTCTACAGGGGCTTAGCATGCCCCGACTGGACTCGAGCCTTGTACGTCGACTGTGTGAGGATCGATTCTTGATGGTCTTGGGACCCTGACTTCTTGGCAGCTCGGTCTTTTGTAGTGACGGTGACCATCGAGCAATCTTGGACTTCTCGTTTAGTTTTTTGAATCCGAAGAGGGAAGAAGGGATTGTGAGGTAAGAAGTCATTAAGAGTGATAACCTCAACTTCCTTAAGGGCCTCTCTAGTTAGGACCTACAAGCCTCTCTTCTGCTTAATCGTGAGGCTGCAATATATTTCAGTCTAGAATCGAGTCGGAGACATGGACTACCCATCTTTCTTGAGCATACGAGGGTTGTGTCTATTAGCTGGAGCAGAGAATGAGGTCTCAAGATAGAGGGCAATCTGGGGTGCTGCCTTGGAGTCTGTAGGCTTCTATATGCCCTCAAGCCTTTGCCTCGAATTCCCTTGTGAGGTCTAGATACATGGCTGACTTGGGGTGGGTGGCACAAGATGGAATTCTTAAGGAAAACCTTTGAGTACTAGGTCTCGAGGTGCTTGCCTGGTGAAGGAAGAGCGACAGAAGAAGGAACTGGTTCACAACTCTGCCTGAGTCGGGATCAGGAAGGAACCTATTAAGTTGGTGCGGGTGCACCTTTGGAGTTAGAAATCCGGGTGACTTGGGAGTCAACCCTGGCCCGGTCTGCTGGTTCGACCTTAAGAAGCCGAGACCTACAAGCTCGTGTCTGTGAGGGACCGAGTGGGAGCTCATCTCTCACAGGGTTGAGCTGTGTTTGCTAAGAGGCAGGACAAAGTGGTCAACCTTGTGTGCTCGAGCTGGTACAGCACTGGCTTTGCCCTGAGCTATGGGATGCAGATGTGTGGCACATCTCAGGGTCGCCCTAGAAAGGCCTTGACTTGGATGCAAACTCAAGGCAGCATGAAAGTTGCCCCAAGGTGTGGCTTCAATGGTCCGACGACCAGCCTTCAAGTGTGTGCGAGAGGTGGAGGTCGAAGGATCTCCCCCTTGATGTGTCGAGCCTCTAGGCATTGAGGTTCGCGGTGGTGAAGGAGTATGGGGAGCGGCCTTGCGGTGACTCTCAAGAGCATTGACAATCTGCTTGCCTTTCGCGGAAACAAACAAGGAAGCCTTTCGGCGTACCTCAGCAAGATGACCAGCAAGGGACTTCCTAGTAGCAGGGTACAGGCTCTGTATGGTGCATGTGTGTCACCA
This sequence comes from Amborella trichopoda, assembly GCF_054954075.1. NCBI lineage: Eukaryota > Viridiplantae > Streptophyta > Magnoliopsida > Amborellales > Amborellaceae > Amborella > Amborella trichopoda. The sequence continues at coordinate 44,150,715 of NC_142337.1, read as the reverse complement.
ATGCGAATGGCTCTAATGGAGGGTCCACCAGGGTTAAGAAGTGGGGAGTTACAGACCTTCAAATCCCCTCTCGTGTCAACCCAGGAAAGAACCGGGGAGCTGGATTATGAGTTCTGACACAAGAGGAGTGTAGCGAACGAGGCTTGAGAAGCTCACTTCCCTGGGACGGTCATGAGTGCAGGGATGAGAAAATCCCCAACTTTGATGAATGGATTGAATAACCCTGATGCCATGAAATATAGTGCAGAAAGTAAAAGGTGATGCTAATCAAGCATAGTGAACCGACGAAGGGGTAATAAGTCTCCAGTAGAGTCGTCAAGCTCGTTAGGTGCCTTGATCTTACCTCCCCAGATCTAGGTAATCGGGTGACACGTGTCTCAGGTTTGGATGACTTAGGAGTTAAGACCGCTCTCTCGAGAACCTTGTTCACAGAACAAGAGCAGGTGTCCAATTGGTGAGAGAGGAATTTTGATTGTGAGGTGGAGACCAACCTCACCTGGGTCCATGACTTACTCAGGCTGACTCTTACGGGCACTCTCTTAGATCATGAAAGAAAGCCCCCAAGCTGCTTCAGCTGGTTTGAAATCGCCTCCCTTGACTTGTAATCTCCTTGTTTTCTGCACACTAATATTATGGTTAACTTGCACGACAAGTGGGTCGAAGGACCCACCCTTGTCTTAAGGCAATGCACATTCATGAGAAGTTAGAGTGATGAAAAAGAGAGTTTGAATAAAGAGAGAAAACAAAAGAGGACTTGACAAGGTAATGAGGCTAGCATGATAGCTGGACCAGTACAATGATCGACTCAGAGTGGTAGCAAGACAGGCATGGTAACTTAGACAGGCAGGACGGCAATACTACTCGAAACCAAGACCGACATGACTATCCTAATCTGGTGTGATAGCAAGACGGACATGTTACTCATGACCAACATGACTGCAATACTGCTCGAGAACCAGATTGCTACGATAGTGTTAGAGTCTACCCTTCAGTCAAGCCAGAGAACAGAGAAGAAGAGAAGGGGTGAGACGGCGAAGAGGGAGAGTCTTGACGGCATTAAGCATCACCACCCATAACCAGGGAGTAACAGTGTCGCTACCCCTGGACGGCGCTGGACACTGTTGCTCATGGTGAAAGGGGCAGGTAGCGAACTTCAGACCCTCATTGTTGGTAACACGAGAAGGCAGGACATCCTTTCACAAGTGGCGATAGGCATCGCCGTTGGCAACACGAGAAGGCAGCACATCTCTTGCGGGCAGTGATAGCTTCTGGTGAGGCAAACGGTGATAACTTCTTGTGAAGCGCACGACGATAGGCATGGGGTGAAAGAGATACCCGCAGACCGCGATAGGCATTGCCGTTAGCAACACGAGAAGGCAACACATCCCTTGCGGGCGGCGATAGCTTCTGGTAAGGCGCATGGCGATAGCTTCTTGTGAAGTGCACGGCGATAGCTTCTTGTGAAGCGCACGGCGATAGCTTCTTGTGAAGCACACGGCAATAGTCGTGAGATGTAAGAGAAGCCCGTGGACGGTAATAGGCACCAAGAGTGTGGAAGAAGCCTGACAACGGTAATAGGCACCAAGCACGTGGAACCGGGAACGGTGATAGGTAATGTCGTGACCCTTCACTGGCGGCGATAGGCATTGCTGTCTGTGATAGGCGCGCAATGGGGTGAGACCCCTACAGGCGGCAATAGGCATCGTCGTCTTGTGCTTAAGCGGGTTGCAAAGGACACACCTGCAGAGGATGATGAGCAGCGCCGTCTGCCAGCCTCAATGAGAGACAAAGAGGAATGAAGAGAGGGAGAAAGAAGCTCATGCATCGCGGTGCCATCGCCTTGCAGGAGTGGTGAAAGAAAGAAAGAGGCATGCACGACACTGCCACTACCACGTATAGCCTCTGAGAAAAACTCAGACGCAGAAGAAGAAAGAGAAGAAGAGAGAGTGGGAAGAACAGAAGAGAAGAAGAGAGAGAGGGAAGAATAGAAGAGAGAGAAAAAGATTTACCTATGCTCAAGGGTACTGACCTAAAAGTTTCTCTGTCCTTCTTGTCTCTCTCGAAAATTGACACAACGATAAGAGGAGATGGAAATTTTATTAAGCAAAATTCCCTTCCTTTGTACAATGATAATATGTGATATATATAGAGTTTTGCCCAAACATTGGTAAAATGATCAAAATTAAACCTAATTGCTGAAAATTAAGATTTAATTGAATTAAATAAAATATGAAAATAGGGTACAAAATGATTGATTTGCCCCTTCCTAACAATTGGGGAAATTCCATAACTATGCTGCCGCCCTAAAATGTGCGTGATCTTTCATGGGTGATCCGGGGTTGGTCTAGCGCTCGTTTGTCCGAAAGATGATTGTTTTCTTATAGGGATTAGCATGGCGATCGATTTGATACTAACTTCGAGTTATGGATCATGTTTTTAAGCCACGATCATGCGACTTGAAATTTGGATGAATCTTGAAACTTCGGGTCGATAGTGTGCTTGTTTCTTGATGTTTCTTCGTGATTTCTTTATTGGATCATACTGAGCATGCCGTCACGATCGTATGGCAACAAATGCAGCTCGTTTTCATGTACGGACGAGGATTTAGCAACTTTGTAGTTTTGGCCGGATTCTGGAATTTTGGCGTCGGAATTTGTACTCACTTCATTGTCTTCTTGTGTGAAATCCGACCGTTCATCATTTATGGGGTTCGGTCCAGTGATGACCACGGACCTTACGCATGTGATGCAATTGGTATCATGTCAATCGGTTTCACGACCGCCATGATTTGGCTGCTCGAGTGAGGTGTGTCGCTGTTGATTTTCCTACAACTTTCTTCACGGATCAACAACTTCTCTCTAACATTTTTTTGTGCTCGGGCGTAGTCATGGGGCGCGCCACATATCGAAACACTCGTCTTGACGAGACTAAAAATCTCACAAAATTTGAGCACGATCCAACTCAGGAGGAATGAGATATGGATCCCTAAATTCAATGTTCATGACCGCCCCTTTAATGGAGATTACTTGCAGGGTGGCGAATAGTGTGCGACCTCTCCAGTTTCGGTCTTCCGCTTATAACGTCTTCCTGGAGTATCCGTTTATGCTAAAATTTGACCCCTGAGGATTTTCCACCATGCCTGATCCAATGGCGGTGGTCCCATGACCGTTTGATGCTCAGAAAGTAGGGTTCCAGTTATAGGGGTTCGTTTTTAGGGTGTTAGAGGTTGATTCTGCCGGAACTGTTTCTCAATTTGCACTGCCTTGGAGATGTCAGAACACGATGAAACTTGGCTGGAGAATTTTTGGAGTCCTCATAAAGATCTTGACCTGTTCTGGGGGAATTCTGAGATTGTCAAAATTTCCACTGTTTGTCAGGCTTTATTGACCGGCTTCTCCGTTTTATTCCGCATCAGGGACCTATGGTGCTGAAAAATTTCTTCAAACAGGGAGGTGCTTAAGCCCTTCTTTGTTGATTAAAATCTCTCTTTGTTGGTTCCTATATGCATGCCACGTACTTGCACACACAAGCGCTGAGCACTGCTATTGTTTGAGAGAGGATTCTTCCGATCGGGTCATCTATATTGGGCCGACCCAAGAAGATGAGAAATCAGGCCTGACCAAGGCCAAGTTCAAGGGGCTTGATGGTGGAAATGATGAGAATTATTGTTCAAAAAATGAACCAACCTTGGAAACCGGTCAATGGCTGGGTCCTAGGACAAATTCATCTAAACAGTCCTTACTCGTCCAAAAATTGTTAAAAAAAAAAAAAATACAAAACAAATCTAAAAAATATGAAAAGTGTATTAAAGCATGATTAAACAAAGCACATCCAAATGAAGTTGAAAATTAGTGGAAAAAAAATGGAATCTAAAAAATTGTTTTGTGCCCAGCGGTTTTCTGAAAGTTTTTAAAAAAAGATGGAAAAAAGTAAATATAACTATTCACGGCCAAAATACTTTCAATTCATTGCTGAAATGATTAAAAAAAATTAAAAAACACATTACAAACAAATCCGTTATTAATTGGGATTTTATCTATTTTTTTTATTTTTTATTTCAAATACCCACTCGGACCACCAAAACCGGCTAAAAACGGATCGGCTAGTGCCCGGTTCCGGTTTGACCAGTCGAGTTTGCGAACACTGATGGGAACTTAGGGCTGGTGTTGTTCTTTTTTTTGTTTTCCATTGGCAAACTTGATATAAAGGGGTCAAATTCCTTGGCAAAGTCATTACGGGTCAAAAGGCCCTAATCGATGGATTTTAAATTTTAGTTTTCATTTCACTCAACTTCCTCATCAAAAAAATTATTTAAGATAACCCAAATTACCCTTTCTTGTGATAAAAACAGTAAACAAATAGGGGCGATTCACTAATTTCATTCACCATGAAGACGTTCGGTTATTCTTGTTATTGGGTTGGGGCTTCTTAGACGGGGCAAATTACTAAAATGCTCAAGGCTATGCATTGTTATTAACTTTAAATATGCGCAATTTAGGTTATTCTTTATGATAATTGGAGAAATTTTTGGTATTATTATAGTATTTTTGAAAAGGTACCTAAGTCAATAAAAAAGAAAAAAAAAGACCTATTATTTTATTAAGATATTATAGTTGATTCCTTATGAACCTTGATTGGCTTAACCCCCATCCTCTTTTCTTTCGGAATTTGATTTTAAGTTTCCCCATTAGAGCTTTACACATAGACATACCACATCACTGCCAATGCTCGCCCCATTCTTTGTCAAATTTTTCCTATAGTCTTCTAGATGCCTTCCATATAGGATTAGACGAATTTTGATAGTTCTGCACATGAGTAAAACTCATCTTGCAATATAGATGCCCTCATACCCTATTTTAAGAAGAATGACCCAAAGAGATATAGAAATCCCCAATTGAGAACCCCAATTTAGACCATGTCTATAATGTCCCTAAGCCTTCTCTTAGTTACACAAACCCTAGCTCGTCTAATAAAAAATAGGATACCGAAAGAAAACCAAAACCCCACGATCTACTATGGCCCAATGCTCATTATCAGCATTGCTTCTTTTTTGTGATGTTCCCGGACCAAGCATCCCTCTTTTGTGATGTTCCAGGACCAACAATCCCTCCTAGGTTGTCAGTGGAATGAGGTAATGTAGTTTTAGCATTCCAAATTTGGCTCACATGGAAAATGATTTGATGGGTAGAAGGGCAAGCCGTCCAATTTAGATCACGCACAAACGTAAATGTTAAATACGAGTTTAGTATGGAATGACTATAGTTAGCAAGTCTATGTTAAAATACTATTTTTAAAAAAAATATTTTTTTTTCAAAAAAAATCCGTTAAGAACTTCGAGTTTTTCAAAAGATCACCATAAACTTTTTTTTTTTTTTACATGCATTTTATCTTTTTTTTTAAAGGAAAAAAGTTTATATAAAGTTGCAACCTTAAAATATAGAATTAAGGTGCACCTCAAAAATCCATCATAAAAAGTTATTTCAATGTTGAAAAATGCTCTAATTGATCATCTCAACATCGAGATGTATAATATGAAAAGAAAAAAAGATTTTGAACTTTAAAATAGTTTATTTCGTAACATATTATCTAGACCGTCTATTTTCAATTGTTTATAGATCTACTTGAGTTGAACCATTTTTGGAGTTTAAGAGTTTATAATTAGAGATGAAAATAGATTCTCTAACCATCTTAGGAGTTTTTTATGCTAAAATTATATTATAAAATTTGTAGGTGCACCTTAATTTCATTGTTTAAGGTTGCAACGTAATACAAACCACACCCTTTTTTAAAAAAAAACCTTTTCAAAAAAATTTCTTTCCTATAACTTTTTCTCTTCATTACTCTTGATTTAACAAAAATTTTAATAAAACAATTTCCCTAATATGTTCCCTTAAAAAAAGTGCAATATATTCTCCAAAAAATAATCCATCAAAGTGTTAGAGAAAGAGTAACTTAAAGAAATTTTTTTTTTTATCTAAATAGAGAGCATCATTATAAAGAGGAAGAGAGAGATTCAGTGAGAACTCAACATTTAAGAAACAAGGAATTCAGGGTGAGTTTCTACTAATTAGATTTATCCAAGTACTTTGTTGCTTTCTTTCTATATATAATAAGTTTGATTAATTTCACCTTTTAAAATTTTTTTATTTCATTTCTTGTTTACGGTGCATCAATTTGGATGGACAACTAGTTTATACTTTTTAAGTTTTTGTCTTTTTGTGAACTGCAATCCTATATTGAAGGACATTTTTGTTATTTTTTCTTCAATAATAATTCCTATAACTTGCGTGTCATTATTGTTAGTGCATATTCTACAACACAGAGAAAGGGGTGGAGAAAAGACATTAGAGAGAAAGAAAGTGACGGGTATGGAGAGTGAAAAGAGGCGAATGCTGGTCTCGCTGTCATCCAGTCCTTCAGAGAGAAGAAAAAGTAGAGAGAGAAAAGAGAGACGAAGGCTGGTTTGACTTTCATCCAGCTCTTCAGAGAAAAATATTTTAAAAGAAAGAAAAGAGAGACGAAGGCTAGTTTGGCTTTCACCGAGCACTTTAGAGAGAGAGAAAAGAGAGGTGAAGGCTGATTCGTTTTTAACCCAGATCCTTGAGAGATAAAATACATTTATGGAAAAGAGAGAAAAAAAAAACGAAGGCTAGTTTTGTTTTCAACTTGCTCTTTAGAGGTAAAGAAAGAAAATATTTTTTTTAGAGAGAGGAAAAAGAGAATGAATAAGAAAGAGGGTGAGTTAGCTTGGCTCTTGCTAAACCCTCCAAAAGGGGGAAGAGATAAAAAGAAGGAGAGAAGCAGAGAAAAAGATAAGAGATGTGAGAAAAGAGAGATAAATGGGTGAAGGCTATCTTGGCTCTTGCTAAACATTCCAAGGGGTGAGAAGAGACGAAAAATAATGAGAGAAGAAGAGAAGAGAAATGAGGAAAGAAAGAGGGAAATGTTGTGCACGGCGGTGTACCATGTCGTGCCAGATAGAGAGAGAGAAAGAGAAATGTCGTGCACAATGGTGTACCCTGCCGTGCCAGACAGAGAGAAAGAAGAGAGAAATGTCGTGTACAGCGGTGAGACGTATGTGGCATCAAATGCGCACGACAGCAAATTTCGTGCCCTATGTTGAAAAAATGCACACGACGGCAAGAATGGCACGATGGTAAGACTGGTATGGTGGTTAGTCTGGCACGATAGCTAGACCGGCACGACGGCTAGACTGAGACGACGGCAAGACAACCACGATGGCAAGGCTAACATAGCTGCTAGTCGGCATGGCAGCTAGATAGGAATGGTGGCTAGAACGGCACGACAACTAGATTGGCATGGTTTCAAGACTGGCACGACGGTTAGCCTGAAACAGTGGCTAGTCTGGCATGGCAGCTAGACCGGTACAATGGCTAGACCAACACAGCGGCTAGAGAGAAAGAAGAGAGAAAAAAGAGAGGAGAGTGAAAGAAGAGAGGAGAGAGAAAGAAAATAAGAAGAGAGAGAAAGGAAAGAAGAAGGGAGAGAAAGGAAAGAAGAAGGGAGAGAAGAAGAAAGAAGGAAAGAAGAGAGAGAAAGAGGAGAGCAGAGAAAACATTACCTGGATGGAAAAGGGTACCTACTAAAATCTTCTATCTCCTCTCTCTCTCTCTTTCCAAGAAGTGAGACGTTCCCCTAAAAAACTTAAGCAAATGCCGATTTTTTTATTGATCAAGAAGGGTGCTTTACATGTGAGCATCACGTGCTCATATGGCGTTTACGGCCAAACAAGGGTGAATGCCCAATTTTTAACTTGATTGTGGAAAAATAGGAATTAAATGAATTAAATAAAATAAAGAAATTAAGGGCAAAATGATGATTTTGCCCCTCACCCATAATTCTGAAATTCCAATTAAGTCCTTATCATGGCCATGCAACCTTTGTTATCTTCTGGGATATGTTTGAGGTCCTCTTGGCCTTCATTTGGCTAAACGATTAACACTTTCTTGATCAGCTTGGGAAGACGGTCGTTTTGATACCCATTTCAAGCCATGGGTCAGACTTTTGGGCCATGATCATGAGATGTGAAAATCATGAGAAATGTGCGATTTTTTATTCAAGATCAAGCCCGTTCTCAATGTTTTTCCATGATTTCTTCACTGTATTTTGACGAGCATACCGTCATGAGCGTTTGGCAACGAACGTGGCTCGAATTGATGTCCGAACGATCGTTTTCCCAATTTGGTATTTTGGCAGGAGTTTGGTTTCCAATGGTTGGAAATTATAGCAACTTCTACTGCATCGTGTAGCGAATCTGACCGTCCATCACGTGTGACGTTTGGCTCGAACGAAGCTTCTGACCTCCTGCTCGCAATGGATATGGTTTCAGGCCGATCCGATGCGTAAGTGTCGTGATGGGTCATTCGATTGAGGCGCACTCCTGTTGGAAAATCTGCAACCTAACCTTGAATCACATTCTTCTTTTCTGTTTTTCTCCTGGCTTGGGTCACGACATGGGTCGTGCCACATATCGAAATACTTGGGTCGACTAGACGAACATGCTCCTAAAATTTGAGGTTGATCTGACTTGGGACGAGAGAGATATGGCTTCCAAAGTTCATCCCAAAACTTAAAAACACAGTTGCCATTAATGAAAACTAGTTCACTGAGGGTGCACGATAATAGCGTGAGGCCTACTCGTTTTACGTAATTTAGCCATAACATGGTTTAGAAACATTCGATCAATCCGAATCTTGGTCCCTAAGGATTTTCGGATGTTCCAAATCCAATGGAAATGATACCATGATCTTTTGACGCACTGGTGATAGGGCTGTATTTGTAAGGCTCATTTCCAAGGCGTAAGAGGCCGATTTTCCAAAACTGTTTCTGTATCTGCACTGCTTTAAACTTGTCGGATCGTGACAAAAGTTGACAGGTGTTCTTAGAAGACCCTTATGCACGATCTTAAACCTCTTTGGGCCATTCTGAGACCGTAAAAAATTTCACTTCTGAATAAAGGTTTATTGACCTACAACTTCCGTAGTCCACAGGCATTTTGGTACCTCCGAACCTAAGTCACGAATTGCTTTTTCCTTATTCACATTGAGGATACAAGTGTTGAAAAAAAACCTCAAATGTACACACTTTCCTATCTTGTTACAAGCAATATACACTTTCCTTTATTGTTTCGTTCTCCTCTCAAAAGGAAAGACCAATACACTTTCCTATCTTGTAATAATACACTTTTCTATCTTTAAAATTATCTCATGGCAAAGGCTTGGTGAAGATATCAACTACTTGATTGCAAGAGGAAAAATATCAAGTAATAAGTAAACCAAGAGCAGCCTTTTCATGCACAAAATGATAATATAACTCAATGTGCTTTGTCTGGGCATGAAAACATGAATAACTCTCATGCAGAGAGCACTAATATTGTCAAAACAACTGTTAGTCGTTGAGGAAGTGACACCCCAATTTCACGGAGAATAAAAGAAATCCATGTCAATTTTGTAGCAGTGGAGGCCATAGACGGGTATTCTGCTTTAGCACTTGAACGAGCTACAGTCGATTATTTCTTAGCACTCCAAGGTATGCAGTTGGAACCAAGATAGGAGTAGAAACCCATGGTTGACCAGTGGTTGTTTGAACACCCGACCCAGTAGGCATTAGAACAAGCATATAACTCAAGGGAACTAGCAGATGAAATTCTTATACCACAGGATTGTGTACCATTAAGAACGAAGAATGCACTTAATTGCTTGAAAATGTGTAATTGTAGAGGCGGGCATAAATTGATACACTGTATTAGCACTATGGGAAAGGTCAGGCCGTGTTATAGTAATGTATTGAAGCACACCAACAATTTTTCGATAAAGAGATGAATCGGGAAATAGATCAGAATTTTCAAGAATATTCTTCTTCATTGCCATTGGTGTTGAAATAGGTTTGACACCAAGCATTTGAGCATGATCAAGAAGATTCCGGGCATATTTGCTTTGTGAGAGAAAAATTCCACTTGAAAAATAAGATACCTTAATGCCAAGAAAGTAGTGACGACATCCAAGATCTTTCATTGCAAATTCCCTTCCAAGTTGGAAAATGAACCAATCTAGAAGAGCTGAATTATCACCAGTAACAATAATATTGCCAATAGAAAGGAGAAGAATAATAGTGCCTGGTTTGCAGATATGATTTGGATATTTTGAGCTCATAAATCCAGGAAGTTGTTCTACAAATAGAGGTTCATTAAGAAAACCATGCAGGAAGGAATTTTTCACATCAAGTTGTTTGATAGGACAATAGCGCACAATAGCTATGGTGAGCACAATCGTAATACTAACAGACTTAATAAAAGGACTAAATGTTTTAGAGAAATCAATTCCAGCAACCTGATTATATCCTATAGCAACTAGTCTGGCCTTAAGTCTCTCTAGATTACCATCAGACTTCAATTAAGTCTTATAGACCCAATGACAACCAACAATATTCACATATGAAAGAGGTGGAACTAGCTCCCAAGTTGAGTTAACATGTTGGGCTTCCATTTACTCTTCCATTGCATAATTCCAACCTGGATTACCCAAGGCAGACTTAATAGTTTTAGGTTAAGAAGGGATAGCTTCAAAAGTAGGAGCACTTGAGATTGCTGCCATGGATGGGAGAATCCGAGGTCTTCGATTACCATCTTGAGTTCTTGTCACCATATGATGACGATGATGCTCATAGGCTGGTAAGAGATTAGATTGAATGGTTTTTTGAGTGACAACATTTTTAGCACCATGATTGTGTGTTGCACCATGTTGGACATCTTGGATGGGTGTTTCGGTAGTGATATCTTCCTCTATAAGAAAAGTTGGAGAGCTATCAGTCATGATGGGCAAAGCTAGACTTGAGGGACTATATACATCAAAGGCGTCCCATATGGGTGGTTTATGTAGAGGTGATGAATTAAAAGACGAGGGACTCTGTATGTCAGACTCATAAGACTTTGACCATTATACATAGGTGGATAACTCCCCTTGAACCTGAGCATTATCAAGGGATATAGACTCGCCCTGTGGGTGGATGCAAACATCTATAACCTTTATGTTGAATATTGTAACCCAAAAATATACATGAAAGAGAACGAGGACATAATTTATCTGTAGGATAGCCTCGAAGGTATGAAAAACACCAAGAATGAAGAATAGTCAAGTAAGCGGTCAAAGAACAAAGAATATGGTGAATCCATTTGTAAATTGATCGATGGAATCCTGTTTATTAGAAAGATTGCAGTATGGAAAGATTCAACCCAAAACCGTTTAGGAATTCCAGCATAAAATATCATTTTAAGACCCAATTCTACAATATTTTTATGTTTCCTTTCAGCTATTACATTTTGTTCACGGGTTTCTGGACATGATATCTGTTGCATAATTCCATTCTCAATAAGTTGAGCAATGAATTCTTTCATAGCAAACTCACCACCTCTATCACATTGAAAAATTAGAATTATTTTCTCAAATCTCCTTTCAACAATGCGATGAATTTCATAAAAATTTAGATTTTCTTTTCGAAGGATAAATCCAAGAAAATGAATGTAATCATCTACAAACACCACATAAAAGATATAACTCTGATTAGATAAAACTGGACCAGGACCCAATAAATCTAAATGAATATTAGAAAGGGATTCTGTAGAACTCTTATCAGTACTACTAAACAAGACTTTAAAACTTTTCCCATCTGATAACTTGCACAAATAAAATGAAATTTATTCCATGCATCAGCATTAATCAACTGTAAAGAATCTAAGCAACAAACTACTTTATTTTGAGGATGTTCGAGTTGTTGATGCCACACCTCTTTTGATGTTCTCTTATTTTGATTAGAAAATAAAGCTTGCTTCACATCCTCAAGTGCATAAAGTCTGCCCTTTCTACTCCTGTTGGCTAGAGTTCTCCCTATGCTGATTTCCTTAATCCGAAAATTATTTGATGAGAACTCAATACTACAATGAAAATCTTTTGTAAACTGGCTAACATATTATAACTTCTTTTTCATCTCTGACACCAAAAGAAAATTAGAAATATTAAAATTTTCAGACCCAACATCAATATTTGCATCACCAACATGTGAAATAGTCAATTTGTTCACCATTGCCAACCATGACTCTATCTCTATCACTATAAGGGCGAAGGTTGTGTAGTTTACCTTAGTCTCCTGTAATATGAGTTAAGGCACCTGTGCCTAGGAACCATTTCGATTCTTGAGAATTTGCTATAGTCACTGCAGCAAGAGCTTGAGAAATATCTTTTCCTTGTACATATGATTGAATTGGTGGCAACACTTTAATGCAGTATGTCCAAATTTTTCACAAATTTGACACTTTTCTTGGGGTGTCTGAGCAATCTGTGAATCTTGTTGGAACATTTGATTCACATGTTGCATAGGTGTACCACCACCTTCTTGGTTTCTCTAAGGCACACCACATCCCCCATTATTGATCTGACATGTTTAAGTAAATCCACACCCCTGAGAATTGAATAACCGATGACCACCAAAGTTGTGTATGCCTCTACCTCTGTAATTCCTAGTACTCTAAGTAAGTCAAAAATTTCTCTGTTGTCCAGCAAGGGTCACATTTTGATTTGGGCATAAGTGTTCTTCAAAGACATGAGGATGATTTCTAATCTCATGGCTTTGAAAAAGTGGTATAATTTCAAAATAGGAAGGAATTGGAGGCTTAAGCATAGTGGTAGCAAAACATTCATATTTTGGACTAAGTCCATTAAAAAGCCAAAATACCTTTTTCTTTTTTTTCAATAGCTGCCAAATCATTACAAATACTCTTGAATTTGCATATGTATTTTAATAGAGTTGGAGTTGCTGGTTAAGTTGGAACTCCATAGCCTGAGAATTTCCTGCATAAGCATTCTTCAGAACTTTTCATACTTTTGCAGGAAGTCATTAGTTAGGTGCCTCAATCTGGCCCTCCGGGTTGGGTTGACTGGTGGCACATGTCTCGGGTTTCAAGGGAACCTGAGACTTGAGACTGCTCTCTCAGGAACCAATGAGAGAGGAATTTTAATGTGAGATAGGATACACCTCACCTGGGTCCATGACTCACTTGGGATGACTCACGTGGGCACCCTCTTAAATTGCGTCGAAAAGCCCCCCAGTCCTATAACTAGTTCGAAATCGCCTCCCTTGGCTTGTACTTTCCTGTTTCTGCAATCACACACACATGGTCAATTTACAAGATAAATGGGCCAAGGGACCCCACTATGTCTTTGGGCAAAGGGACACAGGCGTGCGCATTCAAGGAAGAAAGGGAAGGAAAGAGATGAAGATTGGGATGATAAGAGAAGAAGGGAGAAATAGAATAGAGGGTAGAGAAGAGAAGAAAGAGAAAGTTGACCAGGTGCCTAGACTGACATAGTAGCGAGACCAGTAGGTGATTGACCTGGCGTGGTAGCAAGATGGGCACGGTAACTCAAATTGGCACAACGACAATACTATCTGACGACAAGACAAACTCCAACCATCTTGACAATATCTCTAGCCTATAATGGAAGCAAGATGGGCACAGTAAAACAGGCTGGCACGGTGGTAATACTGCTCAACAATGGGACTACCATGACAGTGCTAACTTAATCTCCCTTGGGCAAACGAGAGAAGAAAAAGAAATAAGAGATAAAAGAAAGAGAGGGAGAAGAGACAATAAGAAAAGAGAGAAGGAGAAGAAAAGGGAGGAGAAAGAAGATGAGAAAAGATAGAAACTGAAAGAAGGAGAAGAGAGTAGAAGAAAAGAAACGAAAAGAGAGAGGAAGAAGAGAGAAGATATAAGAGAGAGAAAAGAAGAGAGTAAAAGAAAGGAAATGAGAGAGTAAGAAGAGACGAAGAGAAGAAGGGAGAGAAGAGAGAGAAGGAAGAGAAAGAAAGAGAGAGACAAGGGAAGACAAACATGGACAGCGATGAGGTTCTACCATCCATGACAAGGGAAAGAGAAAAGGAGGGAAGCATAGACTGCGATGAGGTTTTGTCGCCCATGACAAGAGAGAGAGAGGAAAGACAGGAGCATGAATGGCGATGAGGGTCCACAGTCCATGATAGAGAGTGAGAAGAGAGAAGAAAGCATGGGGGGTTCCACCGTCCATGACAGAGGAGAGAGAAAGGAGAAAAAAATATTGATGATGATGAGGTTCCACCATCCATGACAGAGGAGAGAGAAAGGAGAAAAAAAGACTGATGGCAATGAGGTTTCACCATTCATGATAGAGGAGAGAGGAAGGAGAAGAAAATATAGACGACGATGAGGTTCCACTGTCCATGACGGAGGAGAGAGAAAGGAGAAAAAAATATAAACGATGATGGGGTTCCATCTTCCATGATAAAGGAGAGAGAAAGGAGAAGAAAACGTGGATAGCGATAGGGTTCTACCGTCCATGACAGAGGAGAGAGAAAGGAGAAGAAAATATATACGGTGATGGGGTTCCACCGTCCATGACAGAGGAGAGAGAAAGGAGAAGAAAATATGGACGACAATGGGGTTCCGATGTCCATGATAAAGAAAAGAGAAAGGAGAAGAAAACACAGACAGTAATGAGGTTCTACCGTCCATGACAAAGGAAAAGAGATAGGGGAACTTGGACAGAGGCCCAGCTCACCACTCGAGTTAAGGCCCGGCTCACTGTGTATGTTTAAGGAGATTAAGAGAAGAAAGAGGATGTCATGCTCGACGATGGACATCGTAATGCATGATTGGAGAGAAGAGAGAAAGGAAAGACAAGAGAGAAAGAAAGACATAGAGAAGAAAAAGAGGAGAGAGAAAGAGAGAGAAGAGCGAAGGAGAGGGAAAGAGAGAAAAGGGAAGAGGAGAGAGACAGAGATAGAAGAGAGGAGGGAGAAAGAGTGATAAGGGAAGAGGAGAGAGAAAGAGAAGAGACGAGGAGAGAGAAAGAGAGATAAGGAAAGAGGAGAGAGAAAGAGAGATAAAGGAAGAGAAGAGAAAAAGAGAGAGAAGAGTAGAGGAGAGAGATGGAGAGAAGAGAGGAGGAGAGAGAAATAGAGATAAGGGAAGAGGAGAGAGAAAGAGAGAGAAGAGAGGTGGAGAGAGAGAAGAGAGGTAGAGAGAAAGTTACCTTCATCGAAGGGTATCATAAATTTTTTTCTCTCTCCTCTCTCTCTCTCTCTCCAAGACGTACCCACAATTTCATATAAAACTCTCAAATTTTATTCATGAGATTGAAAACTGAGGGTGGATCTTATTACAGTTAGGTCTAGCACGTATTTATAGAATTAGGCCCAAACATGGGTGGATGCCCGAAATCTAGCCTAGTTGATGATAATTACAATTTAATTGAATTAAAATAAAATCTAAAAATGGGTGCAAAATGACAATTTTACTCCTACTCAACAATACATGGAATTCTAAAACAGTCCCTACTGTTGCTCTAGAACGTGCGTGATCTTCCATGAATGATTCGGGGTTGCTCTGATGCATGTTTGACCGAAAGATGATTACTTTCTCGTTGGGCTCGGCATGACGATCGATTTGATACCAACTTCGAGCCACGGATCGTGTTTTCAAGCAACGATCATGAGACTTGAAATTTGTATGAATCTTGAAAACTTCCAATCGATAGTGTGTTTGTTTCTTGATTTTTTTTCTTTTATTTATTTACTGATTTGCACTGAGCATACCTTCACGATCACATTGCAACAAATACAGCTCGATTTCGTGCCTGGACAAAGATTTCGTCGTCTTGGGTTTTAGGCTAGATCTTGAAATCCAGCTGCCAGAATCTACAGCAACTTTGATGCCTTTCTATGCTGAATCCAACCGTTCATCATACACAGGGTTTGGACCAAACAAAGCATCAGACCTTATGTACATGATGCAATTGGTTTCACATCGATTGCGTATGCGAGCACCATGATATGGTTGCTCAAGTGGGTTGTGCTATTGCTGATTTCTTGCAACTATCTTCATGAATCACCAATTTCTCTCTAGTTTTTCTCCCTGCTTGGGCATTGCTACTAGGCGTGCCACATATCAAAACGCTTGTCTTGATGAGATGAACACGCTCGTAATTTTGAGCGCGATCTGACTCAAGACGACTGAGATACGAGACTTCAAAGTTGTTGCTCACGACTAAGCAAACCAGTCTCCTTTAATAGAGATTGGTATAGGGAGGCCATACGAGAATAGTGTGCATCGTACCCCTTTTTAATGTTTCACTCATGACTTTGTCCTGAAACGTCTCTTTAAGCTGAAACTTAACCCCTAGGGGATTTCGACCGTGATGGATCTAATGGTCGTGGTCCCACAATGATTTTTTGCATCGAAAATAGATTTCTAGTTATGGGGTCCATTTCAGGGTGCTTGAGGCTGATTTTTTAGAAATTATTTTTTTGTCTGTGCTGCCCTAGACATGTTGGATTACGATGAAACTTGGTAGGTGGCCTTTTGAAGCCCTTAGAAATATTCTAACCCATTTTGCGATAATTATGAGACCGTCAAAAGTTACACTGTATGTCAGGGCTTTATTGACCGACTTCTCTTTTATTTCGCATCGGGGATCCAAGGTGCTAAAAAATGTCTTCAAATAGCTTGCCCTATCGAATTTTATGCTTCGAGAGAAGTTAGGAGGACAACATTCGAAAAATTTCCTCAGCGTTATTAATTTTGTCTTCCTAGCCACAAGACCCCATGAACGTCGAGGAGATATCCACACAATGATGCAATTAGGATGCTCAGAAGTTTGGATGCAAAGTACAGGTCCATCTGTGGAGACGTTTAGGGGAGAAGAGACTTTTGATGGATCCTATCAATGTCATCACCCTTACGTGGACTGTTTGTGATTCTGACAGCTGAGGATTATATACGGACCTCATTGGTTAGAATTAGGCCCGTCTAGCGGTCAAGTGCCATGCTTAAGGGAACTTTTCCCATTTAGTCTGGGTTTCTTTGTTTTGATGTTTTTCTGGATGGTTTGCTAAAGGGCCTTCTGTTGGATGAGTCCCCAGTCACTAAAGCCTAACATATAGAAATTTTGGTAGTCTCAGAATTGCCCTAGAATTGGTCATGATCTTAATAAGGACTCTCAAAAGTCTCTTACCAAGTTTTGTCATATTCTGACATGTTTAAGACCGTGCCGACTGAGAAATAGTCAGAATCAGCCTCTAGCACCCTGAAATGGACCCTCTAACTAGAATTATATTTTCGGTGCGTTAAATTGCTCTGGGACCACTGCCATTAGATCCCACATGGTTGAAAACCTCTAGAGGTCAAATTCAGCTTAAACAGATATTCCAGGAAGATGTTATAAGTGAAAGAGCGAAACAGGAGGAGCCGCACACTATTCCCGTGCAGCCTCCCTGCAGCTAAACTCCATTAAAGGGGTAGTCACGAATAGTGACTTTCGACGCTCATACCTCACCTGTCTCTAGTCGGATCACACTCAAATTTTGCGAGCATGTTCGTCTCGACAAGTCGAGCGTATCAATATGTGGCACGCCTAGCGACGACTCTCGAGCACTAAGAAGAGCTCAAGAGAAGTTGCTGATCCGTGAAGAGAGTTGCAGGAAAATCAGCCATGTCGCACCTCGCTCGAGCGGCCAAATCACATCGCTCGCGAACCCAATCGATGCGAAATAAATTCCATCGCGTGCGTAAGGTCTGGGGCTTTCTCGAGTTTGAACGCCGTACACGATGAACGGTCAGATTCCACATATAAAGCCGATGAAGTGACTGTAAATTTTGGCATCGAAATTCTAGATTCTGACCAAAACTCTAAAGTTGCAAAATATTTGTCCGGACATGGAATCATGGTGCATTTGTTGCCACGCGATCGTGGCAACATGCTCAGTGTGATCCAACAAAGAAATCACAGTAAAACATCAAGGAACGAACACACTATCGATCCAAAGTTTCAAGATTCATCCAAATTTCAAGTCACATGATCGTGGCTTAAAAGCACGATCTATGGCGCGAAGTTGGTATCAAATCGATCGTCATGCCGAGCCCTACATGAAAATAATCATCTTTCAGACAAACAGGCATCCGAGCAACTCTGGAACATCTATGAATGATCACACAGGTTCTAGGGCAGTAGCAGGGACTGTTTTGAAATTCCATGAATTTTTAAGAAGGGGTAAACCTATCATTTTGCACCCTATGTTTTTATTTTTTTTAATTCAATTAAATCTTAATTGTCAGCAATTATGTTTAATTTTGATCAATCCACCCATGTTTGGGCACAACTCTATATATACCACATACTACCATTGTACGCAAGAGGCTTGAACTCTTCGCTAAAAGAGAATTTTTTTCTTAATAGAATTCCCTTTCTTTCTTATTGTTGGGCCTCGTTTGGAGAGTGAGAGGAAGGAGAGAGAAACTTTGGATCGGTACCCTTAGGCTCAAGGTAAATCTTTCTCTCGCTTATTTTCTTTTCTTCCCTTTTTGTCTTCCCTTTCTTCTTCTCTCTCTTCTTTTCTTTCTTCTTCTTCTTCTTCGTCTGAGCATCTCTCAGAGGCCATACACGGTAATGGAAGTTTCGTGTATGCATCTTCCCTTCTTTCCCCCTCCTGTTGCTTCACAAGTCGTGCATCGCGATGGAAGCGCCATGTGCGATTGCCTTCTCTTCATCTTCATTCGTCTCTGCCTCTTCACGAGAAGCACAGATGGTGATGCCTGTTGCCGCCCGCAGGGGTCTCACCCTATTGCACGTCTATCACAGACGACGATGCCCATCGCCTGCCACGAAGGGTCATAGAATTATCTATTGTTGTCCACTAACTTCTCTCACGCCCTCTGCGATGTCTATCGCTTCGGCGATGTCTATCGCCATCCGTAAAGGGTCCTAACGATACCTATTACTATCCACGAGCTTTCTTCGTGCGCTCAGTGCCTTTCGCCATCCGTGAACTTTCTTCATGCGCTCAGTGCCCATCGTCGTCCATGAGATTTCTTCGTGCTCTCGGTGCCTGTCACCGTCTGCGAGCTTTCTTTGTGCACTTGGTGCCTATCACCATCCGCAAGCTTCCTTCGTGTGCTTGGTGCCTATCGTCGTGCGCATGCTCCTCTCTCCTCCCGCAAAGGATCGTGCTTCTTTCTCGTGTTGCCCACGGTGATGCCTAACACCGCCTGTAGTTCACTGTTTGCCCCCTTTTACCGTGAGTAGTGCTGTCGGGACCTCCGCCCTTTACCGTCTCATGCCTTCTCCTCATTCTCTTCCCTTCTCACTTGGCTGAGGGTAGACTCGGTCTAGCATTACCATAGCGGTTCTGCTGTCGTGCAATATTGCCGTCGTTCTGGTCCTGAGTACCATGCCCGTCTTACTGCCACACTAGATTAGAACAGTCATATCGACCTTGGTTTCGATTCGTATTGCTGTCAAATCGTTCTAGGTTACCGTGCTTGTCTTGCTACCACTCTAAGTCGGTCATTACACTGGTATAACGATCATGCTAGTCTCGTCTCCTTGTCGAGTTCCCTCTTCTTTCTCGTCTCATTCAAACCCTCTTCTTTTCGTCACCCTAACTTATCACCTTCTCAGTCATATGAAGGTGCATTGCCCTACGATAAGGGTGGGTCCTTCGGCCCACTTGTGTTGCAAATTAACCATAGTAGTGTTGCAGAAAACAAGGAGATTGTAAGTCAAGGGACGCAATTCCAAACCAGTTGAAGCAGCTGGGGGGCTTTCCGTCATGATCTAAAAGGGCACCCACGTGAGTCAGCTCGAGTAAGTCACGGACCCAGGTGAGGCTCGTCCCCACCTCACATCCAAAATTCCTCTCTCACTAGTTCGACACCTGCCCTTGTTCTTTGAATGAGGTTCCCGAGAGATCGATCTCAAGTCTTGCGTCTTTCGAACCTGAGACACGTGTCACCCGATCACCTAAATCCAAGTAGATGAGATCGAGGCACCTAACCAGCTTGGCAACTCCACTGGGGACTTATTACCCCTTCGTCGGCTCGCTCGTTTTTTATCAATATCACCTTTTACTTTCTGCATTATATTCTATGGCATCTGCGTTATTCAACCTGTTCATTCGAGTTAGGGACTTTATTATCCCCGCACTCGTGACTGTCCCAAGGAAGCGAACTGCTCAAGCTTCCTTCCCTACACTTCTTCTAAGTCAGGACTCACATTCCGACTCCCAGATTCTTTTCGAGGTTGGTGTGAGAAGGGATTTAAAGGTCCCTGACTCCCTGCTTCTTCGCTTTGGTGGGCCCTTCACTAAGGCCCCTTGCATTGGTAGCACATCTGCTACCACACACAGCACGCACACTGCTACTAGTAAGTCCCTTGCCGGTCATATTGCTGGGGTACGCTGGAAGGCTGCTCTAACCGCTTTCACGAGAGGCAAGCAAGTTGTCATCACTCCAGAGGGTCGCCGTAAGGCAATCCCCCATACTCCTTCACCACTTTTAACCTTTATACCTATACGCTCGACACACTGAGGCAGAAACCCTACGGCCTCCACCTCTCGCACACACTTAAAGGCTCGTGGTCCAACCACTCGAGCCACACCTTAGAGCTACTTTCATACTGCCTTGAGCTCGCGTTCAGGGCCAGGCCTTCTCGGGTTGAACCCTGCATGCGTCATACATTTGTATCCCACCTCTTGAGGTAGTGCCAGTTCTGCGCCAGGTCAAGCACACGAGGGCCCACCGCTCTATCCACCCTCTTAGCACACACAACTTCACCTTGTGAGAGATAGGCTCCTGCCGGTCTCTCAAAAACAAAAGCTCGAGGGTCTCAGCCACCTAAGGTTGAACCAGCTGACCGAGCCCGGGTTGACCCCGAAGTCACCCGGATGGCTAACCTTAAAGGTGTACACATCAGTTAGGTGTCTCGATCTCGCCCTTCGGATCTAAATGATCGAGCGACATGTGTCTCGAGTTCCGAGGGAAGACCCGGGAAATTTATGAGATCGCTCTCTCGAGAACCTTGTTTGTGAACGGCGGCAGGTGTTACCAACCGGTGAGAGAGGAATTTTAAAGGTGGGTTTGGGACTTACTTGGGCTGGCTAGCATGGGCACCCTCTTAGATCAAGAAGAAAGCCTCCCATTGATGAAATTGGTTTGGAATCGCCTCCCTTGGCTCGTATTCTTCTTATTTTTTGCAATTACACACATATATGGCAAAGGTTGTAAGACGGGTGGGTCAGACGTCACCCCTTTCCTCTTTGGTGAACACACACAAGCAAGCACATTTAAAAAAGAAGAAGGCAAGAAAGACGGGAGAGGGGAGCGTTCGACTGAGCGAGAGGATCAAGCTGGCGAGTATTTAGCTTGACGTGGATTACTACTATATGTCATTACCAATATCGGCTCACGAGATTACTACTAGATGTCATTACCAATACCGACTAGCTAAGCATGATGGTCAATCTGTCGTGGTAATATAAACGGGCCAAGCAATCCTGGCACAACAACGTTACGACTAGACGATAGGACTTCCATCAAAGGCTAACCTCAATCCCTCTTAGTCGAATGAAAGGATAACAAATTGGTTGTCATGGGGGAAGGATGAAGTAAGAGAAGAAGGGAATAGACAGAAGGGGGGGGGGGGAGGGGGGGGAGAAAAGACAAGAGGATAAAAGAGGGAAGGAAAGGAGATGCAGTCGGTGCCGGACATTGCTGACTGTTTCTGAAGTGGAGAGAGAAAAGACAGTCGACGCTAGACTTCGCCAACTATCAGAAGAGAAGAGAGGGAGAGAACCAACCGGCGCTAGGCTCACACTGGTTGTGACGAGAGTGAAGCAAGAGAGAGAGATCGAGTCGGCTCTGGGCTTCGTGACAAGAGAGGAGAAAGAAATCCAATCAGTGCTAGGGTTCACCGACTGTTAAGAAAAAGAGGAAAGAAGTTCAATTTGTGCTGGGGCTCACCGATTATTAGGGAAGAGAGAAGAGAGAAAACCCCACCTATTACTGGGGTTGAAAGAAGAGGAAGAGAGGGAAAACCCCACCTGGGGCTGGGGATGAAAGAAGAACAAGAGAGGGAAAACCCCACTTGACGCTGAGGATGAAAGAAGAAGTAGAGAGGGAAAACCCCACTTAGCGCTAGGGATGAAAGAAAAGGAAGAGAGGGAAAACACCACCTGGCGTTGGGGATGAAAGAAGAAGAATAGAGGGAAAACCCCACCTGGCATTGGGGATGAAAGAAGAAGAGAACCAACCGATGCTAGGGATGAAAGAAGAAGAAGAGAGGGAAACCCCCACCCGGTGTTGGGGATGAAAGAAGAAGAGAACTAACTGGCGCTAGACTTGCGTCAGTTGCAATGAGGAGGAGAGAGCGAGAGAAAGAGGGAAGGAGACAGAAAGAGGGGAGGAGAGAGAAAGCTACTTGCCTAAAGGATACCAACCCTTTTCTTCTCTCTCCTCTCTCTCTCTTCAAGACGTACTCACAGGCTCAAGCAAGAATGGAAATTTCTATTGAATTCTCAAAGAATGAATCGACTTTTACAATGAGGAAATGCTTGTTTATATAGAAATGAGCCTAAACATGGGTGGACACCCCAAAGTAACCCTAATTGAAGGTAATTACTATTTCATTGAATTCAAAGAAATTCAAAAAATGGGTGTAAAAAGATTGTTTTGCCCCTGCCTAACAATGTGTGGAATTCTAGAACAGTCCTTACTGCTGCCCGAGATCTTGCGTGATCTTTCATGGCTAACCCAGGGGTGTTCTGATGCTTACTTGCTCAAAAGATTATTATTTTCTTATAGGGCTCGGTATGACGATCGTTTTGATACCAACTTCGAGCCATGAATCATGTTTTTGAGCCATGATCATGAGACTTGAATCGTGGATGAATCTCGAAAAATTCGGATCGATTGGGTGCTCTTTCCTTGATGGTTCTTTGTGATTTATTTATTGAATCATACTGAGCATGTTGTCACAATCACGTTGCAACGAACGAAACTTGATTTCTTTTCCAGATGAAGATTTCGTCCTCTTGAGTTTTGTGCCGAAATCTTGAAATTTGGTGGCCGGATTTTATGACTTGTTTGGCGCCTTCATGTATGAAATCCAACTGTTCATGGCCAGAGATAGCCTTGGACCTCACGCACATAATGCAATTGGTTTCATGCCGATCGGGTATGCGAAAGTTGTTATCTGGCTGCTTGAACAAGGCATGCTGCTGCTGAATTTTTTGCAACTTGCTTCACGGATCAAATATTTTTATTTAGTTTTTCTCTTATGTCGGGAGTCGCTACAGGGCGTACCACATATCAAATTGCTCGTCTTGATGAGACGAATACGCTCACCAAATTTGGGAGCCGTCTGACTTGAAACGAGTGAGTTATAGGCCCAGAAAGTGACTGCTCGTGCCTATAGAAACAACCACCTTTAATGATGATTTGATGGAGTGAGGCCACATGAGAATAGTGTGCGGCTTACCCCTTTTCGATATTTTACCAATAACTTTGTCTTAGAGTCCCGATTAAGCCGAAACTTAACCATAACGGTTTGCGACCGTACCGGATCTAGTGGCATTGGTCCCACAGCTGTTTGATGCACCAAAAGTATGTCTCTAGTTACATGATCCATTTCCAGGTGTTAGAGACTGATTTTGCTAAAAATTGTTTCTTTGTGTTCACTGCCTTAGACATATATGATCGTGATGAAACTTGGTGGGTGGTCTTTTGAAGTGCTAAAGAAGATCTTGACAATTTTTAAGGCCATTTCGAGACAATTAGGAGTTTTCACTATTTTATAGGCTTTATTGACCTGCTTCGTACCAGGGAACAAGATGCTAAAAAATACGTTCAAACATCTTGCCCTACCAAATGTTGTGCTTCAAGAGAAGCGAGAAGGGCACTCATTTGAAAAGTTTCCTTTGACTTTTATTTTTCTCCTTCCTAGCCATAGGATCACATGCACACTGAGGAGATTCACGTAACGGTGTAACCAGGATGCTCAAATGTAGGCATGAATTGTTTGCGGGTCCATCCGTGGAGACTTTAGTGGGAGAAGAGACAAATTGGTGGTGTTGCTTGCTGCTACACCAAGTTTTCTTTTGACGATCATAGTACCACTATGGGTCTTGTCTATCGAGTCCAGTCAGGGGCAGTTTCAATTAGTCGATCCCGATGGTCTGGTCATGCCGGCTAGGTCAGCTGATATCTTAGGCAGGTTCCACCCAGGCTTTGTCAGTTTCATGCCTTGGAAGGACGATGACTAGGCTAATTTGTCACGTAGCCTCATGGAGAGAAGCATGCACATTTCATGCTTGGGGAGAAGGTCCTTGAGAAAAGGAGAAGGCATGCACATTTCATGCATGGGGAGAGGACCTCAAAGAAGGATAAGGCACGCACATTTCATGCATGAGGAGAGGGTCCTTGAAGAAGGATAAGGCATGCACATTTCATTCATGGAGAGAGGGTCCTTGAAGAAGGATAAGGGATGCATATTTGATGCATGGGGAGAGATCCTTGAAGAAGGAAAAGGGATGCACATTTCATGCATGGAGAGAGGGGCCCTAAAGAAGGAAAAGGCATGCACATTTCATGCATAGGGAGAGGGACCTTAAAGAGGAATAAGGCATGCACATTTCATGCATGGGGAGAGGGTCCTTGAAGAAGGATAATGACTGGGCTACGTTTTCACCCAGCCTTGAAGAAGGGATATTGATTGGCCTAAGTTGTCACCCATCCTTGATGAAGGATGTCGGTTAGGCTACCTGTTCACCCAGGACTGAAGAAGGAAGTCGACTAGGCAACCTACTCACTCAGGACTGAAGAAGGATGTTGACTGGGCTACCTGTTCACCTAGGACTGAAGAAGGATCTCGATTGGGCTACCTGTTCACTCAGGACTAAAGAAGGATGTCGACTGGGCTACCTGTTCACCTAAGACTAAAGAAGGAAGTCAACTGGGCTACTTGTTCATGCTGGGCTGAAGAAGGAAGATGACTGGGTTGCCTGTTCACCAAGGACTGAAGAAGGATGTCGATTGGGCTACTTGTGCACCCAGGACTGAGGAAGGATGTCGAATGCGCTACCTGTTCACCCAAGAATGAAGAAGGATGTCGACTGGGCTACCTGTTCACCCGGGACTGAAGTAGGAAGTCGACTAGGCTACATGTTCTCTCAGGACTGAAGAAGAATGACGACTAGGCTACCTGTTCACCCAGGACTAAATAAGGATGTCGACTGGGCTACCTGTTCACCCAGGACTGAAGAAGGATGTCGACTGAGCTAGCTGTTCACCCAGGACTGGAGAAGGATATCGACTCGGCTACCTGTTCATCGAGGACTAAAGAAGGATGTTGATTGGGCTACGTGTTCACTCAAGACTGGAGAAGGAAGTCGACTGGGCTACCTGTTCACCCAGGACTAAAGAAGGATGTCGATTGGGCTACCTGTTCACCTAGGACTGGAGAAGGATATCGACTGGGCTACTTGTCCACCTAGATCTGAAGAAGGAAGTTGAAGAATGATTTTAACGTCTACATCCTGCTGGACGTCTTGATGATGAAGGGAGTGCTGACTGAGGCCGTCTGTGGAAGCGAATGTTGCATCAAGCTGATTTCATTGCTCTAAGCGCTCCTAGCGGGTTTTCACTTGGGCTTGGGAAGTGGTGCCGTAGAGACGGTTTTCACGAAACTTATTTTATTCGAGGCTCTTTTACCCATGACCTTTCGATCATGTCCACCTTTATTTTCTATTTTTACTCACGGTGCCCTTTTGAGTTTTCACCGTGCCCTATTTTTTTTTATTTAAAAAACACTCTTACTCATGGTTTTGTGACCATGCTCGTCCATCATTTTTACTCATGGCGTTCCCTTATTCAGGTATACACCATGTCCGTTATTCATTTCTCTTTTGTTTTTTTTTGTCTTTTTTTTGTGGGGGCGTGTTTAGGGTCATGCCTCCGTGACCTATGCGAAGCCTTTTTACGTCATACGGCTAGGACGTGTAATATGTTTAAGGTCATACAACTAGACCATGATGGTGACGAATGGCAGTCGATGAAGGCCGTGGAGTGAGTATGGTGGTGGTTTGACTCACTTGGGGAGATGGCTCGAGGCTACCTATGAACGATGGATGATGTATGAAATGTGAGTGGACATTTTTTTTTACTAACTAACTTAAAACGAGTTTGGATGATGAGATGGTTCACCATTTCGTGATGGCGGATGAGACTCACTGGGGAACGATATATTGTGATAAAGTGAATGGATACACTGGGGTGTTATGAAGATGGTATGCGCACACTAATAGATAGGTTAGGGAAGGCGTGCGTGAGAATGCACATAAAGGCATGTGCGAGTACGTGGGGATAAGTTCATGGTCGTACCTTCTAGGCCTTTGTGAACCAGTTTATCATCAGGTCAGCAGTACTATGGCTTATGCAGTTTAAAGTTATACAACTAGAACTGTGTAGTTTAAGGTCGTGCAACTAGACCTCCGCTAGAGTTTAAGGGCATATAATTTGGATCACGGTCGTACAGTTTAAAGTCATACAACTAAGACTGTGCAGTTTAAGGTCGTGCAACAAGACCTCTGCTATAGTTTAAGGTCATATACTTTGGACCATGAAGTTTAAGGTCATGCATCTAGACCATAGCTAGAGTTTAACGTCATATAGTTTTGACCACAGTCATTTAGTTTAAAGTCATATAACTAGGACTCTACAGTTTAAGGTCGTGCAACTAGACCTCTGCTACAGTTTAAGGTCATATAGTTTGGACCATGGAGATTAAGGTCGTGCATTTAGACCACTGCTACAGTTTAAGGTCATGTAGTTTGGACCGCGGTCATGTAACTTAAAGTCATACAACTAGGACTGTTCAGTTCAAGGTCATGCAACTAGACCTTCGCTACAGTTTAAGGTCATATAGTTTAGACCATGGAGTTTAGGGTCGTGCATCTAGACTAAAGCTATAGTTTAAGGTCATATAGTTTGGACAACGGTCATGCAGTTTAAAGTCAAACAACTAGAACTGCGTAGTTTAACATCACTCAACTAGATTTCCGCTACAGTTTAAGGTCATATAGTTTGGACCATGGAGTTTATGGTCGAGCATCTAGACCACAGCTACAGTTTAAGGTCATATAGTTTGGACCGTGGTCATGCTTTTTAGAGTAATGCAACTAGGACGATGTAATTTAAGGTCATGCAACTAGACCTCCACTATAGTTTAATGTCATATTGTTTGGACCATGGAGTTTAGGGTCATGCATCTAGACCATAGCTACAGTTTAAGGTCATATAGTTTAGACCACAGTCATGTAGTTTAAAGTCAAACAACTAGGACTGTGCAGTTTAAGGTCGTGCAACTAGACTTCCGCTATAGTTTGAGGTCATATAATATGAACAATAGAGTTTATAGTCGTGTATCTAGACCATAGCTATAGTTTACGGTCATATAGTTTGGACCGCGGTCATGCAGTTTCAAGTCGTACAACTAGAACTGTGCAGCTTAAGGTCGTGCAACTAGACCTCCGCTATAGTTTAAGGTCATATAGTTTAAACCATGGAGTTTAGGCTCATGCATCTAGACCCTAGCTGCAGTTTGAAGTCAAATAGTTTTGACCGCGGTCATGCAGTTTAAAGTTGAACAACTAGGACTGTGCAGTATAAGGTCGTGCAACTAGACCTCCGTATATATGGTCAAATAGTTTGGACCTTGGAGTTTAGGGTCATGCATCTAGACCATAGCTACAATTTAAGATCATATAGTTTGAATCGCGGTCATGCAGTTTAGAGTTATACAACTAGGATTGTGCAGTTTAAGGTTGTGCGACTAGACCTCCGCTACAGTTTAAGGTCATATAGTTTGGACTGTGGAGTTGAGGGTCATGCATCTATACCATAGCTACAGATTAAAGTCATATAGTTTGGATCGAGGTCATGCAATTTAGATTTATACAACTACAACTGTGCAGTTTAAGGTCGTGAAATTAGACCTCCGCTACAGTTTAAGGTCATATAATTTGGACCATGGGTTTTAGGGTCATGCATCTTGACCATAGCTACAAATTAACGTCATATAGTTTGTAACGCGGTCATGCTTTTTAAAGTCCTACAACTAGGACTGTGCATTTTAAGGTCGTCCAACTAGACTTTCACTACAGTTTAAGGTCATATAGTTTGGACCATGGAGTTTACGGTCACTAACGTAGACCATAGCTACAGTTTAAGGTCAAATAGTTTGGACCGCAGTAATGCAGTTTAAAGTCATACATCTAAGATTGTGTAGTTTAAGGTCATGCAACTAGACCTTCGCAACAATTTAAGGTCATATAGTTTGCACCATGGAGTTTAGGGTCAGGCATTTAAACCCTAGCTACAGTTTAAGGTCACATAGTTGGGACAGTGATCATGCAGTTTAAAGTCATACAAGTAGAATTGTTCAGTTTAAGGTCGTGCAACTATACCTCCGCTACAGTTTAAGTTCATATAGTTTGGACCGCGATCATGCACTTTAAAGTCATAGAACAGGACTGTGCTGTTTAAGGTCATACAACTAGACTTCTTCTACAGTTTAAGGTCATATAGTTTGGACCACGGTCATGCTGTTTAAAGTCATACAATTAGGAATGTGCAGTTTAAAGTCATCAAACTAGACCTCCACTACAGTTGAAGGTCACATAGTTTGGACCATGGAGTTTAGGGCCGTGCATCTAGATCATAACTGCAGTTTAAGGTCATATATTTTTTACTGTGGTCATGCAGTTTAAAGTCATACAACTAGGACTATGTAGTTTACTGTCATGCAACTAGACCTTCGCTACACTTTAAGGTCATATAGTTTGGATCATAGAGTTTAGGGTCGTGCATCTAGGCCATAGCTACAGTTTAAGGTCATATAGTTTGGACCACGGTCATGCAGTTTAAAGTCATACAACTAGAATTGTGCAGTTTAAGGTCGTACAACTAGACCTCTGCAACATTTAAGGTCATATAGTTTGGACCATGGAGTTTAGGGTCGTGCATCTAGACCATAGTGTGGATCACCATGTTTGTGAAGCTCGGTGGGGAGTACATCGGTGGATGAAAATCAGACTCCCTTGGGATAAAATGGTTAAGACCATACACAAGCAGAGGGCTCAGATGGAAATGGTGACCTAATGATGGATGACCAATAGAGGCGGACTTCATTAGGGTTGGAGGGGGTTAGCGTATTCTCTAGGGTTAAAGTTGAGGCTCTACAGAGAATTGGCTTATGACAAGTAATCCGACTCTCTGAGAATAAGGTAGCTTGGTGTGAAACAGATCCTCTAAGGATTGAAGAGGTAAGAATGACCTTAACGCCACAGGGGATAACGAGATGCGGTATGGATGTGACTTCTATTGGGGGATGAGGGGCGACTCCTAGTCCAGCTGGGGGAAAGAAAAGAAAGCGCGCTCTTGCTGCAGAAAGTCGTGCACCATCTTTAGCTACGGGGCGTTCTCAGAGACACAAGAGCAACAAGCTTCCCATGATGTTAGAACAAGAAGGTAGTCCTTCCTCTTCTGATCTATTTTTTAACAATTATACCAGTATCACCCCTGGTGCTCTCTGGACCATCTTTTGTTCTTGCTGAAATGTTTTCTTTTTCTTTAGAAACTGAGGCAGACGACTCCGGTCACTCTGAGTCCATTGACTTTTTTTCTGACCGAGAGGTGACTCCGCGTCCTAGGGAGGCGCCTTTGAGTTCAGGGGTAGTTCCTGCTTCAGAGGAGACTTGGATAGAGACTGACGAGGATGAAAACCCTAAAGCACTCGCCCTGGAGAGGGGTTTTGATGTCGATGTAGCCTTCATGGATGGGGATTTTAGTGCCCCAACCGAGACAGGAGCTATGGCTCAAGAAGAAGAGCCTGAAGTTGGTGACGTGCCCGAGCACCAAGAGGTTGCTATTCCCCTGGTCTCGTGTCATGAAGATAAGGGGACTGAGCTCTTTGTGGCCGAGTTTCTAGCTGTTGAAGGTGAAGGCCAAATGGAGGAAGCCATTGCTAGGGATGAGTCGTCTGGCGAGCACCAAAGAGAAGAGGCAATTCCTGAACTTGGTGATGCTGAGGTGGTAGTTCAAGAGGATGAAGAGCAAGGGGAATAGGTTCCCCTACAGCCTGTTGGGGCAAAAGTAAAGGTCCCCATAAGAGAGGATCGAGACAGTGAGGCTGGCTTCGAAGAGCCCGTGTAGGTTGCGGCTGAGACTGCCTATGAGCCTGAAGGGCAAGAATCTCTAGGCTTCGCCCTCGTTTCAGAGGAGCCATTGGCATAGATGGCTATCACTTCAACTAGCTCGGCCCTTGAGTTCGAGGTGTCTTCAACAATGGTGTCCTCAGCAGCACTATCCAGACCTGTTTTTTATGGTGTTTCTAACATGATTGAAGGCATATTTAGAGCAGGCATCAGGGCTTGAGCGAGCTGCCTTTCAATGAGCTGGGAGAAGGTTTGGCCAGGCTGAGGGAGATTGTTGTGACTATTGGGTGCCAGAAGTGCTTTCCCATTTTGATGCAACTCTAAACGAGTTAAAGAGCTAGCAGTGGGGAGTGCCGCAT
Organism: Amborella trichopoda; assembly: GCF_054954075.1. Taxonomy (NCBI): domain Eukaryota; kingdom Viridiplantae; phylum Streptophyta; class Magnoliopsida; order Amborellales; family Amborellaceae; genus Amborella; species Amborella trichopoda. The sequence goes on along the minus strand of NC_142337.1, from coordinate 44,120,263 downwards.
CATGAGGAAGAAACCAGAGGGATAGCCTCCTTGGAAGAGTAGATGTTGTGCAGTTGCGAGAAGATATATGCTTATATTGAGAAGAAAGCCTTGATAACTGGGCACCAGTAGGACCTCAAGAGAGAGGCACAAGGGATCTTTAAGAGAATGATCAAAGTCAGAGAGGCAATGCGAATACTAAAAGAAGAAGTCACGGGCTGGCTAAAAGGAAGGCCATGCAGACCTCGTTAGCTGCAAAGTTATCCGAACTCGATGGCACAATTGAGTCAAAAATTGTGGTGATGACATAGGTGACTCAAACAACAGCACAAAGATCAATAAGATGATTGATCGTTTTTTAGCATGTCATTCCCCCTTTTTTAGTATTTGTGTTATGACTGATGAATAAAGCGCTTCTCTTTTTTATTGACTTTACTACATGATTTCATTCTCTCTTTACTTTTGCTGCGCTTCATGTGATTCTTTTGAATGTTTCTCGACACTTTCATTGTGCTAAGAGACTAATACCCTATGCCTTGTTTGGCCGCATGGTGGGCTACCGTGGCTTGGATAGCTTCGAAATAGGTAGTCGTTGCTTTTTCTCCTTTCAAGGTCTTATTGGCCAAGGGCTCATAGTCCATTTTCCTCATGATTTGGTGAGCCTGGTTGTTATAGATAGTCCAGTCAGGAGGGGCTTCGGCCTCTGTTAGTGGCGCGTTTACTTCAAGCTCATATCAATCTTTTCCATCATCGCATGCATCATGTCCTCAAACTTGTTCATATGATCCTCCTGCGCATCATCGAGCTCGTTTATAACCATGATGCTTACCGTTTCTCTAGGGAGGTCAACGTTAGTGGCAGCTGAAGGCTTGCAAGCTTGATGGGTCGTACTTAATAGGTTAGTCAATAGGGGGCAGCATGCCCTGACTAAACTCGACTCTTATACACGGATCGTATTTGGATTGGTTCTCAACTGTCTTGGGACCGTGGCTACTGAGTGGTCGGGTCTTCTTCTATGACAGTAACCACAGCATAGGGCTCATGGAGTTCTTCTTCAGGCTTTATCATCTAAAGAGGGTAAAAGGGATTCAGGCGAAGAGGGTCATCAAAATTGGTTGTTTCGACTGCTTTGGTCTCTTCCCTGGTCCAAATTTGCAGACCTCTATTGCATTTAGCGTTGGGGTTTTGAGGACCTCGAAGCCAAAACTAAGATCTAAGACACGGTTGGTCAGCTCTTCTCGCATAAGAGAAAGCTGTCTTCATCAAGTGTGACAATGGATGAGGGCCAGGAACTGGAGTCATCTTGGGCCGGGGAGGATGAAGGACTCGATCTTTCATGAAGTCCATGCTCCGAACATTCTTATGAGCTCCAGAGATAAGACCTAAGTGATGGGGCTAGTTCAGGATGGTACTCTTGGAGAAAACTTTCAAGTACCAAGGCTGAAGGTGCTTCCTTGATGAAGAAGAAGTAGGCAGGAGTAGGGTTGACTCATGAGGAGGCATGAGTTGAGGGTGAGGGGATGCTTGAGATGGCGACGCGTGTGCGCCCTTTGAAGAAGGATCTCGGGGGACCTGGTGGTCCACTCAAGCTCATGCAGGTGACCTGGCCTTAGGAGGCCGAGAACTACGAGCAGGTGTCTCTAAGAGAACGGGTGCATACCTGCTCCTTACAGGGTGCGCTTGTGTGTGCATAATAGGAGGACGAGGAAGTTTTCTCTGATGTACTTGGGTTGGTGTAATCACGACATTGCCTCGAGCAGTGAGATGCATATCAGTAGCATGCACAGGACCTGGCCTTGGAAGGTTCGATCTTGGACACGGACCCGAGGTAACAGAAAGGTTGCCTTGAGGTGTGGCTGAGGTTGCCCTGAGGTGTGGCTCTAGGGATAGAGACCAATGGTGTAGGAATGTGGGGGGTAGCCTTATGGCGACCCACAGAAGCAACGACAACTTGCTTGCCTTTTGCAGAAAGGGACTGGGCAGCCTTTCGGCATACCTCAGAAACACGACTGGCAAGTGACTTGCCGGTGGTTGGGTGCATGTTGTGTGGGGCAATATAAGTGCCGCCCATGCAAGGAGCCTTGGTGGAGTTTCCACTAGAGCGAATTGATGAGGAGTGAGGGATCTTCAAGTCCCTCCTCACACTAGTCCAAGTTAAGAACTGGGAGCTAGACAGGGGTCCTTACTCAAAAGGATGGTCGAGAACAAAGTTGAAGGAACTTGTTCCCTAGTTAGGTGCCTCGATCTCGCCCCCCGAATTTGGATCATCGGGGGGCACGCGTCTCGAGTTTCGAGGGAAGACCCAAGGCATTTCTCATATAGCTCTCTCAGGAACCTCATTAGAGAATGGGGACAGATGTTACCAACCAGTGAGAGAGGAATTTTAAAGGTGGGTTCGGGACTTACTCAAGCTGGCTCGCGTGGGCGCCCTCTTAGATCACCAAGAAAGCCCTTGAGTGATGAAACTAGTTTGGAATCGTCTCCCTTGGCTCGTATTTTTCTTATTTTCTGCAATTACACACATATATGGTAAAGGTTGCAAGGCGGGTGAGTCAGACCTCACCCTTTTCCTCTTTGGTGAACGTATACAAGCAGGCACATTCAAAAAAGAAGAAGGGAAGAAAGACGGGAGAGAGAAGAGTCCGATTGAGCAAGAGGATCAAGCTCACGAGTATTGACGTGTTAGTAAAACAAGCTCGATACTATGACCGGCTCACAGGATTACTACTAGATATCATTATCAATACCAACTAGCTAAGCACGATAGTCAGTCTGTCGTGGCAATAAAACAGGCTAAGCAATTCTGGCACAACAACATTACGGCTAGATGACAAAACTTCCATGAGAGGCTAACCTCAATCCCTCTTAGTCAAACAAAAGGATAACATAGTGGTGGTCATGGGGGAAAGGATGAAGTAAGAGAAGAAGGGAACAGACAAAGGGGGGGGGGGGAGGGGGGGAGAAAAGACAAGAAGATAAAAGAGGGATGAAAGGAAGATACAGTCGGCGCTAAACATTGTCGACTGTTTCAGAAGAGAAGAGAGAGAAAAGATAGTCGGTGCTAAACTTCACCAACTGTCAAAAGAGAAGAGAGGGAGAGAACTAACTGGCGCTCGAATTGCGTCAATTGTGATGAGAGTGAAGCAAGGGAGAGAGATCGAGCAGGTGCTGTGATTCACTGATTATGGCAAGAGTGGAGAGAGAAATCTAACATGTGCTAGGGTTTGTCGACTGTTAGAAAAGAGAGGAGAGAAAAATTCAACCGGCTTTGGGGCTCGTCAACTATTAGGGAAGAGAGGAGAGAGAAAACCCCATCTGGTACTGGTGTTGAAAGAAGAGGAAGAGAGGGAAAACCCCATGTTGCACTGGAGATGAAAGAAGAAAACGAGAGGGAAAAGCCCTCCTAGCTCTGGGAATGAAAGAAGAAGAAGAGAGGGAAAACCCGACCCTTCGCTGGGGATGAAAGAAGAGGAAGAGAGGGAAAACCCCACCCGACGCTGGGGATGAAAGAAGAAGAGGAGAGGAAAAACCCCAGCCGTCGTTGTGGATGAAAGTAGAAGAGAACCAACCGGCGTTGGGGATGAATGAAGAAGATGAGAGGGAAAACCCCACCAGGCGCTGAGGATGAAAGAAGAAGAACCAATCGGTGCTAGATTTGCACCAGTTGCAATGAAGAGGAGAGAGAGAGAGATGAGAGAAAGAGGGGAGGAGAGAGAAAGTTACCTGCCCAAAGGGTACTGACCCTTTTCTTCTTCCTCCTCTTTCTCTCTCTTCAAGACGTACTCATAGGCTCAAGTAAGAATGAAAATTTCTATTGAATTCTCAAAGAATGAATCGAGTCTCCTTTTACGATGAGACAGTGTTTGTTTATATAAAATTGGGCCCAAACTTGGATGGATGCCCAAAACTAACCCAAATTGAAGGTAGTTACGATTTAATTGAATTTAGGGAAATTCTAAAAATGGGTGCAAAAATACTTTTTGCCCTTACTTGATAATGTGTGAAAATCTAGAACAGTCCCTACTGTTACCCGAGATCTTACGTGATCTTCCATGGCTGACCCAGAGGTGTTCTGATGCTTGCTTGATCAAAAGATTATTGTTTTCTTCTAGGGCTCGGCATGACGATCATTTTGATACCAAGTTGGAGCCATGAATCATGTTTTTGAGCCATGATCAAGAGACTTGAATCGTGGATAAATCTTGAAAACTTCGGATCAATTGTGTGCTCGTTCCTTGATATTTCTTTGTAATTTATTTATTGAATCACACTGAGCATGCCATCACGATCACGTTGCAACAAACGTAGCTTGATTTTTTGTCCGGATGAAGATTTGTCGTCTTGTGTTTTTTACCAGCTCCTTTTCTACTTTTTCTTCACCAAGCAAGCACCTCGAGACCTGGTACTCAAAGGTTTTTGCTAAGGGTACCATCTTGTGTCAACCGCCTTAAGTCAGGCATGCACCCAAGCCCCACAAGGGAATTTACTGTAACGGCCTGATGTTAGACAGAGGCCTCCAGCCTCCAAGGCAGAAACCCAAGTTGCCTTCTGTCCTTGGACCCCACTCTCTGCTCCAATTAATAGACATAGCTCTCGCATGCTCAAGAGGAGTGGGAAAATCTAAATCTCAGGCCCGGTTTTGGGGTGGAGTTCATAACAGCCTCAAGATTAAGTAGAAGAACGGCCTCTAGATCTTGACCAGAGAAGCCTCTAAGGAAATTGAGGTCACCACCCTTTGTGACCTCTTGCATCATAATCCCCTTTTCGCTCTTCAGATTTTAGAACCTGAGCAGGTCTAAGAATATTGCACGGTGATCATTGCTTAGAAGCCACAGTCCCATGACTGTCGAGAACCGATCCTCACAAGGTCGGCGTACAAGGCTCGAGTTCAATCGGGGCATGCTGAGCCCCTGTCGAACGATTTGCCTCGCACGACTTGCCAAGCCTGGCAGTCCACTACTCCACCTAGCTCTGATCTTCTAAAAGAAATGGTCAGTGTTATGGTGATCAACGACCAGGACGACGCCCAAGAAGAGCGGATGAACAGATTCGAGTAATGATGCAATCCTTCCTCGAAAAGATGGAATGCGTAGAAGCCTATAGGTCCCCTTCTTCTCACCATGAGACCGATTCCCCATCTGGTGAAGACACAATTCCTAGACAAACTCCCCCACCAGTCTCCCAAGACAGCTCTACTTCTCGCATGGTTTCTTAAGCTGTTATAGACACCACGGTGACCCACAGTCTCAAGAACAATGTCCCGGGCATGCAAGAGGCGCCGCTCTACCAGAAGCCATATCCTTCATATATCAATCAAATATCATTTCCCCCAAACTACCAATAAGGGAAGCTCCCCCTATTCAACGATACTATGTCCCCTCACCAGCATACTACTCACATCCAAGCGGGTTGTTGAGAGACAACAACTGATGGGCGACTCCTCCTCTGTCAGTTCATTGAGACTCTCGAAGGGCCAGCCTTATAGTGGTATGCTTGGTTACCTCCAAACTTGGTATACAGGCAGGAAATGGAGCAGTTGTTTTACCAATGCTTCTACAAAGTCCAAAGGAATGTGGAAACCATCGAGCTCCTCACCTTGACTCAAGACACTCGTGAACCGGTCGACAAGTTCCTAGCCCGATGAAGAGAGTTGGCAACCTTTCATGCTACTCCCATGATTGAAAAAGAAGCAGTTAAAACCTGCATACGAAATGTGCTGCTCTAGATCACCCTACATGTCGAGGCCTCTAATCCACCATCCATGTTAGAGCTCATCTCTAAAGCAGTTCGTATAGAAGGTCTGTCTAAGCACCATGGTGGATCTCGCCAACAACCCTCTGGCTCTAACTCTCACTCCAACAATCGAGGCAACTAGCAGAAATCGATGATCAGTGTGGCTGTCACCGTGACTGACACTAAGAATGTCGCCCCTCAAACCCTAGACCTCTCCATGGCACAAACGTCTCAGGCCGAGAGCAAGCAGCAGTCTTATAACAAGGTCCCACCTCTTGAAAATATTAATCGAAGTGACTACTTGATCCAACACTAGAGCAAGGTGTATCCTTTTGACAAGGAGTCCTGCACTGCTTCGATTACTACTTGAGCAAAACATGTTCCAGCTGTTGGAGGTCAACACTTAAGAACAAGCTGGACATGAGACACACGAGAGGTACTACACCTATCACAAGAATGTAGGCCACCCCACTCAGGACTGATATAAGCTCAAAGACACTATCAAAGCCGTTATTAACATGAGTAAGATAAAAGCTCGAAGAGTTAAAGAAAGTGTTTGGGGAAACTGAGGCTTCTCACATAGTGACAATCCAAGAGGGAGATGAGGAACCCGCGATCCTCCATGCACTGTTCTCCATAAAGCTTGACGAAGGACTCGTCACGCCTAAGCTGACAAGGCGGCCCAAGTTCCTGCCTTTAGGAACTGAGAACCTCTGGTGCGCGTATCACCAGACACGAGGCCATGACTTGAGTGAATGCACTGGCTTCCAGGGTAACCCAGAAGTACACCCTCAAGTCCCTCTTCCACCAGTGCAACAAGAACTCTCGACATAAGCTCAGGGAAGCATTGAGCTAGACCCTCTGTAGGCACTCTTCGAGCTGATGTTCCAACAGGGTCTCGTCACTCCCATGCCTGTCAGGTAGCCTAAGCGCCTTGCTCAAGGTATAGAAAATCTCTGGTGCCCATACCACTAGGTATGGGGCCACGAGCTGAGGGAATGCTCTAGGTTCGAAGCTGTAGTCGCGGAGAAAGTACAGAAAGGCCACATTGTTTGTGCTGTCCTCATATAATCACTCTCATTCAAGAGGAAACCCCACTATAGGCCCTCTATGATCATACACTTGATCCTTCAGAGCCCTCAACTTCTCAGCCTTGAGAACTCTACCATGGACGAAGTAGACTCAAGTCCCTGAAGCGTGAAGTAATCGACCAAGCCAGGGTTACTCATCAGCCTAATGAGATGAACCAAATCCCTCCTTAAGTATCCAAAAGGAGACGAGAATCCAGGTCCACTCACCGAAGGAATCGTCTTCCTCAACCACCAGTTGAAGAAGAATTTATCTGGTCTCTTCCTCCACTGCCAACCTTACAGGACTTCATCTCAGGAGCAGCTCGCCTTATCCTGTCGTCTAATCAGACGGAAGTCCCTGAGTCATTAACCGCTCGAGAGTAGTCCAATGCGGGCGACGACTCTAAAAGCCCCCCCCCAATGGTAAGAGCTGGGGCAAGACCTAAAATCACATGTCCAATTTCGGCGACGAAGTAAAAAGCTGCTTGGAACATTCTAACTCTTCTTCTCCTCCCTCCTCTTCTATTTCTTCCACAAGTGCAGCTCGAAAGTGCTCAAACTTTGACACTCTAAATAGAGAGCTCGAAACTACCAACATCAGCAGGTCGCAACGGAGGTGCCTAAGAAAGATGCTGACCCATGCGGGTGGACTTTGGGCAGTTGTTGACACTCTGGTAGCCCGAACCAAAACCGAGCCATCCTCAAGCTCCTCTTCCCACAAGGCCTATCATATGATTCAATTTCATGAAGCGTCACTCAGCTTGGGGCAAGTACTAAGTGACCCCAATCACGAGGTCATGGACTCCCCGTTCAAAGCCGACCCTTTCATTGCTTGGTCTGCCGAGGGACCAGAAATCGTCTCCCACATTGGGCCCTCCTAGAAGCCAAAATGTCGTGATTGTGGGTCTTAACACTCGAGGTTAATGAAAAGCCTTGTGAATCCCTTGACAAAGAATTACAAGAAGCTCCAGAAGAGTGGGAAGAAGGTGGTCAGGCCACAGTTGACGGGATCAAAGAGATAAACTTAGGGAATGAGGCCGACCTAAGGTGAACTTTCATCTCGGCAAAAATGTTCCCAAAAGAGAAAGAAAGTTTTATTTCCCTCCTCTGAGCAAGCTGGGACGTCTTCGCCTGACATTATCATGAGATGCCTTGACTAGACCCTCAAGTCATTGTCCATCGTCTCGGAATTGATCCAACCATCAAACCCATGAAGCAGAAATCAAGAAGGTTTAGACCTAACCTCGAGATGGCGATCGATGCTGAGGTGAACAAGCTCAGGTAAGCTGGATTCATACACGAACTCAAATACCCAAGATGGTTGGCAAATGTTGTCTCAATCAAGAAGAAGAATGGCCTAATCAGAGTCTCTATTGACTTTTGCGAGTTGAGCACCGCCTGCCCCAAGGACGAGTTCCCCCTACCTTTCACTGAGATGCTTGTTGATTCTACGGCTCATTGCCAAATCTTCTCCTTCATGAACGGATATTCTCGTTATAATCAAATCAGGATGGCACCAAATGATGAAGAGGCCACTGCGTTCTTGACCCCAAAAGGTGTCTTTTGCTACACTGTGATGCCTTTCAGGTTAAAGAATGCTGGTGCCACGTACCAGTGTGCCATGTGGACCATCTTCAATGATATGATCCACAAGGAGGTCGAGCGTTATGTGGATGAACTGGTGGTGAATTCTGAAACAAAAGACGCTCACATACAAGACCTTCAAAGTTATTTGAACGGCTGCGACATCACCAACTCAAGATGAACCCCTTGAAATGCGCAGTTGGTGTACGCTCAGAAAAATTCTTGGGGTTTATTGTGAGGTACTGTGAGCTAAAGATCGACCCGGTCAAAATTGAGGCAATTCAGGACATGCCACCGCCTAGAACCCTACATGAACTACGATCTCTCAAAGGACAGTTGGCCTACATTCGAAGGTTCATCTCCAACCTTTCAGGATGATGCAAGCCCTTTTCACACCTCCTGAAGAAGGACACTCCCTTCATACGGGATGAGGCGTGCCAAGCCGTAGTCCATGACATCAAGAGTACTAGTTGAATCCTTCCATACTCTGTACGTCAGTGTTAGGAAGGCCTCTCACCCTATAAGTGACCGCTCTTGATGAGTCACTTGGGGCACTCCTAGCATAGAACAATGATAAGGGGAAAATGTACGAAGGACTAATGACGATCTTTGAGGATAAGTAGTAGTAGTAGGAGCTAATTCGGACAAAATCGAAGGATTCCGAGATGGACAATGAGACAAAGTTGCCTACCAACGAGCAAAGCCCCAGCAAGTTCAATCATTAGCGCAACGTCAAAGCCCTCGTTGTGAGGGCTTTTTGCTGCTGCCCAAAAGCCATAGTCGCAAGTGAAGCAAGCGAGCAATGAGAGACATCGCTATATTATCTCAACCGTAGGATGCAAGGAGCCGAGAAAGATGTTTCTAGCCTTGATCTTTGAGGTACATAAGCTCTGCCATTACTTGCACGGTCACGAGGTCAAGTTAATCTCCAAGGTGGACCCGATCAAGTTCCTTATGACCTGACCATGTCTGTTAAGATGCTTGGCCAAGTGGGCATTATTGCTGATGGAGTTCGACATCATGTATGTACCACAAAAGGCAATCAAAGGTCAAGCCTTAACATTCTTTCTCACGACTCACCCAGTCCCTTCGGACTCTCCCCTGTCAAGTGATCTCTCGTATGAAGAAGTTTTCTATATAGTGCTAACTCAATCGTGGGAGATGTATTTCGATGAAGCATTCCAATCTGATGGAGGGGGTTCCAAAGTCGTGCTCTTGAATCTTAATGATGGAATGATTCCTCTATCCTTTTCACTGGTAGAGGCATTTTCTCATAACGAAGCTGAATATCAAGCCCTCATAATCGGATTGGAGATCACCCAGGAGCAAAACTTGGGGCAGCTGAACATCTTCGGCGACTCTGATCTGGTCATTCGGCAGCTTAAGGGGATTTATGACGTAAAGGAAGGATACTTTCAAGCCTTATCATGACACAACTGAATCTTATATGGCCCAGTTCGGTGATTTCTCCCTGAGTCATGTCCCTAAAAGACTAAACTCGCAGGCCGATGAGCTCTCAAAGCTCGGGGCCACCATTCAGCTGTCTTCATCAAGGCCGACGCCTGTCTGAGTAATAGAATGGAGACATGTCGACTTGAGAACCGAAGTTGATGCAGATGATGAGAGAGATGTCTTCCCTGAATGCCTGCCTTACCCATTCAGAGCACTCCTTACAGTCAAGGATTTCATTAAGGCAGAGCAGGAAATGTCCCGAGGTAAAGAACCTAAGGCTGAGAAGCAAGAGCCTAAATTCCTTGACCTAATGTGTATAGAGGTTGAACAAGTGGAAGACTGGAGGGAGCCTATTATGGACTTCATAATGCATGGAAGGCTGCCTCAGTATCTAGCGGAACGTAATGGCATACGATGGATGTTTACCAAGTACACCCTTCTCGATGGGGATGTTCTCTTTTATCGATCACTTGACGGAATTCTCCTCTGATGCGTCGATACCCAAGAAGCAAGGAAAGTACTCAAAGAAGTACATCCAGGTATCTGTGGGCTGCATCTGTCCGACCCTAAGCTCTACGAGCGCAGAGGCAGACTCGGCTATTATTGGCCTTCAATGGTGGCTGATGCCCAAAACTATGCTAAAAGATGTCAGGTGTGCCAAATGCACTCAAGCCTCATTCATCAACCCCCCGAGTCTCTCAATCTTACAGTGACATCATAGCCCTTTTCCAAGTGGGGTATGGACATTGTAGCACCCATCGACCCTCCTTCTGCCTTGGGTCATGCCTTCATTCTAGTAGCGAAGTATCGTTAAATTACTTTTTCAAGTGGGCTGAGGAGATCCCTCTCAAGCAGTTTTTAGGGACCACTTTGGCCAATTTTGTTCGTCACCACATTATATACCGGTTCGAGGTTCCAGACCGAATAATCTCTTATAATGGCCCTCAGTTCAGAAGCCATCACATTGATCACCTTGCAAACCAGTTTGTTTCAAGTGGAAATACTCGACCACGTACTACCCTCGAGCCAACGATTTAGCTGAGGCGTGCGGGGTGCTTCAGAAGTCAGTTCGAAGTCAAGGAAGAATTGACATGAGAAGCTGCCTGAAGCTCTATGGACCTACTCCTTATTCCCTGGTCTATAGAGGTGAGGCGATTTTACCCCTTGAAGTTCAAATACCTTCACTCTTTATCGCTATACATCAGGGACTGGCTGAAGATGAGAGGGTCAAGCTTCTTTACCAGGAGTTGGATGCCCTTGACGAAAAAAGACTAGAGGCCTATCAGAACCTCGAGCTTAATCAAAGAAGGATGAAGAGAGCCTTTGATAAGTCTGTCAAGGTTCTCTCATTTGCTCATGAGGAGGTAGTCTTAGCAGTAAAGAGATCCATTGTCATTCATGGGCGTCGCAAAGGAAAGTTCGAAACTAAGTGGAAAGTGGTTAGGTGCCTCGATCTCGCCTCTTGATTTGGATGATCTAGCGGCACGTGTCTCAGGTTTTAGGGGAACTCGGGACTTGAGAGCACTCTGTTGGGAGCCTTGCTCAAGAACAAGGGCAGGTCGACCAACTGATAAGAGAGGAATTTAAGGATGGTGTTCGGGACTTACTCTGGCTGGCTCGCGTGGGCTCCCTCTTAGATCACGAAGAAAGCCCCTTGAGTCGTAAAACTAGTTCAAAATCACCTCCCTTGGCCTGTATTCTCCTGTTTTTCGCAATCACACACACATGGAAAATCTTATAAGACAAGTGGGTCGAGGGACCCCACCTTGCGTTTGAGTGAACGTACACATGCGTGCACATTCAAAAAGAAGAGAAGAAGAATGAAAGATTAAGATTGGGATAAGAAGAATTTGATCAGGCGGTTAGAGAGACAAAACTAGTAGGTAATTGACCAGACATGGTAGTAAAACATGCTCGGTAACTCAGACCGGCTCAACAAAATTACTACTAGACGACAGTATCAATACCAACAAGCTTGACACGATAGCTAGTCTGTCGTGACAGAAAAGCGGGCATAGTAACTATGACTGGCACAATGACGCTACTGCTAGATGAAATAATTACCATAAAATGCTAATCTCAACCCCTCTTGATCAAACAAAAGAGTAGAAGAAAGAAAAGAGAACAGAAAGAGAAAGAAGAGCATAAAAGATGATAAAGGGGAAAGAAAGAGGAAGAGGAAGAAGAGAGAAGAAAAGTGAGGAGAAGAAGTAAGAAAGAGAAGGAAGAGGAAGAAAGGCACAAATGGGGATGGGTTGTGAAGAGGGAAGACTCAGACGGCAATGGGCTTCCACCGTTTATGATAGAAGGGGAAGGAGTAAACACAGACAGTGATGTGTTTCCATTGTCTATGACAGAAGGAAGAAGAGAGAGAAGACATAGGTGGTGTTGTGCTTCTGTCAGCTCTATAGAAAGAGAGAATAGAGAGAGGACACAGGCACTGCGATGTCTCCATCGTCTGTGATCGAAAAGAGAGAGAGAAGGAACACAGGCAGCAATAGGCTTGCAGCGGTTGTGTCAAACGAACAAGAAGAGAGAGAAAATAGAAAACACAGATTGCAATAAGCTTGCACAGTTTGTGACCGAAAAGAAAGAGAGAGAGAAAACACAGGCAATAATAGGTTTGCGCCATTTGTGACCGAAAAGAAAGACAAAGAAAACACAGGCGGCAATAGGTTTGTGCCATCTATGATAGAAAAGAGAAGGGAGAGAATTTTGACAAAGGCCTGACCCACCACTTGCCCAAGGCCCAGCTCATTATTCATGCCTCAGAAGCAGGAAGGCATCACGTCAGACGATAGGTCTGCCATGTGTGACTGGAGAAAGAAAGAGGAGCAGGGAGAGAGAAACAAGATAGATTAGAGGAGGAAGAGAGAGAAAGAGATGAAAATTAAAACAAGGAAGAGAAAGGAAGAGATGAGATGGAAAATGAGAGAGAGATAGAGATGAGACAGGAGGGGAGAGAAAATAAGGGAGAGAGTAAAGAAGAGGAGATAAAAGAGGAGAGAGAAAGTTACCTTATCGAGGGTACCAGCCCTTTTCGTCTCTCTCCTCTCTCACCCTCCAAGATGCACCCACGAGTTTAAGCAAGAATTGAAATCTTTATTGAATATTGAATAATGAACCGAGGGTTTTTTTAAAATTAGGCCTTGCAAGTTTATTAGAATTGGGCCCAAACATGGGTGGAAGCCCAAAACCTACCTAAAATTGAAGATAATTATAATTTAATTGAATTGAAATAAATTCTAAAAATGGGTGCAAAAGGACTGTTTTTCCCCAGCCTAAAAATGTGTGGAATTTGAGAACAGTCCCTGCTGCTGCCTGAGAACTTGTGTGATCTTCCATGACTGATCCAGGCTTTCTCTGGTGCCCGTTTGATTGAAAGATAATTTTTTTCTTGTAGGGCTTGTCATGGTTTTTTCTTGTAGGGCTTGTCATGGGGATAGATTTGATACTAACTTCGAGCCATGGATCATGTTTTTAAGCCACGATCATGCGGCTTGAAGTTTGGATTAATCTTGAAACTTCAGATCGATAGTGCGCTCTTTCGCTGATGTTTTTCTATGATTTCTTCGTCGAATCACATTGAGCATGTCGTCACAATCAAGTTGCAACAAACGCAACTCGATTTCATGTCCGGATGAAGATTTTGTCGTCTTGAGATTTTGACAGGAATCTTGAAATCTGGCAGCTGGAATTTATAGCAAATTTGGTGCCTTCATGTGTGAAATCCAACCGTTCATCGTACGAGGGATTCAGACCAAAGATAGCCTCGGACCTTATGCACATAATACAATTGGTTTCACATTGAACGGGTAGGTGAACACCGTGATTTAGCTACTCGAGTGAGGCGTGCTGCTGCTAATTTTTTTGAAATTTTCTTCATAGATCAGCAACTTCGTTCTAGTTTTTCTCCTACTTGGGCATCATCACACGGCATACCACCTATCGAAATACTCGTCTTGATGTGAAGAACATGTTCACAAAATTTAAATGCGATCTGACTTGGAACGAGTGAAATATGGGCCCCAAAAGTCACTACTCGTGACTGTGAAAATGACCACCTTTAATGGTGTTTTGGTGCAGGGTGCCCACATGGGAATAGTGTGCGACCTACCCCTTTTCGGTATTTTACCCATAACTTTATCCTGGCGTTTCCAATTAAGATAAAACATGACCGATAGGGGTTTGCAACTGTGCTAGATTCAATGACGGTGGCCCCACTGTTGTTTGATGCACAAAAAATATAGTTCTAATTGCGGGGTCCATTTTAGGGTGCTAGAGGCCGATTTTGCCGAAATTATTTCTTTGACTTTACTGCCTTAAACATGTTTGATTGAGATGAAACTTGGCAAGTGGCCTTTTGAAATGCTTATGAAGAACTTAACCACTTTTGGTGACATTATGAGACTGTCAAAATTTCCACTGTATGTTGACGCTTTATTGACCTGGTTCCTCTTTATTTCGCATCAGGGACCAAGGTGATCAAAAATGTGTTCAAACGGCTTACCCAGTCGAATGTTGTTATTCGAGAGAAGCGAGAAGGACAACAATAGGAAAATTTCTTTTTACTTTATTGCTTTTATCTTCCTAGCCACAGGACCACATGAACACCGTGGAGTTTCATGCAATGCTGCATCCAGGATGCTCGAACGTTTGGATGCAATGTACAGATCAATCCATGGAGACTTTAGGGGGAGAAGAGACTTTTTTAGAGGGATCTTGTCGAGGTCCTCACCCTCGCATGGACTTTTTGTGATTCTGAAGCTGAAGATTTTATACAGACCTCATTAGTTAGAATCAGGTCCGTCAAACAATTTAGTGCCATGATGAAGGGCATTTTTCCCATTTGGTCTAGGTTTCTTTGTTTTGGATGGACAAAAAAAGAGCCTTTGGTATGTGATCGTCTACATTGTGCACTAGATACTCCTTGACGGCCAGGGTACCTCAGTTTATCGAGGTGACCGGCTTTGGGTATAACCCCTACCCACTGTTGGCAGTCTTGCGTAACAGGTCCAAAGTCATAATAACTTAGCGTTCTTAGGGTGTCTTTGGTTTGTTGGAGTGACTTTCTTATTTGTTTACTCTGAATGGTCTACTGAAGAGCCTTTTATTATTCTTTGGTAGGTAGGGTACCTCAGTTTATCGAGGTGACCAGCTTTGGGTATAACCCTAACCCATTGTTTATCAATCTCGCGTAACAAGTCCAAAGTCATGGATGACTTAGCTTTCTTGGGGCGTCTCTGGCATCTTGGGGTGCATTTAGTAACCTCTCGAGAATGATTCTCTTCTTCATGAGACTTGTTTTGCCTTCTTGGTGAGTCTTCTGTCTTTCGAGTCCTTTTTGTGAATGGACTCAAGCTATCAGAATATTTTCCTTGAAGCTCGTATTTTTGGGTCCTGGTATTGTGACATCAGGGATTTTCTCTTTGAGTGTGGGCTGAAGCCACCTGTTGAGGAGAGCGTGCATCAACCTGTTTATTGATCCAAGCGTCCTTTATGGATTTTCACTTGAACTTGGGAAGCGACGCTGTAGAGATGGTTTCCACCAACTTCCTTTTTATTTGGCGCTCTTTTACCCACGACCTTTCGGCCATGTCCATCCTTATTCTTTCATTTTTGCTCACGATGCCCTATTGGGTTTTCACCATGCCCCGGTGTTTTTTTTCAAGAAACTCCTTTATTCATGGTTTCATGGCCATGCCCATACGTCATTTTTACTCATGGCGTTCCCTTGACAAGGTATATAACATGCCCGTTATTAGTATTCTTATCTTTCTTCCATTTTATGAAGGCGTGTTTATGGTCATACCTCCAAGACCTGTGCAAAGCCGTTTAATGTCATGCAGCTAGGACGTGCACTACAGTTTAAGGTCATACAGATGGACCATGGTGGTGACGATGTAGTGGTTTTAGCTCACTTTGGGGAGATGGCACGCGGCTACCTATGAAAGATGGATGATGTATGAAAGGTGGGTGAAAAGTAGTGACCCACTAGCTTACGACGAGTATGGGTAGCAGGATGGTTCATCGCTTTGTGAGCATGGATTAGACTCATTGGAGAATGATGAACGATGATGAAGTACATGGGCTTACTGGGGAGGTAACAAAGAAGGTGTGCGCACAAAAACGGGTCTGCTAGGGAAGACGTGCTTGAAAATACACGTAAAAGTTGTGTGCATGTATGTGGGGGTGAGTTTAAGGTCATACCTCCGGGACTTGTGCAAAGCAGTTTAACGTCATCCAGCCAAGACGTGCACTATGGTTTATGGTCATACAACTGGACCGTGGTTATACAGTTTAGAGTCCTGCAACTGGGACCGCACAGTTTCAGGTCGTGTAACTAGACCTCCACTACAGTTTAAGGTTATATAGTTTGGACCATGGTGTTGAGCCTTTTAATGTCATGTGGCCTGGATGTGGACTATGGCTTAAGGTCATATAGTTTGAACCGTGTAGTTTAGGGTGTGCAGCTAGACCTCTGCTACAGTTTAAGATCATATAGTTTGGACCATGCAGTTTAGGATCATGCACCTGGACCAACGTTGTACAGTTTAAAGTCATGCAGTCAAGACCACGATGTGGGTTGCCAAGTATGTGAAGCTTCATGGGAATAGATTTTGTAGACAGCAATCTGACTCCCTAGGGATAAAATAGTTAAGACCGGCAAGGGGTTCTGATGGAAAGAACGACTTCATTGGGGGTAATGGGAATAGGTGTGGGTCCCTTATAAGTGAAAAATTGTACCCAACTCCTAGGTGTGAGGCAGACCCACTGGGGGTTGTAGTGGTAAAAAATGATCCTATCTCCACTAGGGATAATGAGCTGTAGTACGCGTATGACTCCTACTGGGGATGAGAAGTCATGGCCTGAGTAGAAGGACCTGGGTACCACTCCGCTGGGGATAATAGGTCACGGTCTAGGTGCAACTTCACTGAGGATGACAATAATAAGACACGTGCGACTTTTAGCATGGGGCATGTGACAATGCACTATTTAGAACACAACCGACGCTAAGCACAACAAACATTATTTCTCGAATACTCAATCAGTGTTGTGGACAGCCTGTGCTATCTTTTAAACACAGCCGGCGTTGAGTCGCTGAGAGCACAACCGGTGCTGAGATTACTGAAAACACAGTCGGTGCTAGGTATTTTTTATAACATAGCTGCCTGGGTGTGGGTTAGTGTTCGGGCCTTGACCCGAGCCCGACCCGGTTCTGACCTCTGTCGCATGAGATTTCATGAGCCACAATGAAACTTGCTCGGGCCTCTGGTCAAGACCTGACCCGATCCTTCACATTGACATTTGGCCTTCTTGGACGTGACTGGGATTTTCAGTTTGCGAGGGACATTTGAGGAAAGCATCGGCTATAAAAAGGGGTGAACCCCATTTTCACTGTTTTTCACCAAAGGGTAAAAAGACTTAAGGTGAATTTTGTTTTAACAGTGAGAAAGACATTTTTGACAAGGAGCTTCGGCAAACACAGGGAGTTTCAGCAAGGGTTAGCAGAAGGTTAGCCAGCAAGCAAGGGGGTTCCGATCGAGTGAGGAGATGCCCACGGGAAAGGAGGCAAGATTTCATTGGAGTTGCAGGAGTTTCTCGGCCAGGACAAGGGGTTTTCCAAAGAACAGGGGAACTCTGGCCGTGGTTTTGTTAGTTTTGACGAAGGGAAGAGAGGGCAAAAATTGCAACAGAGAGCTACTCAAGGCATTTCAACAGGATTTGGTAGTTTTTTGGGTGGGTGTGAGTGGTTTCCTAACAACTTTGGACGAAGTCGAAGAGCTGACTGTGGAAGGGAGTTTCCGATGGGAATCCAAAGGGTGTAAAGAAACGACTCGTCACTAAAGGTGGACAGTTGCGGGAAGGAAAATAGTCATCATTCGACACATGTGAGGCCAGGACATGGTGGCAGTTGTCAAGAGCGGTAATGGGGCATGTGCAGAAAACCCGAGCGATAATTGTCTTTTGAAGACACAGTCCACGTTATACATTACTAAACATTGACGAACATTGTCGACGATAGGCATTGATAAACACAGCCGGCACAAAGCATTGACGAACACAGCCTGTGGAAGGCATTGGTAAACACAGCCGGTACTAAGCGTTAATAAGCACAGCCGGTGCTATGCTTTGAGTGCACAACCGGCGCTGCATTCTAGAAAACACATCCGGTGCTAATCTTCTGAAATCACAGCCGGCGCTAGACCATCGTAGTGGCGATCGTCGTTAGGCTTCTTGAAGCACAGGCGGTGTTATACCTCTGACAATACAGCTAAAACTTAGCCACTGAAGATGCAGTCAGGGCCTTTAGCAATTTTTCATTCAAGGGTGAATTCTTAAGCCCTTTATAATGGTTGAGTCTTCTTATCAAATTCCTAACATAAAGAACCTTACCAGCATAGGAGAGTTCGATACCAATGAATTTACTGGCGAGACTCTAGTAAGGGGCGAGCCCATTTGGCTGATAGAGTCAGTATGTAAACTAGAGTGGCCTCTGAGTGTCACCTTTATCACTGACCCGGTTCGAGCACCAGAATATAACTTCTAGGGAGAACTTGCCCACCCTAAGAAAGCGAATGGTACAAACAAAGGGGCAAATGTGGTCAAGGAAAGGCTTTCGAATATAGGGGGAGCACCAAATTTTAAAGGAATAATCTTCTTGGACCACCTGGGTGTTGGTGTCGCATAGAAGCATTCTTGAACGTGCTTCTCTGGTGGCAGCGGTTCAGTTCTCGGCCAGGTACTATGATCGATGCTCCAATAACGTCAAGGTACTTCTCGAGACATGGAGCCACGTTAGCAACACCTGACTCTTTGGACATGGGCAAGCAGGAATCTCTTTTCTAGATCTTCATTTTCTTGTTGGCCTTCCGCTGATCGGGGCCATGTATGACGATTTCATACGCCAAAACTCAGTCATCTTTGGTGGTGCTAGCTTGAGGAGAGAAAAGCCACCTATTAATCTACGAAAGGTTTTCTAGGTCTACCAATTGCTCCATGCCCAGTCTAGCAATGGTCGGGTAACCTTCACCGAATGGGTGAAATTCTTTTACGGGGACTACCCTGAAGGTGGTCGAGGTACTGCAAGAGGAAAAGGGAAGGCAATTGTAAAGGGGACGCCTCCCATCTATCAACTCATGACCAGCGACGACTGTGTCTTCTTGGCCGCATATTTGATCTTATTTTTATGCAAGTTCATGCTCCCTAGGGGGGCAGATGACATTTGTCAAGGTACCTTTTATGTAACCTGCGACATGGCAAGAGGGCATGACTATGCCCTTGCTCAACCTGTTTTGTGCAATATTTACCATGGCTTGGGGGCCATCTCCCATGGAAAATCTTACAATGACAAAGAAGGAGGGAATGTCATTGTCGCAGGAGAGGCATTTCGTGGGGACTTTAAGACTCCATTCCCCATCCATTATGTATATGGGTGGCAAGGGCCCCATTTCCCTGCCACTTATGTTAGGAGCCAGAGCACCGGGGATAAGATATGGCCCTTCTGATGAGAATTACTGGCCAAAACGCTCTCTTTCATAGCCCCGGTGTGGCTCGGAGCTTGTTTGGTCATGACTTCTTAAATATGCATCGGGTCCCATTCCCGGTTGGAAGCTTCACTGATTGTGCTTTTATTGATGAATTGGGGAAGGAGCTAGACGGTGTTCTTATGACTATCAGGGAGCTGATGTTCATATGGAGCATTGGAGGGGAATTTTTACCTTATCGGACCCCACACAGTGCCAGATTAGAAGGGTATTTCCCTCATCGTTTCACCCTTCAGCATGGGCTTAATCAGAGCTGCCCTTTCTCTATGTTTTTCCAAAAGCGACAAGGCAGAATAAACATAGGAAGGACGGAAGAGCTTGGGACTCTTTGAGAGTGTTGGCTGCCAGGACATAAATGGACCGCTTGGGCCACATGTCTAGAGATGACAGAGATAAGCAAGTATGTGATACTTAACTTTGGCAGAAGGGTCCAGGTGACCGAGGCCTATGACAACTGGTCGAGAGTCACCAGTCGAGGATACTGGATTTTGATAACCCATGGAAAAGAGAGAACAACAACTAGCATCAGAAGACTAGACAAAGAAGAGTGGTGGATCCTCTTGCTCTTAGCGAGGTATTTGTTTTGGGATATCGCTCAAACTGACAAGCTTAACGGATTCCTCGAGAGATAGCAGTCAATGACACCTCGACACAATTTCTCGTAATTAGTTTCGTATTTGAATGGAGTGAGAGCCAAAAGGTCCCAGGTCATGAGGGGCATCCCATTCAAGACTTGAACGCACTGATTGAGAGCGGTCCTCATAGTAGACTGGATGGAGGCCCTTCTCAAGGAGGGAGATCTGAAGTGGTTGCTCCTCCTCTGGCAGGGGGAAAGAAAAGGAAATGATCTAGCCCTACCGACACTGTTGCTCCGACTCAAATTAGTAGGCGTACTTGAAGACGTAGGGGTACCAAACTGCCTGTGATCTCGGAACTAGGAGGTAGCTCTTCCTCCTCTGATTATTTAGCAACTCCCTCAGTGTGACCTTTTTCGCTATCTCCACCATATTTTGTCTCTTCTAAATTGACTTCTTTTTCTTCAAAGACTGAGGCAAACAACTCTAGCCCTTGCAAGCCCATAGTTATTGGTTCTAATTAGGAAATGACTCAAGAACTTGGGGAGGCACCCCTAAATCCAAGGATAATTCTTGAGTCAGATCCAGCTCCCATAAAGACCAACAAGGCTGAAGGCCTTGGAGCGATTGCTCTAGGCAGGGAATCTAATAATGATGTGGCCTCTATTCTTCAAGGGTTTAATGCCCCAACTGCAATAGGGATGGTGATTCAAGAGGAAGGGCCTATGGTTCATGATGCCCATGAGTGTCAAGAGGTTGTTGCCCCCGAGGGCATCGGTCATGAAGATGATGGGGTTGAGCTTTTTGTGGCCGAGGTTTTGGCTGTTGAGGGCACATGCCAGATGGAAGGAACTATGGCTGAGGCTAAATCGGTGATCGACGAAGGCCAATGGGAAGAGGTAGTTCCTGAACTTGCTAATACTGATGTGGCAGTTCAAGAGGGTGAGAAACAAGGGGAGGGGGCCTCTTTAAAGAATACTGCAACAGAAGTGGTGGCCCCCATAGGCGAGGGTCAAGGCGATGAGGCTGGTATTAAAGAATCCAAGCAAGTTGAGGTCGGGGCTGCCTCTGGATCTGAGGGGCAAGAAGCTCTGGACTTTACCATTGTTTTAGGGGAGCCAGTGAATCAGATGGCTATCAATTCTACAAGCCTGGTCCGTGAAGCCGAAGTCTCTTCAGTTGAAGCAATGCCGGCAGCATCATCTCGGCCCATTTTTAGCGGGGTTTCGGGTATAATTGTAGGCTTAAGGGAGCTGCCTTTCAATGAGCTGGGCAAGGCTTTGGCCAAGCTTAGGAAATTTGCTGCAGCGACTACTATTGTTGGGAATGTGCCAGAAGTCCTTTCCCATTTTGATGTAACCCTAATGAGTTGGAGGGCTGGCTATCTGGAATACTGCATCATGAGGCAGAAACCAGTAGGCTAGCCTCCTTGGAGGAGTCAATCTTGCGTCGTCACGAAGAGATAGATTCTTGCACTGAGAAGAAGGCCACTATGACTGGTCATCAGCTGGATCTTAAGAGGGAGGCGCAAGCTTGCTTCAAGAGGATGGTCGAAATAAGAGAGGAGATACGAATATTAAGGCAGGAATTCGCTGAACTTGAGAAAGAGATGATTCAGAGAAGGGCCATGGAGGCCTCTTTGATTGCGGATATATCTGAACTCACTCATACCATTGAGTTTGAAGCTGTGGTGATGGAGGAGTAGACTCAAATGGTGGCCGAACTGAAGGAACATGTCCAGGACACCGAGACTTCTTCCACAGCATGCAAAGCAGAGAGGTCAATAAGATAATTGATCATTTTTTAAAATGTCTTTTCTTTTGCCACCACTTGTAAAAGTTTGAGCTCGTGAATAAAATGCTTTTTTTCCTCTTCTGGCAGACTTTGCTGTGTGATTTCATTCTCCTCTTACTTTGCTACAACTCATGTGCCCTCTTTGGGCTTGAATGCCTCTCGAACTGCCTTTTTTTTTTTTTCTTCTAAAGGGACTGATACCCTAAGCCACGTTTAATCCTGTGACGGGCTGTTGTGGCTTCAATGACTTCTAAATGTGGAGTCATTGCTTTTTCTCCTCTTAACGTTTGATTGGTCAAGGGCTCATAATTCATTTTCCTCATCATTTGGTGAGCCTGCTCACTAGAGATAGTCCAATTAGGAGGGCCTTTAACCTTCATTGATGGTGCATTCACTTCAAACCCATCATAGGTTTTTGTCTTAGGTACGAACTCTTTGAGATGTTTTGAAGCAATATGCATAACTTCCAATTGAGTCTAGAGACTAGGAACTTTGCTTCTCAACTCTGCAAGGGGATCATGCTCTTGACGGGAAGAAGAATGTCATTTCTCAAACTGCTCTCCTCCCACGAAACCAGAGAAGTGCAGAACTTGTGGCTGGTCACTAGTTTGTACTAACCCTGTTGTGGGATGAGGAGCATCCTCTATGGTTATAGCAATCAAATTTTGAAAAATCTTTCACATCGATTGGCGTTCCACTTCTACTTTCAAGACTGTAATAGGGATATGTAGGACTTTTTGATGGTCCGGTGTATAGGTAATCTTTGGAGCTGGGAATTCTATTCCCATGGCTTGCTCAATCTCAATAATGAACTCTGGTTCATCTTCTGACCAGGGTGGCTCAGAATTGGGGACAGAGGGCAGGGACTCCTCTTTAAGTGACGATGGAGTTTCTTCAAGGATAATTATGGGGATGCTAGAATGAATAGTGGTTAAAGGGAGAATTCTGCCTTGCCTTTCTTCCCCCTTGAACATGTTTACCAATGTTCTCCCCACATCCTCAACATCTTCATGAGGTGAAGATCGTGTCCTCATTGTAGACTTGTGATCGCCATCATTCAGCTTCTGAGGCGACATCACATCCATGAAGTAATACTTAGCATCGGCGTAGTAAGTTTCGGTTACAGGAAAGGATCTTTTGTCAGCATAGACAGAATGTTGTCCCCCATCTTGACTATACTTGAAGCACTGGTGCAATGTCGATGGAACCATTCCCTGGTCATGGAGCCATGGCTGACTGCAAAGAATGTTGTAAGAAGTGTCGGTGTCGATACATGAAACTAAGCATAATCGTTTAGCTAACGGATTTGAAAACGAAGGCAAACGGTGCCAACCGGCTTCTCTCCTGACTGGTTGAACCCTTGAACTGTGACGTGGGTCGGAGTAAGGTCTTCAGACCCTAATCCCAATCGAGTAAGGATTATCCTTGGGATAAGGTTGACTGCTGACCCTCCATCTAACATAATTCGGTTGATGGGGCAAGCATGTAATTCGTCAGTCACAAAGACAGAGCGATTATGAAACTTTTCTCACAATTACAGATCGTCCTCTAAAAAGGTGATTGGCATGCATCCTCCTAAAATTGCAGGCTCCACCTCAATGGGTTCTACTTCAGTCTCATACACCTCTAGGCTAGAGAGAGCCCAAACCAAAGCCATTCAGTAGTCCTTTGAGAGCATGAGGGAATCGTAGATGCTGAGAAGGGATGGAAGCTTTCCCAAATTTCCTATCACATCAAATTTCACCTTTTCTTGGTCAAGGCTTTGTGCTCACTGGAGAATAGGTGGATTATCAGGGGTATTTGGATTGGGAAGGAGCTCAGGGAGTTAGAGGATAGGAAAATTGGAATTTGGATTAGGGCGATGTGGCGAACTAGGAAACTTCAAAGTGCTTGACTTCTGTGGTGGAGATTGCAGTGTCTTCCCTGATCTGAGGCTTATTTACCCCGTGCTGGGTGATGCTCCTGAGATTTGCACCATATGACAAGCCTCCTGAGAGTAAAAGCTCTGCCCCAATGAATCTTTTAGTCTCTGCTCAAAGTCGGGCTCAAGGGGCCACTGGGGTCTCTTTGGCTTTGATTTTTTGTGCTTCTTTGAAGAAGTTGGCTCTGCTTTGGCTTTAGCTTCCAGGGCATTAGCAACCGTTAAGAATCCAACTGTCTGGGCCAGGGTCTTTTCCAACCGCTTTCGTTGCGTCCTGCTTATGTTGATTCCTTCGAATTATCTGTCAAGAGCCTCGAAGTTCTAACATTTCAAGGTTGCACCTACAGGAGACATTAGGAAAGAAGGATGAGAAGCATAAGAGGAAGTAGGAGAAGGGTCAGAAGGTGGGGGACTTTTAAGGTCCTTCCCCTCATCGGACCGATCTGGGTAGCTTTTTACGTCATCACCAGGGTTGGACGTGCGTAGGAAATATTTTAGGACTTTCCTTTGCTTAGACCATTGGGGGGCTTTTAACGTTGTCATCCTCATTGGACATGATGTGAGGAGAAGATGACTCAGGGACGTCCTCTTGAAATGATGGAGAAGGAAGGAGGATTGTGTCAGGGATAAAGTTTTGTCAAGTTGGCAGTGGGGGAGGAGGCCTGAGAAATTCCTGCTGGACTGGTAGTTGAGTCGTCTTGTTTCTCTGACAAGCAACCCTTGTTTCCCGCCTCCTTCTAGTTTTTTGAGGTGGTGCTTGATTCGTCTCGCTCAGCTTCCGAACAACCCTAGCTTAGCGAACTACTTCTTGCCTTAAGGACTTGAGTCTGCTTCGCCCATGGTGGACTATCCATGGTTGGGAAGTCGAAGGTTTAGCAAGATCCGAGTCATCTTTACCCAGGTCTTAAGTTGCAAGGTCCTTCCGTACCAGTGGAGTAGTGACTTGGGGATCACTTACTGAAACGTTGTAAGACTCTTGACATTCCTGTATTTTTTTTTTGTGATTATATCATGGAAATTGGTACGTTCGCATAGGTAATGCCCCCATATCAGGTGGTATGGGCACCAACGGTCCTCATTTCCCAGGGCAAGGTGTCGGGGTTACCTTGCTAGTTTTGGTGTGATAAGACCTTCTTGAAGCATTATAACGAAAAAGGCATGAAGGAGACCAGGGGCTTCGTCTTCTTCTTAGACCGTTACTGCATTAGAGGTTTCTGCTACCCAGAATGCCTTTTTTAGCTCTTCAAGATTGATCTGACCCTTCTGAATCAGGACATCGATAATGTCCTTTAGCATGAAGCAGTCATCTATGAGGTGGTTGACCCTTTGATGGTAAGCATAGTAATTTTCTTGGGTATCAAGTCTAACTTGATCAAGGAGCTTGGCTTTTGGAAGCTTGATCATGTTCTGTTCCAATAATAATCAGAGTAGTGTAGGGACCCATTTCTTCTCAAAGGGGTAGACCTTGTTCCTATGCATGGTCCAAAAGTCATCCTGATTAAGATTCGCAGGTGGGGTACTCGATTGTATGACTGTTGTTGTTTTTGCTGTGCTCATGCCCTGTGAGACGTTCAAAGTCTGGGAGAGAGCCGTGATAGCTGCACTGATCACTCGTTTTTGTTGGTTGCCTCGAGTGTTAGTCCAAGAGCTACCATTGACCCGGTTTTTTCCCGAGCTTGTAGATGGTTGTCGCGACCCGCCATGGTGGGGTGATAGGCTTTTTATACAGACTGATTTAGAGATCAACTTTGACATGGAAGTCGAATTGGAAGCCTCAACATGTAGAGTGATTACGGGTTGCATGTTCTGCACACAGGTTTGAACTGCTTCCTTGTCGAGCAGGCAAATTTCTCCACCTTGAGATGAACTGGTTCACGGGCTCATCAGGGTCTTGGGTCAGAGTGAGAAGCTCAATAGTTTGAACGTCTCTCTGGACCTCGTAGAAGCGCTGGTGGAAGCATTTCTCCATTTCCTCCCAAGTATGCATTGAGTTTAGGGGAAGTCAAGCATACCACTAAAACGCTGGGCCGTCATGGGTTCCAAGAAACTGACGGAGAAGGAGTCTCCCATCAGTGCTGTTTCTTGACACACTGCTTGGAAGTGGGTGATATGCTGGTTCGGAGACGTGGTTCTGTTGAATAGGGGAAACCTCCCTTTCTTGTAGTCTTAGGGAAACGACACCTGGTCAATGTATGATGGGTACGGCCTTTGATAAGGCATTGCACCCTGTATCCTCGAAATTTGTTTGTTCTTTAAGCTATGAGTTACCATAGCATCGATGTCTGCCTGTGAAAAGGGGTGAGGGACAAAATTGTTCTATGAGGCAGAGAGAAGGGGTTGCCTTGGAGGTGCACCATCTGAGTGATGAGAATTGACCTCATGGTTAGTTGTGTGACCTCTATACAATCTATCTTCTCCATCATTGCACGCACCATATCTTCGAACTTGTTCATGTGGTCTTCCTGCTAGTCAAGTTCGTTTATAACCATTATGCTAACTGTTTCTCCAGGGAGGTTAGCCTTAGTTGCAGTTGAGGGCTTGCGAACTTGATGGGTCACGCGTGGCAGATCAGTCAGCAGGGGGTCAGCATGCCCCGACTGGACTCGATTCTTATATGCTGATTGTGTGAGGACCGGTTCTCGATGGTCTTGAGACCGTGGCTGCTAAGTGATTGGGTCACTTTCTACAACACTAACCACAATGTAGGGCTTCATCATTTGAAGAGGGTAGAAGGGATTTAGGCGAAGAGGGTCATCAGAGCTAGTTGCCCTAACTGCCTTGGTCAGAATTCATAGACCTCTACTGCCTTTAGCTTTGAGGTTTTGATGGACCTAACACCAAAACTATGATGGGGACTGCGGCTGATCAGCCCTCATTGCTCAAGAGAGAGCTGTCTCCATTAGATGCGGCAAAGGATGAGGGCCAGGGCCCGAAGTCATCCTTGACTGAGGAGGATGAACGACTTTATCTTCCATCAGGTCTTTGCCCCGAGCTCTCTTTTGAGTTCGAGAGACATGACCGAGATGATGAGGTCGGTTCAGGATGGTACTCTTGGGGTATGTCTTGGAATACCAAGGCTGGAGGTGCTTGCTCGAAGAATGAGGAGCGGGCAAGAGCAGAGTTGGCTTATGAGGACACCTGAGTCGAGGACGAGGGGCTGTCTGTGGCTAAGAAACATGTGCACCCTTTGAAGAAGGGTCACGGGTGACCTGGGGTCAGCCAGAGCTCTAGCAAGTGGTCTAGCCTTAGGAGGCCGAGAACTGCGAGTAAGTGTCTGTATGACAATAGGTGGGAGCCTGCCCCATACACGGTGTGCTAGTGTGTGCTGAGTAGAAGGATGTGAAGGTTGTCTTCTATGTACTTGGATTGGCGCAATGATGGTGTTGCCCCAAGCAGTGGGGTGCATATGAACAACATGTACAGGACCTGGCCTTGGGAGGTCTGATCCTGAACACTGACTCGAAGTAACATAAAGGTTGCCCCGAGGTGTGGCTCGAGTGGATGACCCACGAGCCTTATGGTATGTGCAAGAGGTGGAGGCTGTAGGGTCTCCGCCTTGATGTGTCGAGCCTCTAGGTATAGAGACTCGTGCTGGTGTATGAATGTGGGGGGTAGCCTTGTGGCGACCTATAGAAGCAATGACAATTTTCTTTCCTTTTGCAGAAAGGGATTAGACAGCCTTCCGGCGTACCTCGGCAATATGACTGACAAGTAACATGTCGGTGGCAGGGTGCCTATTGTGTGCGACAACAAAAGTGCTGCCGATATAAGGGGCCTTGGCTAATGTTCCACCAGAGCTAGGAGACGGGGAGTTAGGGACCTTTAAGTCCCTCCTCACACCAATCCAGGCTAAGGCTTGGGAGCTAGACCTGGGATCTTAGGTTAAAAGTAGGGTTGAGAACGAAGTTCAAGGAACATGTTCCATGGGGACACTCGCGAATGCGGGATAAGAAAATCCTCGATCTGGATGAATGGGTTATAGAACCTGGAAGCCATAATTACAAATACAGAAAATAAAAGGTGAAACGAGCTAAACAAGTACGATTCGACTAAGGGGTAATAAGTCCCTAGTGGAGTCGCCAAGCTAATTAGGTTCCTCGATCTTTCCCTTTGAATCTGGATGAAATGATGGTACGCGTCTTGGGTTTTAGGAGAACTCGGGACTTGAGATCGGTCTCTCTGGAACCATTCTAAAGAACAAGGGCAAGTGGACCAACCGATGAAAGAGGAATTTAAGGTGGGTTCCGGACTTACTCAGGCTGGCTTGCCTAAACTCCCTCTTAGATCATAAAGAAAGCCCCCCAGTCGTAAAACTGGTTCGAAATCATCTCCCTTAGCTTATATTCTCTTGTTTCTGCAACCACACACACATGGAAAATTTTATAAGACAAGTGGGTCAAGGGACGCCACCTTGCCTTTGGACGAATGTACACAAGCATGCACATTAAAAAAGGAGAGAAGAAGAATGAGAGAATTAAGATTGGGATGAGAATAATTTGATTAGGCGGTGAGAGTGACTAAACTAGTAGGTAATTGACTCAGTATGGTAGTAAAACGGGCTTGGTAACTCAGACCGGCTCAACAGAATTACAACAAGATGACAATATCAATACCAACCAGCTTGACACGATAGCTAGTTTTTCCTGACAGTAAAGCGGGCACAATAACTCTGACTGGCACAACGGTGTTACTACTAGACGAAAAAATTACCATGTAATTCTAGTCTTGACCCCTCTTGATTAAACAAAAGAGTAGAAGAAAGAAAAAGAGAATAGAGAGTAAAAGAAGAGCATAAAAGAGGATATAGGGGAAAGAAAGAGGAAGAGGAAGAAAAGAGAGGAAAAGCAAGGAGAAAAAGTAAGAAAAAGAAGGAAGAGGAAGAAAGGCATAGACGACGATGGGATGTGTAGAAGGAAGACTTAGACGGCGATGGGCTTCCGCCATCTGTGACAGAAGGAGAAGGAGTAAACATAGGCGACGATGTGTTTCTGCCGTCTGTGACAGAAGGAGAAGAGATAGAAGACATAGGCGACGTTATGCATCCGTCGGTTGTACAGGAAGAGAGAAGAGAGAGAGAAGGAACACAGGTGGCAATAGGCTTGCATCGATTGTGTTAGAAGAACATGCAGAGATAGAAAACATAGGAAGAAATAGGTTTGCATTGTCTGTGACCGAAAAGAAAGAGAGAGAGAAAACCCAAGAGGTAATAGGTTTGCGCCGTCTGTGACCAAAAAGAAAGAGAGAAAAAAAATAAGCAACAATAAGTTTGCCCTATCTGTGATAGAAGAGAGATGCGAGAGAATTCTGACAAAGGCCCAACCTGCCACTCGGCCCAAGGCCTAGCTCACTGTTCATGCCTCAAGAGCAGGAAGGCATCACGCCAGACGATAGGTCTACCATGTGCTAATGGAGAAAGAAAGGAGCAGGGAGAGAGAAACATGATATACTAGAGTAGGAAGAGAGAGAAAGAGATAAAGATTAAAATAGGGAAGAGAAAGGAAGAGACAAGATGGGAAAAAAAGAACGAGTAAGAGAGAGATAGAGATGAGACTATAGGAGAGAGAAAAGAAGGGCAGAGAGAAAAGAGGAGGAAAGAGAAAAGAGGAGGAGAGAAAAGAGGAGAGAAAGAAGAGGAGGAAAGAGAAAAGAGGAGGAGAGAGAAAAGACGAGAGAAAAGAGAGGAGAGAGAAAATAAGAGGAGAGAAAGTTACCTTACCAAGGGGTATCAACTCTTTTCTTCTCTCTCATCCCTCTCTATCCAAGACGCACACACGAGTTTAAGAAAGAATTGAAATCTTTATTGAATATTGAAGAATGAACTGAGGGTTTTTTTAAAATTAGGCTTTGTATGTTTATATAGAAATTGGCCCAAACATGGGTGGATGCCCAAAAACCATCTAAAATTGAAGATATTTACAATTTAATTGAATTAAAAGAAATTCTAAAAATAATTACAAAAGGATTGTTTTGCTCTTGCCTAACAATATGTGGAATTTCATAATAGTCCCTGCTACTGCTCGAGAACTTAGGTGATCTTCCATGACTGATCCGGGCTTACTCTAAGGCCCGTTTATCGAAAGATAATTGTTTTCTTGTAGGCCTTGGGGATCGATTTGATACCGACTTCGAGCCATGAATCACGTTTTTAAGCTATGATCTTGCAGCTTGAAATTTGGATGAATCATGAAACAATAGATCGATAGTGTGCTCATTCCTTATTGTTTTTCTGTGATTTCTTCGTCGAATCCCACTGAAAATTTTTTCACGATCACGTTGGAACAAACGCAACTCGATTTCATGTCCAGATGAAGATTTTTTCATCTTGAGTTTTTTTCCAGAATCTTGAAATCCGGCAGCCGAAATTTACAACTGCTTCAGTGCCTTTGTGTGTGAAATGAAACCGTTCATCGTATGCGGGGTTCGAACCAATGATAGCCTCAGACCTTATGCACATAATGCAATTTGTGTCGCGTTGATCGGGTACGTGAGCATCGTGATTTGGCCGCTCAAGTAAGGCGTGCTGTTGCATATTTTTCTATAATATTCTTTCTTGTTTTTCTCCCTGCTCGGACGTCATCATGGGGCGCACCATCGAAATGCTCGTCTTGATGAGAAGAACACGCTAAAAAAATTTGAGCGTGATCTGACTTGGAACAAGTGAGATATGGGCCCTGAAAGTCACTACCCGTGACTATGAAAATAGCCACCTTTAATGGTGTTTTGGTGCAGGGTGGCCACACAGGAATAGTGTGCGGCTTGCCCCTTTTAGGTATTTTACCTATAACTATGTCCTGGAGTGCTCGATAAAACTGAAACTTGATCCATCAGAGTTTTTGACCATGTTGGATCCAATGGCGATGGTATCACTAGTGTTTGACGCACTAAAAATATAGTTCTAGTTACGGGGTCCATTTAAGGGTGTTAGAGGCCGATTTTGCTGAAGTTGTTTCTTTGTGTTTACTACCTTAAACATGTCTGCTTGTGATGAAACTTGACAGGTGGCCTTTTGAAGTGCTTATGAAGATCATGACCAGTTTTGGGGGCATTCTGAGTTTGTCAAAATTTCCACTGTATGTCGAGGCTTTATTGACCTGCTTCCTCTTTATTCCGCATCAGGGACTAAGGTGCTGAAAAATGTGTTCAAATAGGAAGGTCCATTCATAGTCAAGAAGGCCATACCAAATGGGGCCTATATACTGGCAAACTCTAATAGAGAAGAGGCGATGCCCCCTATCAATCGGCAGTATTTAAAGTTGTATTATCCTTGTCATATCCCTAAAATGTGGTGTGTGTAATAAAAAGAAAGAAATGAAGATAAGGAACATTAAGCCAACTCAAAGGTAATTCATTTATTTTATTACATTAGAAAAAGGTGCAAGCTACAATCAAAATGACATTATTAGGGAGGTTACAAAGCTCTTGCATCTGAGGATAAGAGGACGATTACAAGCCAAAACCTACAGTACAAAATTCTTGCATCAAAGGATAAGAGGACGGTTACATGCCAAAAAGAAACGCCCTCATCATGAAGAAGAAGTAAAACCACTTGCGAGTCATCTTCAATTCATCTTGTCATGACCCCGCCCCCGCCCCCGACCACTGCACCTTAAGTGGTGACAAATGATTGAGCGCAAGTTCGTAATTACTCTGATAGGAGTGGACTCAACGCCTTTATTTTCAATAATCAAGCAAACCATGGAATAGAAGTAGAAAAAAAACCCAACTAACAGAAGAGTAAGGAAAAAACTCCACACACCAAAATTCATAATATAAAAGTCTTCCAAAATATTACATTCAGTTCGAGGCACCTAGGCTCAATATTACACATATCCACCAAGAACAAAACAAAACCACGGCTAAACAGCCCCGACATAAACAAGGTTCAAGCACCTTCTTCAATAACACTTGGTTCATCTTCCAACCGTCAAACACGAACTTCCAGCTCTGCACCCGTCGCTATGAATCTCTAAGGAGAGAAGCAATAATGGGATGAGCTATACAGCCCAGTAAGCAGGTCTAATGTCGTGCATCTGTGATGGTTCTATCCATGTGTGAAAATAGTACACTTCATCAATATAAAGTCATAGTTTAGCATATATGTATATCATGTGAAGGCAGCGAATATGAACATTTCATTAAAACGACAGTTAACTTTGAATCAGTGTGATCATAAGCATTCGATCAGTGAAATCATTAATCATCCAATCATTGTAATGTTAAACATTCCATATACAGAAAATCCATTCTTAACAACTCACTCCCTAAATCACCTATTCCTGCAGTAGAGGCCCTATCCATCAGGCTAAACCAATCCCATTACTTAAGACCTCTACCATTATACAAGAGGGAGGCCAATGAAAAGTGGGTTAATCCACTTCGTAATGCCCTCAACACACACACACAGTCCCCAGCACGCAGTGGGGGTTCGATAGGCCCTTACCTTGTAAGGAATCAATCATTTCATTTCATAAATCTGGGGTGCAACCCTCTATCCTCTTCCTTAACCCGTTCCTATCATTATGCAGGTTAGGGGATATGCGGACATCTCTTTCCTTACTACCATGAGTGTCCCATCGCATAGCAGGCAATATCATAGCAGTATCCACTACCAATGAGTGTCCCACCATGTAGCGGTCAATATCAACATAATCATTGGTCATTAATCACAGATTCGCAACAATATCCACTACCTGTGAGTGTCCCACTACGCAGTGGCCAATTCATTATAGTATCATAACAATATCCACTATCGGTGAGTGTCCCACCATGTAGTGGTCAATACAATGCCGCATAATGCATGAATCACATTCACATAAATCAATGCCTCATACAGATGAATCATATTTCATCATAACATCATAGCATTAAGTAAAATACATGCCTTTCATAAGCTTTCTCATGGCATTTACACATAAGCCCTCTCAGTCTCATTTGACATTCATTGTGAATTCATTTCATCACTATCGCACTCATGGCCCCTCTTTCTCACAAAGTGCAGTTTACACGACATCATTCACATACCTTTATGGCATTCTCATTGAATTTATCATATGGAATTCATATTTATCATACATCAAGAAAACTTAGCGCCGCATGGTCGTAAAATGATGCAGTGACAAGTAACAGTGACATGCCCCTCTTGCGAGGGCTTAGCTCCCGATTTAAGGGGAGTTCCAGAATGCCTTAAGCATGAAACTTTGAGCTAATTCAAAGACCTTTACAAAGATAGTAATTTGAAAGAAATCGAGGTCCATTTGATGGGTGAATAGCTCAGTAACATGTGAGCATTAGTTGCTGGAAATATTCTTTGTAACAGAGCGTAGAGACATACTCACGTATTTTAGGTCATAATTAAAAATCCATGGGAAATTTCAAAAACCTCACAACATGAAAATTTGAGTACATTCGTAAACCTTTCCAATGGTCGACGTTTTAAGGTTTTTTGACATCGTTTGCTAGGCCAAAAGAATTTTCCAAGGAGAGCCACAGCTGCTGGAATTAGCAGCGACTGTGAGCAGTGTCATGCCTCAACATTTTAGGCCGTATCTTTTCTTCCAGGCAAAATTTCATCATGGCATTAAAAGTAGACTTAAATTAGATATACATGCCTTTCCTTCGAAATAGGTTTGGTCCACTTTGGACACCATTTGGCCATCAAACAAGTTGATGTAAAAATGGTCACAGTTCTTGAAATTCATATGCTCAAGTTAACATGCTTTTAAAGAATACTTAATATTTCCTAGCCAAGCTACACTTTGGTGATGGAACCTCGTTCATGATAAGGAGTCTCACAATGAGCAATTTCATGAGTGTCCATAAATAAAAGATCATATATGTGGCAAATAAGGAGTCTCACAATGAGCAATTTCATGAGTGTCCATAAATAAAAGATCATATATGTGGCAAAAAAAGTCATGGCATTGAGAAGCACAAAAACTAAAATTCCAAATATTTTACCCATTCCAAATATATTTACCCATTCTAAATATTTGTTCTTTACATAAACTATGGATGCATAGAAACTAAACCCACTTACCTTGAATTCTCACGGTATCTCAAATCCTCACTCACGACCTCCACGTGCTTTCCTTAAGCACCACCAGTGGGCTATCTTCATGGGGTAGCAGTGAACTCCTTAGGGGGAGTGAGGGAGTAGAATGAAAAGAACTGGTTGTCAAAGGGCTTAAGTGCTCATGGTTGGTGGGATTCACTGTGGCTGACACAATCATTCATTGGTCTGACAAGTACGAAGCGACCATGACATGTACAAAGGCTATACATTTGACCAAGACACTCCCGACGCTGCTCCTTCTTTCTCCCCTTTTTCCAGTAGGCATTGGGTCACAGCCGGCGTTTGGACTTGCATTCACAGATGGCGATGGGTTCTCTTACACAGCCGGTGCTGCGTCACCTTCTTACACAGTCGATGCTGCATTTTTCGGCGCTATGTTTTCCTCTTACTCAGTCAGCGCTACGTTTTCTCTTATCCAGCCGGCGCTGCATTTTCTTCTTACCCAACCGGTGCTATGCTTTCCTCTTACTCAGTCGGCGCTGCGGTTTCTTTTACTCAGCTGGCACTGCGTTTTCTCTTACTCTGCCGGTGCTGCGCTTTCCTCTTACTCAGCCGGTGTTACATTTTCTCTTACTCAGCAGGCACTGCGCTTTCTTCTTACTCAGCCTACGCTATGCTTCCATTTTTTTCTCAACTTCCTTCTCTCTCTTCACTGCCATGAATGGTACGGTTTAATCGAATTGTGGCCCCTACACATCTATCGGGTGCTCCCAAAGAAGATGGTTACAGGCCAAAAAGAAAAGGCCAACCATTTCTGAGTCAACCTCAATCAGTCTGACGAGGCATGACTAGCTTCTAAGGAAGTGGCCCACGATGGATTCCCTTCCTTCAAAATGACATTGACTTCACTGTTGTGCTGGAGGACTTGGCTTCCAACACACCATAGTGGCAGGGCCTTCTCATTTTCCATCACTCATGATCCCCACCAGACGTCGTCGTCCATGGCCATTGCTGCGCGCAACCCAACACCATGCGCAGCCATCATCATGTGTAACTCAATGTCGCATTCTACCATCGCCGTGGGTGAGCCAACACCACCTGTGACCAATGCCGAGAGCAGCATATTGCCAAGCATGGCTGTCATCTCGCGTAGCTTAACGTCACACGAATGCAGCACTTCATGGGACTTAATGTCGTGCATGCCCTTGAAGTGCCTCGGTTCCCACTGTCTCCAATTCCTAGGGAACATTTACTCCCATGACTCTTCGATTTCCCCAACCATCACTCCTCGCCGACGGTCCATCTTCTCACAACCTTTTGCCTCCCCCACAACCCTTCTGGTTTCACCGGAAGCACTTCTCTGCCCGTCAAGAGTCCCCGTCTGAATATTGAAAGAACACCGAAAGAATAGTCATGAATATTGAAAGAACACCGAAATCCACATAAAGTTCCCTTGTGACCCTGCAGGCATCCCTTCTCCTTGTTTTCGCACTTTTGCAGTGCACCACAACTCACCAAAATTTCATTGTGGTTCTAGTGAGCCCACTACAGCTCCTCCTCCTTCTTTTCTGATAACCAGAGGACCGTCAGAGCCCCCTAACCCTTACTGTAGAACGATCGAAAAAGCACTCTAACTCTAGCAGAGCACCACTGCTAATTTCGCTATTGCTATGAGAAGCCCTGTTCCCTCCTCAAAATGCCATGGTACTCTCCATAAACACTCGCAAGCAAGTTGCGAAGGCCATAACCTGCTCAAGCTCGTCAGAAAGGTCCTAAACGCTTGGGTACTACAGATATTGGCGGGGAAAACTCTAGCCTCGAAACTCTTGATGGAAGCTCCAGCTCTCTCTCCAAAAAACTCTCTTCGACTGTTTTACCCTTCGGTAAAATAGTAAAATTTTTTCCCACTTTATACTCAACAATGCCACAAACTGCCCTTCACAAATTTGACATGACACTCAATTCCCCTGCTTCTGATGCTAAAAAACCAGGTTGGGGTGGGTCAACCTTGAGACCCGAAAGGGTTATCGCCGTGCTTCGTCAAGGAGTTATCGTAGCACGCTTTCTCAAGGAGCTATCGACGCGCACCTCATCAAGGAGCTATCGCTGCGTGCCTCATCAAGGAGCTATCATCACCGCCTCGTCATGGAGTTATCGTCGCCCCGGAAGAAGCTATCACCGCGGGCCTCGTCAGGGAGCTTTCACCATGCACTTCATCAAAGAGCTATCACCACGTGCTTTGTCAATGAGTTAACGCCTTGCGGCTCACCAAGTGGTTAACGCCCTGTGCTTCACTCAAGGTCTAATCCCACGTGCGCCATCCAGGACCATGCCATTGCACTCCCATGTGAACCATCGTCCAGCCTCCTCAGGAAATTCAGTCTCTGGACCACATCCTTTCATCCCCAGGGAGTCGAGTCCCTAATAACAGCTCTATTCGCCATGGAGTCACATTCCCAGCCCATCACAATTGTCCATGCTGCATGACCTTAAACTGCACAGCGATGGTCCGCTGTACAGCGATGGTCCGTGCTACCTGACCTTAAACTGCACAGTTATGGTCCGTGCTGCATGACCTTAAATTACAAAGCCTTGGTCTATGCTACATGACTTTAAATTGGACAACCATGGTCCATGCTCCATGACCTTAAACTGCATATCCTTGGCCCGTGCTGTATGACCTTAAACTGCATAGCCTTGGTCCGTGCTGCATGACCTTAAACTGCATGGCCTTGGTCTGTGCTGCATGACCTTAAACTGCATGGCCATGGTTCGTGCTGCATGACCTTAAACTACATAGCCTTGGTCCGTGCTGCATGACTTTAAACTACACAGCCATGGTCCATGCTACAAAGCCTTAAACTGCACATCCATGGTCCATCTCTCATGACCTTAAACTGCACAGCCGTGGTCTAGGTGCACGACCCTAAACTGCATGGCCCAAATTATATGACCCTAAAATGTAGCGTAGGTCTAGTTGAACGACCTTAAACTACATGGTCCTCGTTGCATGACTCTAAACTAGATGACCATAGTCTAGCTGTATGACCTTAAATTGTAGTGCACGTCCTGACTGCATGACGTTAAAGGGCTTAGAGCCATGGTCCAAACTATATGACCTTAAACTGTAGCAGCGGGCTAGTTGCACGACCTTAAAACTGCATGTTCCTAGCCACGTGACTTTAAAACTGCATAGCCATGGTCAAAGCTACAAGACCTTGAAACTGTAATGCACGATGCGACAAATAATCCATACACATGACTTTAATTGTAAGATGGACCATCTCTTCGCTAGGTGTACTTCATCAACATCCCTAGTGGAGTTAGGTGTACCCAAGAAAAAAGGGGTCGCACTTATCCCTTCAATCCTCAGAGAGTTTGTTTCACATCAACATCCCCTAGTAGGAGTCACATCCTATTGCGACCCACTATCTCAAGGGAGTTAGGGTCATTCTTATCTTTTCAACCCCCAGTGCGTTGCATCTGTGCTCTAGCATGTTATTCTCAACAGAGTTACGTGCGTACCATTACTCATCATCCCCAAGGAGTCACACTTACCCTTCTAATCCCCAATGAAGTCTGCTTTCGTTTACCACTCCTCATAGGGCACCA
Organism: Amborella trichopoda; assembly: GCF_054954075.1. NCBI lineage: Eukaryota > Viridiplantae > Streptophyta > Magnoliopsida > Amborellales > Amborellaceae > Amborella > Amborella trichopoda. Next base: position 44,082,983 of record NC_142337.1, on the reverse strand, counting down.
TCTTCATCTAAATCTCTCTGCTTGTGTATAGACTTAACTATCTTTATCCCCAGAGAGTCAGATTCCTATCCACAGACCTATCCCCCGTGCAACTTCACATACATGAGACCCACACTGCATGACCTTAAACTGCACAGCAGTGGTCCTGGTGCATGACCCTAAACTACGTGGTCCAAACTATATGACCTTAAGCTATAGTGGAGGTCTAGTTGCACGACTTTAACTACATGGTCCTAGTTGCATGCCCTTAAACTTCATAATTACGATGAAAGCTATATGACCATAAACCATAGTGCACTTCTTGGCAGCATGATGATAAATTGCTTTGCCCAAGTCCAAGAGGTATGACCTTAAAGAGGCCCCCATGCACATGCATACACCTTTTACGTGCATCTTCATGCATACCGTTGTTTGAAAATATTTTTCAACACCTTGGTCCCCCGGTCAATAAAGCCTGACAAAACAGTGGAAATTTAGACAGTCTCATAATAACCCCATATATATCCAATATCTTCATAAGGACTCTTAAGAGTCTCCGGCCAAGTTTCGTCACATTCCGACAAGTCTAAAGTAGTGTAGACTGAGAAACAGTTTCGGCAGAATCAGTCTCTAGTACCCTGAGACAGACCCTATAACTAGAGCTACATTTTCGATTTCTCAATTTGTTGTGGGATCACCGCCATTGGATTCGGCATGATTGAAATCACCTAGGGGCAAATTTCAGCTTGAACAGACATCCCAGGAAGAAGTTATAGGTGAAAGACCGAAACAGGAGGAGCCGCACGCGATTCTCTTGCGGCCAACCTGCAACTCAACTTCATTAAAACGAAAGTTATGACCAGTGAATTTTGATGCTTATATCTCCCTCGTTCAAGATTGGATCACGCTCAAACTTGATGAAGCGTTTTCGTCTCGTTAGACCGAGAGTTTCTATATGTGGCACGCCCCGCGACGACGCCCTAGTGTGAAGAAAAGCTAGAGAGAAGTTGTTGATCGGTGAAGAAAATGAAGGAAAATTGGCAGCTTCGTGCGTCGCTCAGGTAACCAAATCACGCTGCTTATGAGACCGATCAATTTGAAACCAATTCCATCACGTGTGTAAGATCTAGGGCTATCTCTAGTTCGAACCCTGTACATGATGAACTGTCAAATTCCGCACACAAAGCCGATGAAGTGACTGTAAATTCCGTCGTCGAAATTTCAAATTCCGACCAAAACTCCAAAGTTGCAAAATCTTCGTCCGGACACGGCTCCAACAAATAAATGCCGGAAAAACATCAACAAACGAGCACACAATAGATCCAACTTTTCAAGATTCATTAAAATTTCAAGTCACATGATTGTGCCCTAAAATCACGACCCATGGCTTGAAGTTGGTATCAAATCGATCACCATACCGAGCCCTACAAGAAAATAACATCTTTCGATCAAACGGGCATCAAAACAACCACGGAAAATCATGGACATTCTAGGGCAACATAAGGATTGTCTTGAAATTCCACAACTTGTTAGAAAGGGGCAAATCTATCATTTTTCACCCTATTTTCTAATTTCTTTTAATTCAGTTAAATCTATATTTCCAGCAATTAGGTTTAAGTTTGATCATCCACCTATGTTTGGGCACACTTCTATATATGCCACGTACCATCATTATACGCAGAGGTTTCAACCCTTCATAAAAGAGAGTGTTTTTACTTAATAAAGTTTATCTTTCTTCTCATTGTTGGGTCACATTTGGAGACAGAGAGTAAGGAGAGAGAAACTTTGGGATCGGTATCGTTAGGCTCAAGGTAAATTTTCTCTCTCATCTTTTCTTTCTTCTTTTTCTTCTTCGTCTGAGCCTCCCTCAGAGGCCATGCACAGCAATGGAAGCATTGTGCATGCCTCTTTCTTTCATTTTTTCTTCTTCCTATAACTCCACAGGTCACGCATAGCGATGATAGTGCCATGCGTGAGCTCGTTTTCCTCTTATATTTGCTCGTCTCCATCTCACGAAGAGATTTGCAGACGATGCTGCTCATCGTCCGCAGGTGTGTCCTCAACATCTCAGCGAGGAACGAGGGTAGCGAAGCTTATTGCCATCCGCGGGGGCTTCACAACCTTGTGACTATTGCAAGTGTCGATGTCCATTGCCGTCCTCGAAGGGTCGCAACAATACTCATTGCCGTCTGCGAGCCTCTCTTTTGCTCTCGAAGCCTGTCGTTGTGCACAGGCTTCTTTCATTTCCTCGGTGCCCATCGTCGCGTGCAAGCTCCTTCCACGCCCCTCCACGTCTATCGCCGTGTGCAAGCTTCCCTTGTGTCCCACACCTATCGCCGTGCATTCCACGAGAGGTAATCACTGCGTGACCCAAGAGAAGTTATTGTTGTGGGCCTTGCCAGAAGCTATCGTCGTTCGCAAGAGACGTGTGGCCTTCTCACATTGCCAATGGCGATGCTTCTTGTCGTTCAAGTTCTCTCGCATCCCACGTCTAGTGTCGTGGGGAGCTATCGCTGTGAGCCTCACCGGAGGCCATCGTCGCCCGCAAGGGATGCGGTGTCTTCTCATGATGCTAAAGTCGAGGCCTAATGCCGTCTAGATTCTTCCCCCCCCTTTGCCATCACTCTTTCCCTCTCTTCGTTCCCGTTTCTTTTCTTCTTTCTTTGCTCTTCTCACTTGAATGAGGGTAGACTTGGCCTAACACTGCCATATCGGCCTTGGTTTCGAGTAGTATTGTCATCGTGTTGGTCTTGAGTACCATGCCCGTCTTGTTACCACTCCGAGTCAATAACGTTCCAGTTGTCACGCTTGTCTCGACCCTCATCAAGTTCTTTTCTCTTTTATTTCTTTATTTGAACTTTCCACTTCATCACTCTAACTTCTCACAACCTTAGCCATGCGAGTGTATGTTGCCTTATGACAAGGGTGGGCTTTTCAGCGCACTTGTCTTGCAAATTAACCATAATAGTGTTGCGTAGAAAACCAGGTGATCGCAGGTCAAGGGGGGAAATTTCGGACCAGCTAAAGCAACTGGGGGCTTTCTTTGTGATCTAAGAGGGTGCCCATGTGAGCCAACCAGAGCAAGTCTCGAGCCCACCTTAAATTCCTCTATCAGTTGTTGGTATACCAGCCCTTGCTCATGAGCAAGGTTCATGAGAGAGCGATCTCAAGTCTCGGGTTCACTAAAAATCCGAGATACATGCCGTCAAATCATCTAGATCTTGAGGACAAGATTGAGGCACCTAACCAGCTTGGCGGCTCCACTGGGGACCTATTACCCTTAGTTGGTTCACTCTTATTTGATCAGTATCATCTTTTACTTTTTTCACTACTTTCTATGGCAGTTGGGTTATTCAACCCGTTCATCCGAGTCAGGGACTTTCTTATTCCCACACTCGTGACTATCTCAGGGAAGCAAATACTCAAGCTTCCTTCCCTACACTCTAGAGTTGGGACTCACAGTCCTAATCTTAGGTTCTTTCCTGGGTTGGTGTGAGAAGGGACTTAAAGGTCCCTGATTCCCTGATTACTCACACTGGTGGACCCTCCATCAAGGCCTCTTGCATTGTAGCACATCTGCTACCGCAGCTACTAGCAAGTCGCTTGCCAGTCATATTGTTGTGGTACGCCGGAAGGCTGCCCTGTCCACTCTCAGGAAACGTAATCAAGTATCCATCGCTTCTTAGAGTCGCCAAAAGCTACCCCTCAAACTCCTTCACTACCTGGAACCTCTACACCTGGAGGCTCGGTACACAGAGGCGAAAATCATGGAGTCTCCACCCCACGCACACACCTAAAAGCTTGTTGTCCGACCACTCAAGCCGCACCTCAAGGCAACTTTCATGTTGCCTTGAACTCGTGTTCAGGGCAAGGCTTTCTCAGGCCAAACCTTGCACACACCGTTCATCCCACAGGTCGGGGCAGTGCTAGTTCAGCGTCAGCTCGAGCACATGAGGGTCGACCACTTTGTCGTCCCTCTCACCACACAACTTCGCCCTGTGAGAGATCGGCTTCTACCCGGCCCCTCATAGACACAAGCTCGTGGGTCTCGACCTCCTAAGGTCGAACCAGTTGAGCAAACCTGGGCTGACCCTCAGGTCACCCGGACGGCTAACCCTAAGGTGCACACACACCGACTTTGCAAGATCCCTCCCGAACCTGACTCAGGAGGAGTCACGAACCAGATCCTTCTTGTGTCACGCCTATCTCACCAGGAAAGCACCTCGAGACCAGGTACTCAAAGGTCTTCCGGAAGAGTACCATCTTGAGACAACCTCAGGTCATCCGTGCACTCAGGCCCCACAAAGGAATTCGGGGTAACGCCCTGATGTCACAAAGGAGCCTCCAGCCTCCAAGGCAGTGAACCGAGCTGCCCTCAGTCCTTGGACCCCATTCTTTGCTTCAGCTAATAGACATGGCCCTCGCCTGCTCAAGAAGAGTGGGGAAGTCTAAGCCTCATGCGCGGTTCTGGAGTTGGGTCCATAGTCGCCTCAAGATCAAGCATAAGAAAGGTCTGCAGATTCTGGCCAAAGTGGCCCCCAAGGCAGTTGAGGTTACCATCTTTTGTGATCTCCTGCCTTGTAATCCCTCTTCCCTCTGCGGATCTCAGAGCTCGAGCCAGTCCAAGAGTATTTCTCGATGATCACTACCCAGAAGCCACAGTCTCAAGATCGTCAAGAACCGGTCCTCACAAGGTCGGTGTACAAGGCTCGAGTCCAGTCTAGGCATGCTGAGCCCCTGAAGACTGACTTGCCACACACGACTCGCCAACCCCGACCATCCATTACTAGCTTTGACCTTCCAGAAGAAACAGTCAGGGTCATGGTGATTAACGAGCCGAATGAGGCCCAAGAAGAGCAAATGAACAGGTTTGAGGTAATGATGTAGTCCATCCTTGAAAAGATGGAATGTCTCGAAGCCTCCAGGTCCCCTTCTTCTCACCATGAGACCGATTCCTCATCCGACGAAGGCACAGTTCCCAGGAAAACTCTCCCACCGGTCTCCCAAGATAGCTCTCCTTCTCGCGGGGTTTCCCTAACCGAAATAGATGCCATGGTGGCCCATAGCCTCAAGAACAAGGTCCCGAGCATGCAAGAGTCGCCGCTCTACCAGAGCCGTACCCCTCGTACATCGACCAAGTGTCGTTTCCCTCGAACTATCAAAAAGGGAAACTCCCCATGTTCAAGGGTACTTAGTCCCCGCACCAGCATATTGCCCACTTCCAAGCAGCCAGTCGAGTTACGTCAACTGACGGGTGACTCCTTCTTCGTAAGTTCGTCGATACCCTAGAAGGGCCAGCCTTCCAGTGGCATGCTCGGTTGCCCCCAAACTCGGTGCACACCTGGCAGGAAATGGAGGAATTATTTTACCAATGCTTCTTTGAAGTCCAAAGGAACGTGGAAACCATCGAGTTCCTCACTCTAACTTAAGATACTAGTGAGCCAGTTGACAAGTTCTTCCCCAGATGGAGAGAGATGGCAACTTTTCATGCTACTCCCATGGCTGAAAAAGAAGCTGTTCAGACTTGCGTATGGAACATGGTTCCTAAGATTGCCCTGCATATCGACGCCTCCAATCCACTCTCCATGTCAGAGCTCATCTTCAAAGCAGTTTATAATGAGGGGCAATCTAAGCACCATGGCCGATCTCATTAGCAACCCTCTAGTTCGAACTCCCACTCCAACAATCGGGGCAAACAGCAAAAAGCAGTGATCAAAGCAGCCATCACTGTGACTGGCACTAACAAAGCAGCCACTCAAACCTTAGATCTCTCAAAGGCACAAATGCCTTAGGCCTGGGGCAAGCAGCAGTTCTACAACAAGGTCTCACCTCCCACAAAACATAAAGCAAAGTGACTTCTGGACCCAACACCAGAATAAGGTGTACCCCTTCGATAAGGAGTGGACTCCTGCACTGCTTTGACTACTACTAGAGAAAAACATGATCCAAATGCCGGAGGTCAGCACTCCAAAACAAGCTAAATAGGACATGCATGAGAGGTACTGTGCCAATCACAGGAAAGTAGGCCACCCCACTCAAGACTGCTATAAGCTGAACGACACCATCGAAGCCCTTATTAACAAGCGTTCAGATAAAGCTCCAATAGTTAAAGAAAGTGTTCAGGGCAAATGAGGCTTCTCACATAGTGACAATATGAGAAGATGATCGGGCACCCTGCTTGAACACATTTTTCAGCACCTTGGTCCCTGATGCAGAATAAAGAGGAAGCAGGTCAATAAAGCCTGACAAAATAGTACAAATTTGACAATCTCATAATGAACCTAGAACTGGTCAAGATCTTCATAAGCACTCCAAAAGGCCACCTGCCAAGTTTTATCACAATCAGACATGTTTAAGGCAGTGAACACAAAGAAACAATTTCTACAAAATTGGCTCCTCACACCTTGAAATGGACCTTGTAACTAGAACTATATTTTTGGTGCTTCAAACAGTTGTAAGACCATTTTTATTGGATTCGACATGATCGAAAACTTTTATGGGTCAAGTTTCGGCTTAATCGGGCACTCCATGACAAAGTTATGGGTAAAAACCGGAAAGGGGTAAGCTGCACACTATTTCCCGCATGGCCGCCCTGCACCAAAACACCATTAAAGGTGGTTGTTTTCCTTGTCACAGGTAGTAACGTTTGAAGCCTATATCTCACTCGTGCCAAGTCGGATCGTGCTCAAATTTTGTGAGCATGTTTGTCTCATTGAGACGAGAATTTCGATCGGTAGTACACCACGTGACGATGCCCAAGCAAGGAGAAAAACTAGAGATAATTTACTGATCTTTGAAGAAAGTTGCAGAAAAATCAGCAGCAGCACACCTAACTCCGACGGCCAAATCACGATGCTCGCATACCAAATCGACGTGAAACCAATTGCATTATGTGCGTAAGGTTTGAGGCTATCTCTGGTCCATTCCCTGCGTACGATAAGCAATTCGATTTCACCCATGGAAAAGTCAAAGATGCTGTAAAATCCGACCATCAGATTTCAAGATTCCTATCGAAAATTCAAGATGACGAAATCTTCGACCGGATACAAAATCGAGCTGAACTTGTTGCAATGTGATCGTGAAGGAATGCTCAGTGTGATTCAGTGATGCAAAAGAAGAAAAAAATCATGAATCAAGCACATTATCGATCCAAAGTTTTCAAGATTCATCCAAAATGCAAGTCTCATGACCATGGGTTAAAAACATGATTCATGTCTCGAAGTTAGTATCAAATCGATCTCCATGACAAGGCATACAATAAATTAATCATCGTTTGATCAAACGGGCATCAAAGCAACCCTGGATCAGTCACAGAAGATCACGCAAGTTCTCAGGCAACAGCATAGACTGCTTTGAAATTCCGCACATTGTTAGGCAGGGGCAAAAGAGTCTTTTTGCACCTATTTTTAGAATTTCTTTTAATTCAATTAAAGTGTAATTATCTTCAATTTTAGATAGTTTTTTAGCATTAACCCATGTTTGTGCCCAATTCTATATAAACATGCAATGCCTAATTATAAAGGGTATCAAAAAGGCTTTTGGGTTCAACTTCGATTCATTCAATAAAGATTCAAATTCTTGCTTGAGTTGGTGGTACATCATGGAGAGAGAGAAGAGAGAGAAGAAAAGGGCTGGTACCCCTCAATGAGGTAATCTTCTCTCCTCCTCTTTTCTCTCTCCTTTCCCTTTCTCTCTCCTCTTTTGCTCCTCTTACGTTCTCTCTCCTCCCCCTTTCTCTCTCCTCTTTCTCTTCTCCTCATTTCTCTCCCTTCTTTCTCTCTCCTCTCTTTTCATCTCCGTCTCTTTCGCTCACCTCTTTTCTCATCTTTATCTCTTTTTTTCCCCCTTTCTCTCTCCTACCTTCATCTTTATCTCTTTCTCTCCTTTCCTCCTTTGGTCAATCATGCCTCAATCTTCTTGCTTCTCCTTCTTTATTCATGCATGGCCTATCTATCATTTTGTGTGATGCCTTCCTGTTCACAAGACAGGAGCAGTGAGCCGGGCCTTATCTTGGATGGTGGGCCAAGCCTTTGTCAAAATTCTCACTCTTCTATCTTTAGTCACAAACGACGCTAGACTAGCGCCCCTGAATTTTCTTTCTTTCTTCTCTTCTATCCCAGTCGACGCGAGGCTAGCTCCACCGGGGTTCTCTTCCTTTTTTCTCTTCTGTTCCTGCCGGCACAAACTTAGCACCGCCTAGGTTCTTTCTCTTTCTTCTCTTCTGTCCCAACCGGCACAAGCCTAGCGCCACTTGGGTTCTCTCTCTTTCTTGTCTTCTATCCCAATAACCACAAGCCTAGTGCCGCCTGGGTTATCTCTCTCTTTGCTCTTCTATCACAGCTGTCGCAAGCTTAGTGCCGCATGGGTTCTCTTTCTTTCTTCTTTTCTGTAGCAGCCGGCGCAAGCCTAGAGCCGCATGGTTTTTCCCTCTTCTTTCTTTATTTCATAGGTGGAAGCCATCGTCGTCTGTGTCCTCCTCCTCCTTTCCTTCCCTTCTCTCTTCTTCCTCTCTCATAGTTTCTATCCTATTCCTTTTCTTCTTCTCTTTTATCCTCTTCTCTTCTCTTTCCTCATATTTCTCTCTTTTTTTCTTTCTCTCTCTGATCTATATTCTTTGTTTTACTCTCTCGTTTGACTGAGAAGGTTGAGACTAACCTTCAATGATAGTCATGTCATTTAGTTGTAATGTTGTGGTGATCGGTCATAGTTATTATGCCCGCTTTATTGCTATGACGGACAAGTCATCGTGTCTAGCTAGTCGGTATTGGTACAGTCATTTAGTAGTAACTCTGTTGAGCTGGTCTAAGCTACCGAACTCTGTTTACTACCACGAAAGGTCAATTACCTACTAGTTAGGTCACTGTGTCGGTCTCACCACTCGATCAAATTATTATTACCCCAATCTTCATCCTCTCTTTCTTCTCATCTTTTGAATGTGCACGCTTGTGTACAATCACCTGAAGGCAAGGTGTGGTCCTTTGACCCGCCTATCTTGTAACATTTGCTATATATGTGTCATTGCAGAAATAGGAGAATACAAGCTAAGCGAGGTGATTCCGAATCAGTTTTATGACTGGGGGGGATTCTTCATGATTTAAGACGGTGCCCACGAGAACCAGCCCTAGTAAGGCCAAAATGCACGTTAAATTCCTCTTTCATTGATTGGTCTACCTGCCCTTGTTTATTAGTAAGGTTCCTAAGAGAGCGATCTCCAATTTTGGGTTCCCCTGAAACTCGAGACGCATGCTGCCAGATCACCTAGATCCAGAGGGTGAGATTGAGGCACCTAACCAGCTTGATGACTCCATTTGGGACTTACTACCCCTTTGTCAGATCATGCTTGTTTGGCTAAGTTTCTCCTTTTATTTTCTGTCTCTACACTTATGGTTTTCGGGTTCTATAACCCATTCATCCTGATCGGGAATTTTATAATCCTCACATTCGAGAATGTTCCCAAGGAACAAGTTCCTCGAACTTCGTTCCCTATCCTCCTTTTGAGCAAAGACCCCTGGTCTAGCTCCCAAGTCTTAACTTGGATTGGCGTGAGGAGGGATTAAAAGGCCCTAACTCCTCAAGTCCTAGCTCCGGTGGGGCTTTCGTCAAGACCCCTTGCATCAACATCCCTTCTGTCGCCTCACATCGTATGCACCTTACCACCGACAAGTCACTTTTCGATCGTGTTGCAGAGGTAGACCGGAAGGCTGCCCAGTCCCATTCTACAAAAGACAAACAAGTTGCCATTGCATCTGTGGGTCGTCGCAAGGCTACCCCCCACATTCTTGCACCACCATGAGTCTCTTTCCCTCAACATCGAGGTAGAGACCTTGGGGCCTCCACCTCCCGCACACACCATAAGGCTCGTGGGTCATTCATTCGAGCCACACCTCTGGGCTATGTTACCTCGAGTTAGCATCCAGGATCAGACCTCCCAAGGCCAGGTCCGGCACAAGTTGATCATATGCATCCCACTGCTCAGGGCAATGTCGTCGTTGCGCCAACTTGAGTAAACAGGAGGCGACCTTCTCACCCTCCTACCCAACACACACTAGAACACCCTGTATGGGGCAGGCTCCCACCTGTTCTCTTATAGCCACCAGCTCGCAGTTCTCAGCCTCCTAAGGCCAGATCACTTGCTAAAGCCCGAGTTGACCCCCAGGTCACCCGTGATCCTTTTTCAGGAGGCAAACATGCATCGCCGCCACAAGCAGCCCCTCGCCATCGTCTCTGACATCTTCATAAGTCAACCCAGCTCTTGCTTGCTCCTCCATCGAGCAAGCACCTTCAGGCTTGGTACTCCAAGACCTTCCCCAAGAGTACCATCCTGAACCAACGTCATCATCTCGATCATGTATCTGGAGCTCATAAGAGAGCTCGGGACATAAACTTGATGGAAGATCGAGTCCTTCATCCTCCCCGGCCCAGGATGACTCTAGTCGCTGACCCTCATCCTTTGCCGCACCTGATGAAGACAACTCTCTCTTATGTAAGAAAAGCCGACCAGCCGTAGTCCCGATCACAGTTTTGACTTGAGGTTCATCAAAACCTCAAAGCTAAACACGATAGGGGTCTACAAATTTTGACCAAGAAAGTGACCAAGGTGGTCGGGGCAACCAACTCTGATGACCCTCTTCGCCTAAATCCCTTCTACCATCTTCAAATGACGAAGCCTGAAGAAGTAGTACATGCACCCTACATGATGGTTAGTGTCGTAGAAGATGACCCAGCCACTCAACAGCCACGGTCCCAAAACCGTCGAGAACTGGTCCTCACGGGATCGGCATATATGAATTGAGTCCATTCGAGCCATGCTGACCCCCTACTGACCGTTCTGCCGTGTGAAACCCATCATGTTCGCAAGCCCTCAAATGCAACTAAGGCTGACCCTCTTGGAGAAATAGTTAGCGTAATGGTTATAAAAGAATCTGACTCGTACGAAGACCGCATGAATAAATTCGAAGATATGGTGCACGTAATAGTGGAAAAGATTGATCGTATAAACAACGCATGACAATTAGCTAACCATGAGGTCAATTCCCATTACTCTGATGTTGCAACTCCAAGGTAGCCCCTTCCCTTTGCCTCACAGGACAATTCTGTCCCTCATCCCATGTCACATGCAGATATCGATGCTATGGTTACCCATAGCTTAAAGAACAGACAAATTCCGAGGATACAAGGTGCAATGCCTTATCCAAGGTCATACCCTTCATACATTGATTAGGTTTTGTTTCCCTCGGATTACAAAAAAGGGAAGTTTCCCTTATTCAATGGAACCGTGGTTAGCATATGTGCAACATGAGAGGTTCGAGATGAACCTACGAATGTATGCCAGTTTCCCTTGAAGAGAGCACAGTTCTCGAATATTAGTGGGTGACGGCATTTCGTAGATTTCCTTGATCTTAATCGGCTCAACTTCAAGCCCTCAAAGTTTGACGATGAACCCCAAGAATTTTCCAGAGCGCGAGCCAAAAGCGCATTTTAGCGGGTTCATTTTATGTTGATTTAGACGTAGTTGCTCAAATACTTTTTCAAGGTCCTTCATGTGAGCATCCTTCTGTTTAGATTTTACCACCAAGTCATCTACATAACACTCCACCTCTTTGTGTATCATGTCTTTGAAAATTATTGTCATTGCTCTCTGATATGTGGCCCCAGCATTCTTTAATCTAAAAGGCATCATTGTGTAATAGAAGACCCCTTTTGGAGTTAAGAATGTGGTGGCCTCTTCATCTTTGGGTGCCATCCTTATTTGATTTTAACCGGAGTATCTGTTCATGAAGGAGAAGATCTGGCAGTGAGTTGTAGAGTAGATGAGCATCTCAGTGACTGACAACGAAAAGTCATCTTTAGAATAGGCAGTGTTCAAATTGCGAAAGTCAATACACACTCTGATTTGACCATTCTTTTTCTTGATCGGAACGACATTTGCTAGCCATTTCGGGTATTTGACTTCATGGATGAAACCTGATTGTCTGAGCTTGGTTATCTCGGCATCTATCTAAATCTCAAGGCTAGGCTAGAACCTTCTTGACTTCTGTTTAACTGGTTTGATAGTTGGATCAATGTCGATATGGTGAACTGCTACTTGAGGATCTAACCCAGGCATCTCATGATAGTTCCAAGCAAAGACATTTTGGTTTGCTTACAAGAAGGAGGGGAAATCTTCTTTTTCTCCTAGAGACATATTCATTGAAATGAAAGTGGGTCTGAGATCTGCTTCATCTCCAAGATTTATTTCCTCAAGTTCGTCATCTGTGGCCTGACCACCTCTGATAGAGGTCTAAAGTGGGTCATAATTTCTGCACCTCGCTCGAATCTAATGATAGAAAGGTCAACCTCAAACGTGGTGAACACATCAGGTTGGAGAAGCTTGTCTTGAACATTCGAGGGGAATTGCGGTTCAACGATGATTATGTGAAGAGTGTCTTTGTACGAACCATACGATATTTGTACGGATGCCTGGAGTGTTTGCTCCAAGCCAGCTGGTTCTTCACAAACTTGTATCATGTGACAAACCTTTTGAGAATAGAAGCTTTGTCCTCTTGATTCTCTCAATCTCTTCTCGAAGTCAGGCTCAAGGGGCCATTGTGTCTTCTTTGGCTATGACTTCTTGCGCTTCTTTGATGAAGGTGGCTCTGTCTTTCCTTTAGCCGTCAGGACATCGGCAACTGTTAAGAATCATGCCGCATGTGCCAGGGTCTTCCTCAATCGCTTCCATTGCATCCTGCTTTATTGATTCCTTCAAATTCCCTGTAGAGAGCCTCGAAGTCTGGGCACATCAAGGTCGTATCTACAGAGTACATAAGAGAATGAGAAGCAAGAGAAGAAGGTGCAGAAGGGTTGGAAATTGGGGAACTTTTAAGGTCGTTCCCCTCATCAGACCGATTTGGGCAGCTTTTTACGTCATCACCAGAATTGGACAGTTGCAGGGGATCTTTTAGGTTCTCAGATTGTTGGGGAATGCTTTGAATGTCATCACCCTCATTGGACGTTGGTTGACTGGAAGATGAGAATGGGGCATCTTCTTGACAGGACGAAGAAGGAAAAAGCATTGTGCCGGGGATGAAGTCCAACAAAGTTGGCAATGGAGGAAGGGGCCTGAGAAATTCCCGCTCGACTGTGGGTTGAGCGGTCTTATTTCTTGGCCGAACAACCCTTTGCACCCGTCTCCTTCTATCTTTCTGACGTAATGTGTGATTCGTCTCACTGGGCTGGCGAACAACTTTAGCTTGACAAACTGCTTCTCGCTTCAAAGACTTGAGTCTACTTCAGCCAAAGTAGATCATCCATGGCTGGGATGTTGAGGATTCCGCAGGGTCTGAGTCATTGATGGGAAGGTCTTGCCTTGTGAGATCTTCTTGCCTCGATGAGGGAATGATTTGAGGATCACTTATGGGAAGATTGTAAAATTCTTGATACTTCCACATCTTCTTTGCTAATATGTCAAGGAAAGCTATGCATTCTGAGAAGTAAGGACCTCTCATCTGATGGTATGGACACCAAGGATCTTCAGTCCCCTTAACAAGGCGAAGGGGTTTCCTTGCTTACTTTGGTGTGATTATGCCTTCCTGAAGCATTATAATGAATAAGGTGTAGGGAATTCTAGGCATTTCATCCTCCTCTTGAATGGTTACAACATGGGAGGCCTCAGCTTCCCCGAGGCCTTCTTTAGGTCTTCAAGCTTTATCCGACCCTTCTGAATCAGGGCCTCTATGATGTCCTTCAGCGTGTAGCACTCATCCATAGGATGATTAATCCTCCGATGGTAAGTATAATAATTCACCTGGTCGTCGAGGCCAGATTGCTTAGGGAACTTGATTTCTGAAACCTGGATCATATTTTGCTCAAACAATAACTAGAAGAATGTAGGACCCATTCCTTCTCGAAGGAATAGACCTTATTCCTGTTCCTGGAGAGATAATCCTTGTGATCAAAGTTGGATGGTGGAGGTTCCTTATTGTACAACGGTTATTGCTTTCCAACCTGGGGTGTTACTGTTGCTACGGTTACCCCTTTAGAGAAGTCCAAGGTTGGGGGCAAGCCTTCTTTGAATCAGTGACCATGAAGGCGGCACTGATCACCCCTTTCCGTTGGCTGCACCGTTTGTTATTTCGAGAGCTACCATTGCTTCAGTTATTTGCTGAACTTGTAGATGGCTGTCGCGTCGCACCATGATGGCGTGACAAACTTTCTATGCAGACTGATTTGAAGAATAACTCTGACATGGAGGTCGGATTGGAGGCCTCGACATGTAGAGCGATCTTAGGTCGCATATTCCAAATGCAAGTTTGGACTGCTTCCTTCTCAAGCATAAGATTAGGATGGCAGGAAACCAAGTTTCTCCATCTCGATATGAACTGATCTACATGCTCATCAGGGTCTTGAGTCAGGGTGAGGGTGAGAAGCTCGATGGTTTGAACCTCTCTTTCGACCTCATAGAATCGTTGATAGAACAGTTTCTCCATCTCCTCTCATGTATGCACCGAGTTTGGCGGAAGTCGGGCATACCATTGAAATGTCAGGCCATCAAGGGTCTCGATGAACTGGTGGAGAAGAAATCTCCCATCAGGTGCCATTTCCCGACATGCTACCTAGAAGTGGGCGATATGCTGGTTTAGGGAGGTGGTTCCACTGAATAGAGGAAACTTCCCTTTCTTGTAGTCTGAGGGAAACAGGACTGATCAATATAGGAGGGGTATGGTCTTTGTTCCTAGAATTTGCCTGTTCTTTAGGCTATGGGTGATCATAGTGTCAACATCAGACTGAGAGACCGGATGGCGGACATAATTGTCATTCGAGGTAGATGGAGGAGGCTGTCGTTGAGGTATTGTGCAGGGTATCTAAATTTTTCATCTTTGATACTGACTTCCTTAAAGCATTGCGCAGGGTCTTATTGAAAGCCTCAGCTAGGCCGTTCCGCCAAGGGTGGTACATAATTGAATACTTCCACTTGAAACCGAACTGATTAACCAAAAGATCAATGTGATGACTTTTGAATTGAGGGCTGTTGTCTGATATAATCCGATCAGGCACCCCAAACTGGTATATGATGTGATGGCGCAAGAAATTGGCCATCGTAGTCCCAAGAACTTGCTTAAGGGGGACCGCTTCTACCCACTTGGAGAAACAATTAGTTGCTGCTAGAATAAAGACATGACCCATTGCTGAAGGAGAGTCAATAGGCCCTATAATGTCCATACCCCAATGATGGGAAATTAATGATGGGCTGTCTCCAATCTTCCACCTGCTCAATTTTTGGACATGTTGGGTCGAAGAACTCTGGTTCCCGTTTTTGAACCTCAACTCCTTAACTCCGTGTCATTTCCTATTCAGTCTTAATAACTTCTTTGGTTGATAGAAGTGCTCCAAATGGATAAGATGGGTACTCAAGGAAGAGAATTCTCTCATCATCCGCGTCTACTTTAGTTCTCAGTTCAATGTGTCTCCACTTTGCCACCCAGACAAGCATGGGCCCTGGTGAGGACAATTGAATTGTAACCCTGAGTTTTACGAGTTTAACCTCTTAGGGATGTGACTCAGGGATACATCATCACACTGTGCCATATACAATTTTGCAGTATCGTGATAAGGCTTGAGAATGTCTTTTCTCATGTCATAGATCCCCTTAAGCAGCCGAATAACCAACTCAGAGTCATCATAGATCTTGAGCTGCTCCAAGTCAAGATCGAAGGCTATCTCTAAGCCAATTATAAGGGCTGAATATTTCGCTTCGTTATGGGAATCAGATTCAGTGAGAGAAAGAACAGCGAGAGAAAGAACAAGGCAGTACTCCTCCTTTTGAAGTCATGAATACCACTGTGGTGCCTCCTTGATCGGACTGGAAGGCTCCATCAAAGTACATCTCCCACGCGTCAGCAAGCTCTGCACATAATACTTCTTCATCAGGGAGGTCACTTGATAAAGGAGATTCTATCGGTATAGGACGTGCTGCGAGAAAATCAGCCAAAGCTTGACCCTTGATGGCCTTTTGTGGGACATATGTGATGTTGAATTCCATCAGCAATAATTCCCACTTAGCAAGGCATCCCGACAAGCATGGGCGTGTCATGAGAAACTTTACAGGATCTACTATTGATATAAGGTTTACATCATGACCAAGGAAGCAGTGGCAAAGATTTTGTACTACGAACATTAGGGCTAGGCACATCTTCACGATAGGGAGATAATTCTTCTCGAGTCCTTGCATCCTGTGGCTGAGATAGTATAACGCAGTCTCTTTCCCTTCGTCATTATTTTTCCCAAATAATGCCCCAAGTGACTCTATTAGAGCGATCACATACAGAATGAGAGGTTTTCCCAACACTAGTGTAGAGGCACTAGAGGGTTGAGTAAATACTACTTGATTTCATCGAGCACCGCCTGACATGCTTCATCCCAATTAAATGGGGTATCCTTCTTCAACAGGTGCGTAAAAGGCTTACAACGATCTGAGAGGTTCGAGATGAACCTGTGAATATAAGCTAGTTGTCCTTGGAGGGACCACAACTCTCGCAATGTAGTTGGTGGCGACATTTCTTGGATCGCCTTGATCTTGACTGGCTCAACTTCTAGCCCTCGGTGTCTAACAATGAACCCCAATAACTTTTGTGAATGCATGCTAAAAGCACATTTTAACAGGTTCATCTTGAGCAGATGAACGCGTAATCGTTCAAATACCTTTTCAAGGTCTTTCATATGAGCATATTTCTTTTTCAGATTTCACCACCAAGTCATCCACAAAACATTCCACCTCCTTGTGCATCATGTCCTTGAAGATGGTTGCCATAGCACTATTCAATCTGAAAGGCATCATCGTGTAGCAGAAGACCCCTTTTGAAGTCAAGAATGCAGTGGCTTTCTCATCTTCTGGTGCCAACCATATCTGATTGTACCCGGGGTTTCTGTCCCTGAAGGAGAAGATCTGGCAGTGGATTGTGGAGTCAATGAGCATCTTTGTAAATGGCAATGGGAAGTCATCCTTCTGGCAAGCAGTATTCAGATCATGGAAGTCAATGCAGACCCTAATTTGGCCTTTTTTCTTCTTGACTGGGACAACATTTGCCAGCCACTTTGTGTATTTGACTTCAAGAATGAAACCTGCTTGCCTGAGCTTAGTCACCTCATCATTTACCTACATTTTGAGATCAAGCCTGAACCTCCTTGATTTTTGCTTAACAGACTTGATGGATGGATTGATGCCAAGATGGTGGACTGCGACTTGAGGATCTAAACCAGGCATCTCATGATAATGTCATGCAAAGACATCTTGGTTTACTTGCAAGAAGGTAGTAAAATTCTCTTTCTCTTCTGGTGACATATTTGCAGAGATAATAGTGGGCTTGGGGTCGGTTTCATCTCCTAGATTTATCTCCTCGAGCTCATCAGTTATGACATGACTGCCTTCTTCCCATTCTTCTAGGACCTCCTGTAACTCTTCATCATTGGCTTCAGAGGACTTCTTGTTAACCACTATTGAAGATACTCATACGCTTGATATTTCTTCCTCTAGCCGGTCTTCATTATGGGTCATGGTTCTTACATCCTCATCTTGCTTGCCAACGAAAGGATCAACCTCGAGCAGAGCCAATGTATTCAGTCGAGAGAATTCACTCTAAGGTTCCTGGGACGGCTTCGACTCTGTGATTGTGCTGACAACCAGTGTCTCATGAGGACCTTCTCGATGTTCCCCTATCTCCACCATGGGTCTTGATAATATGGTAGGTTGAGGGCCCGATTTAGGTGGAGGAGGTTTAGTTTGGTATGTTGGCTGGCTTGGTTGCAAAGCAGGCTTGGTTGTGGTGGTTTGGGTGATAGAGATTTGTTTAAGTGGAACGGAGGTTTGAGGTTGAGGCTTCGGAGGTGGTAAGGTGTATCGACTAAAGACATCCAAGGAAATTGGGGGGTAAGTGGATTGTCTGGGGCATTTGAGGGAGGAAGGAGCCCAGGGAGCTTGAGGATGGGTAAATTGTTTGAAGTATTTGGGTGAGGGAGAAGTGGTGGACCGGGAAACTTTAAGATGCCTGGCATCTGAGGTGGAGGTTGCAGCATTTTCCTCGACCTCAAGCTCATTTCCCCCATGCTAGGTGATGCTTCTGAGATTTGCACCATGTGACAGACTTCCTGAGAATAGAAGCTCTGCCCTCTTGATTCTCTCAGCCTCTAGTTAAAGTCGGGCTCAAGAGGCCACTTGGGTTTCTTCGGCTTTGACTTCTTGTGCTTCTTCGTGGAAGAAGATGGCTCTGACTTGACCCGAGCCGTCAAGGCCTCAGCAACTGTTAAGAATCCAATCGCCTGGGACAACATCTTTCTCAGTCGCCTCTGGTGTGTCCTGCTTATAATTGCTCCCTTCGAGTTCTCTATCGAGGGCCTCGAAGTCTGAACATTCCTGACTTGTACCTACAAGAGACATAGAAGAGGAGGAGGGAGAAGAAGATGAGGAGTCAGTAGCTGAGGGGCTTTAAGGTCATTCCCCTCATTGGACCGATTTGGGCAGTTTTTACGTCATCACCAGAGTTGGATGTGTGTAGGGAGTTATTTAGGTCTTTCCCTTGCTCAGATCATTAGGGGGTGCTTATAATGTCCTCACCCTCATTGGACGTGCCCCGTAGAAGATGGCTCAGGGAGATTCTCTTGATGAGATGAGGAAGGAAGGATCATTACACCAGGGATGAAACTCTGTAAGGTTGGCAATGGAGGAAGAGGCCTGAGAAATTCTTGCTCTACGGGTGGTTGAGTAGTCTTGTTTCTCTGGCAAGTAGCCCTTGGGGCCCATCTTCTCCTGGATTTCATTGGAAGTGCTTGATTAGTCTCTCTAGGTTTGTGAACAGCCTTAGCTTGACGAACTACTTCTCATGTTAAGTACTTGAGTCTGCTCTGCCCGTGGTGGACTATCCATGGTCTTGTGTCGGGAGACCCTCTCTCACTAGTGGAGCAGTGACTTGGGGATCTCTTTCTGAAACGTTACAAGCTTCTTGGCATCCTTGTATTTTCTTCGCGATTATGTCATGGAAATTGGAGAACTTGCTCGGGTCGTGGCCCCATATCTGATAGTAGGAGCACCAGTGGTTCTCAGTTCCCTAAACAAGGTGTCGGGGCTATCTTGTCGGCTTTGATGTGATGAAGCCTTCTTGAAGCATCACGACGAACAAGGCGCGAAGGAGATAGGGCGCTTCGTCTTCCTTTTAGACTGTCACTGTGTGGGAAGCTTCTGCTGCCCCGAACGCCTTCTTTAGCTCTTCGAGCTTTATCTGACCTTTCTGGATTAGGGCTTTGATGATGTCTTTTAGCGTGTAGTATTCCTCTATGGGGTGGTTTATCCTCCGATGATAAGCACAATAATTCGCATGGGTGTCGAGTCCAGCATGATTGGGAAACTTGCTCGCAAGTAGCTTGATCATGTTCTCTTTCAGTAATAGTCGGAGTAATGTGGGAACTCATTCTTTTACAAAAGGGTAGATTTCGTTCTTATTCCTGGCTCAATAATCATCTCGATTAAGGTTCGTAGGTGAGGGTACCCGGTTGTATGACTATTGTTGTTTGCCTGCCTGAGGCCCTTTCAATGTGCTTACCCCTTTGAAGAGGTCCAATGTTCGGGAGGTAGCCTTCTTTTGATCACTGACGGTGACGACTGTGGTGATTACCCCTTTTTGTTGATTGCCTCGGGCGTTGGTCCGAGAGCTAGCATTGCCCTGATTGTTTCTTGTGATCGCAGACTGTTGTCGTGATATGTCGTGGTGGTGTAACGGGCTTTCTATGCACACTGACTAAGAGATCTGCTTTGACATGGAGGTCGGATTGGAGGACTCAACATGTACAGCAATCTCAGGTCGCATGTTTCACACACAGGTCTGGACTGCTTCCTTCTCATGCATGGGATTAGGATGGCGAGCATCTAAATCCCTCGATCTTGCTATAAATTGATCCAAAGGTTTGTCAGGTTCCTGGGTCAAGGTGAGAAGCTCGATGGTTTGGACCTCACTATTGACCTCATAAAATTATTGGTGGAACAGTTTGTCCATTTCCTCCCAATTGTGTACTGAATTTTGGGGAAGCCGAGCATACCATTGAAAGGCCGGGCCATCAAGGGTTTCAACAAACTGACGGAGAAGGAGTCTCCCATCAGCCACTATCTCTCAAAATGCCACTTGAAAATGCACGATATGCTGGTGTGGGGATGTTGTACCATCGAACAGGGGGAGCTTCCCTTTTATTTTAGTCCGAGGGAAACAGAACCTGATCGATGCATGAGGGGTACGGCTTCTGGTAAAGCATTGTACTCTGTATACCCAGTATTTGTCTGTTCTTCAAGCTATGGCTTAACATGGCATTAATGTCTACCTGTTAGACGGGGTGAGGGACGAAATTATACTGTGAGGCAAGAGGAGGAGGCTGCCTTGGAGCTGCATCATCTGAGTGATGGGAGTCAGCCTCATGATGGAATACATTGACTGAGGACCACATGCTTTCCATGCGATCAATCTTCTCCATCATTGCTCGCACCATTTATTCAAACATGTCCATGTGTTCTTCCAGGTTGTCATTAGGTTCAGTCACAACCATAACGCTAGCCATGTCCTTAGAGCGGCCAGTCTTAGGTGCAGTTGAAGGTTTCTGATCTTGGCGAGTCAGGCGCAGCAGATAAGTCAGCAAGGGCTCAGCATGCCATGATTGGATTTGAGTTTTATATGTCGATCGCATGAGAAACGGTTCTTGACAGTCTTGAGACCGTGGCTGCTGGGTGGTCGGATCATCTTTTACAATGCTGACCATTCTGCAGGATACTCACACCTCCGCTTTGGGTTCCGAGATTCGAAGAGGGTAGAACGGGTTCTGGTGAAGAGGGTCAGTAGAATTGGGTGCCCTAACTATCTTAGTGGCTTCACTAGTCAGCATTTGCAGACCCTTGTCATGCTTGGCTTTAAAGCTCTTATGGACCTCATGTCAGAACTACGATCTGGATCGCTGCTAATCGGCCCTTCAAGCTTAAGTGAGGACCATCTCCATTAGGTGAAGCAATGGGTGTGGACTAGGTACTGGGGTTAACCTGAGCTGAGGAGGACGAAGGACTTGATCTCCCAACAGGTCTTTGATCCAAGCCCTCTTATGGGCTCCCTACAGCGTTACGCATCGCCACCAATAGTTGTGGAGTAATAGTGTCGTGACCCTAAGACAGCGCTAGATGCTGCTGCTCACGGCTAGGGGGTGAGCACTGAACTACATACGACACTAGGCATCGCCGTTGGTAACACGAGAAGGCAGCACATCCCTTCACGGGCAGTGATGACTTCTTGTGAAGCACGTGATGATAGCCTCGTGCGGAGCGTCCGGTGATAGTTCCATATGAAGCACACGACAGTGGGCATGGAACGTAGAATAACCTGCGGACGGCGACAGGCACTGAGCGCATGAAAGGAAGCTTGTTGACGGCGATAGACACCGAGCACACGAAGGAAGCTCGCAGACGGCGATAAACGCCGAGAGCACGAAAGAAATTTACAGACGACGATAGGCATCGTCGCGACCCTTTACGGGCGGCGATAGGCTTCGCCATTTGCGATGGGTAGTGGGCACGAGAGAAACCTATGGACAGCAACAGGCACTAACTACATGAAAGGAAGCTTGCAGACGGTGATAGACACTGAGCGCACGAAGGAAGCTCGTAGACGGCGATAGACCCCAAGCACACAAAAGAAACTCACGGATGTCTATAGGCATCGTTGCGACCCTTTACGGGTGACAATAGGCATTGCCATCTACGATAAGCAGTGGGCACGAGAGAAACCTGCGAACGATGATAGGTATTGTCGTGACCCTTCGTGGGTGGCGATAAGCATGCAACAGTGTGAGACCCCTACAAGTGGCGATAGGCATCACCGTCTGCACGCCTCTATGAGAGACAGAGATGAATGAAGAAAGGGACAAAGAAGCTCGACATCATGCTGACATTGCCATCCATGACCTGTGAAACCATTGGAGGGGGAAAGAAAGAAAGAAAGAAAGAGGCATGCATGACACTGCCACTACCACACATAGCCTCTAAGAAAAACTCAGACGAAGAAGAAGAAAGAGAAGAAGAAAGAGAAGAAGATATGAAGAGAAGAGAGAGAAAATGATTTACCTTAGGCCGAGGGGTACTGTCCCAAAATTTTCTCTCTCCTTCCTCTCTCTCTCAAGAGGTGACCCAACAATGAGAAAATATGGAGATTTTATTAAGCAAAGTTTGGTCTTTGTACAATGGGAGTACGTGATATATGTAGAGTTTTGCCAAAACACTGGTGGATTGATCAAACTTAAACCTAATTTTGGAAAATTAAGATTTAACTGAATTAAATTAAATAGGAAAATAGGGTGAAAAATGACTGATTTGCCTCGTCCTAACCATTGTGGAAATTCAAGAACAATCCTTACTGCTGCCTTAGAATGTGCATGATCTTTCATGGATGATCCAGGGTTGCTCTGGTGCTCATTTGTTTGAAAGATGATTGTTTTCTTATAGGGCTCGGCATGGTGATCGATTTGATACCAACTTTGAGTCGTGGATCATGTTTTTAAGGCACGATCAAGTGACTTGAAATTTGGATGAATCTTGCAAGCTTTGAATTGATGGTGTGCTCGTTCATTGATTTTTTTTCATGATTTCTTTGTTGGATCACACTGAGCATGCCATCACGGTCGTGTGGCAACTAACGTAGCTTGATTTCATGCCCAGACGAAGAATTCACAACTTTTGAGTTTTGGCCGGAATCTGGAATTCTAACGCCAGAATTTGCAGCCACTTCATCGACTTCATGTGCAAAATCTGACCATTCATCATGCATGAGGTTCGGACCACTGATAGCCATGGACCTTACACACGTGATGGAATAGGTTTTACGTCGATCAGGCTTGTGAGCATAGTGATTTGGTTTCTCGAGCGAAGCGTGTCGCTGTTGATTTTCCTGCAACTTCCTTCACGGATCGACATCTTCTCGCTAGCTTTCCTTGGCATTCGGGCATCGTCACGGGGCATGTCACATATCAAAACACTCATCTTGATGAGATGAATATGCTCATAAAATTTGAGCATGATCCGACCTCGAGCAAGTGAGATATGAGCGTCGCAAGTCAATGTTCGTGACTGCCCCTTAATGGTGATTACTTGCAGGGTGGCCGCATGGGAATAGTGTGCAGCACCTCCTGTTTTGATCGTTTACCCCTAATGTCTTCTTTGAGTATCTGTTTAAGAAGAAATTTGACCCTTGAGGTTTCCAACTATGCCAGATCTAATAAAAGTGGTCCCACAACTTTTTAAAGCACCGAAATTAGGGTTCCAATTATATGTGTTCGTTTCGGGGTGCTAGAGGCTAATTCTGCCAAAACTGTTTCTCAGCCTGCTCTGCCTTATACATGTCGAAATACAATGAAACTTGGCAGAAGACATTTTGGAGTCCTTATGATCTTGACCAGTTTTTGGGCCATTATGAGACTGTCGAAAGTTTCACTATTTGTCAGGCTTTATTAACCAGCTTCTCATTTTATTTAGCATTGGGGACCCATGCTGATGAAAAATTTCTTCAAACAGCATGCCCCGCCAAATTTTGTGTTTCAACAGAAGCGAGAAGGACAAAATTCAAAAAATTTCCTCTGGCTTTATTTCTTTTTTCTTCCTTGCCTCAGAACCACGTGAACGCCGAGAAGATCCAAGTAATGTTGTAACTAGGATGCTCAATGTTTGGATGCAATGTACAGGTCCATCTATGGAGACATTATAGGGAGAAGAGACTTTTGAGGGATTTGTCGAAGTCCTCACCCTCAAGGGACTATTTGAGATTCTGACCGCTAAGGCTTTTGTGTGGACCTTGTTGGCCAAAATCGGGCCTATCTGGCAGTCATGTGCTATGAGCCTTCAGTCGGCATTGTTTGTTGCTACACCAAGTTTACTTTTGACAATAAAGGTACCTCTGTGGGCCCTCATCCTGTCGAGTCCAGTCGGGGGCTTTTTGTTGGCCAGTCCTGAAGGTCTAAGCCTGTCGGTTAGGGAGGAATTTTGGCGAGGTATCCTCATGGCGTGGCATCACCTTAAAGTCTCTAGCAGGTTCTGCCTTGACTTTGTCAGTTTCTTGCCTTCGTGAGTGTCTTTATCAATTTGAGGGATTTAGTATTCATCACTCGCACCCTCAAGGACTCGTTTTTGTTTTTGATGTTGAAGTGCGGTAAATCTTATGAGGCTTTCACTCCCGGGTGAGCCATTTTTTGTGTTGTGATTGGATGCTAGAAGTTGAGGATTTCGTGTGGACCGCATTAGCCAGAATTATGCATGTTTGGTAATTGGGTGTGGGCTGAGACTGTGATGCTGCATCAACCTGCTTTTTGTTGATCCAAGTGCCCTTTACGGGTTTTCACATGGACTGGGGAAGTGGCACCGTAAAGACAGTTTTCACCAACTTCTTTTTATACGAGGCTCTTTTACCCATGAATTTTCAACTATGTCCACCCTTTTCATCCCTATTTGCTCACGATACCTTTTCAGGTTTTCACTGTGCTCGGATTTTTGTTTTTATGAAACACTTTTACTCATGGTTTCGTGACCATGCCCATCTGTCATTTTTACTCATGGCATTCCTTTGTCCAGTGATACACCATGCCCGTTATTTTCCTTTTTGTGAAGACATGCTTGGAGTCATGCCTTCGGGACCTGTGCAAAGCTTTTTAACGTCATGCGGCCAGGATGTGCACTATAGTTTAGTGTCATACAGTTGGACCATGGTGGTGATGGATGGCAATCTATGGAGGTCATGGGGTGAGTATAGTGGTGATTTGACTCACTTTGGGCAGATGACACTAGGCTACTTGTGAAAGATGGATGAGGTATGTGTGGAAGATGAAAAGTGGTGACCCACTAGCTTATGACGAGTATGGATGGCGGGATGGTTTGCCATTTTGTGAGCATGGGTGAGACTCACTGAGGGATGATAAATAGCAATGACGAAGTCAATGGATTCACTGGGGAATTTATGACTGTGGTGTGCGCACACGTATGGGTCGGTTAGGGAAGGCGAGTGTGAAGAAGCATGTAAAGGGGGTGTGCGCATATATGAGGGCATGTTTAAGGTCATGCCTCTGGGACCTGTACAAAACAGTTTAATGTCATGCGGTCAGGACGCACACTATGGTTTAGGGTCATATAGCTTGGACCGAGGTTATGCAGTTTAAACTCATGCAACTAGAACCATGCAGTTTAAGGCCGTGCAACTAGACCTCCGCTATAGTTTAAGGTCTTATAGTTTGGACCATACAGTTTATGCTCGTGCACCGAGACCATTTTAGGGTTGTTGCCATGTAGGTGAAGCTCTATGGGGAATAGGTCCATGGATAACAATTCGACTCCCTTAGGGATAAAAATGGTTAACACTAGCAGGTTGTTTAGATGGAGAAGCAGGCCTCACCGGGGATTAGGGGACAAGTATGGCTCCCTAAGGTGAAATATGGAACTCCATGGCTCATGGGAAAGTTACCCAACGCCTGAGTATAGGATGGTTTGGTGTGAGACTGACCCAAGGGGATTGAAGTGGTAAGCATGTTACCACGGGGATAATGAGCAATAGTCTGCATGTAACTCCGCTGAGAATGTCAAGCCAGAGCACAGGTGCAATCGCACTGGGGATTGAAGAGATAAGGATGAACCTAACTCCACGGGGGATGATGGGCCACTATACGGATGTGACTCCTCTTGGGGATAAGGGAGGTGCATCCATTTCATAGATTAAAGTCATGCGCATGGACTATTTATCGCACCGTTTTAACGTCTTGCTACAAGGACATGCACTATAGTTTTAAGATCTTGTCGCTTGGACCATGGCTATGCAGTTTAAAGTCCTACAGCTAGGACCATGTAGTTTAAGGTCATGCAACTAGACCTCTGCTACAGTTTAAGGTCATAGAGTTTAGACCATGGTGCTAAGCCTTTTAATGTCATGCGGCTAGGATGTGCGGTACAGTTTCAAGGTCATACAGCTGGACCGTGGTTATGTAGTTTAGTGTCACGCAATGAGGATTGTGCAGTTTAAGGTCGTACTACTAGACCTCCACTACAGTTTAGGTCATATAGTTTGGACCATGCAGTTTAGGGTCGTGCACCAAAACCATGGCAGTGGAAGGGAATGTGACTCCACGGGGAACAATTTTTTCAGAGAGTGTTGGACACCTTCTAAGCAGGGAACAGGGAGCTTCTCAAGGCTCCATTGAGACTTTGGCAAAATTGCAAGAGTCAAAGTGGTACTTTGCCAAAATTTCAGTGCTTTTTTGGTCGTTTTGTGGTTGCCTGAAAGGTTGCAGAGAGGGCAGGGGATTCTGATGGTCTTCTGGCTGTCAGGAGGGAAGAAGGAGGAGCAGTAGTGTCCACACCGAAAACACAGTGAAATTCTGACAAGTTGAGGAGTGCGAAGAAGGTAAACCTGCAGAGTAACTGGAGAGCTTCTACAGGAATTTCAGTGGCTTTTCGTTAGCTTTGGTCACTGGTGGAAGAGAGGGAATAGACGCGGGAGGGTTTCTTGTCGAGTAGAAGTGAGTTCCCGGCAAGGAGAGGAAACACCGATAGGGGAAAGAACATGATCAGACGGGGGTTCCTGATAGACAAAGAAGTGTCTGGAGAAACTCGAAGGATTGTGTGGGAGGTGAAAGGTCACGAGAAGGAGACGGCAGCTTGGGAAGCCAAAGATAAGGCATTGGGCTATAAGTTGTTGGACCTCGAGTACTCCTTGAGTGAGAAGATAACTTTAGTGGAGCATGAGGCTGGGCTGGTACCCGAACTGAGAGCGGACATCGAGCGAGCGAGGGCCTTGGCCGAAGAGTGTAGGGAGAAGGTCAATGAGATCATTGACCATTTTTTACAGTGACCTCTTTCTCTTTTTCTTTTCATTTCATCCATTGTAAAGAAAAATAACACTTGTAATGCTCTCTTGATTTATGAATGAAATAATTATTTTCTTTTTCTGTGTGAGGCATTTATTTTTATTCTCCCTTTTTATTTTTTCATTACTTTTGCCCTTGTACCAAAAAAGGATAGCCCACTCCTTACTTTTTCTTTTGACAGTCTTCCGAGGCTACGATGACCTCGAATAGGGGAGCAATTGCTTCCTCACCTCTTAGGGTTTGATTGGACAGGGGCTCATAATTCATGGTTCTCATGATCTGGTGAGCCAGTTCACTGTAAATACTCAAATCTGGGGGACTCTTGGCTTGGATTCGAGGTGCATTGCTCGCGATTTCGTCATAGGTCTTAGTCTTAAGGGACAAACTCCTTTAAGTGCTTTGTAGCTACGCGCATAACCTCCAACTGATTCTAAAGGCTGCGAACCTCACATCTTAGCTCTGCCAAAGGTCTTGTTCCTGAGGGCCAGAGGGCTGACCTTTGTACACCTATACTTCTTCGAGAGCCTTTGAGGAGTGTAAGATCTTATTTTGGCTACTGGTGATCTCCTTGCTCAAGGAAGATGGGATTTAGAGTACCTTCCTTGGTGGTTGGTATTCCAATTTCGCTTCTAGAAGAGCAATGGGACATGCAGGAATTTTTGGTGGTCCAGCGTATAGGCGACCCTCGGTGCTAGAAAGTCTACCTCTAAGGCTTCCTCGGTCTCAAGAGTTACTTCTAGCTCGTCATTTTGTTCTGGAAAATTAGAAGTAGAGGAGGAAGCTTCATCTTCAGGAGAGCGCACCATGACTTCAAAGAGGTGGCAAGCCATATTTGGGCAGATAGGAGTCAAGGGGAGGATCTTGCCTTGTCTTTCCTTCTCTTTGAACATGTCTGTAATCATTCGCCCAAGGTCTTCAACATCCTCATGAGATGAGGGATTTGCCTGTCTCATAGGCTTTCAAACATCATCCTTTGACCTTTTTGATACTGGAAGGTCTGTGAAATAGTACTTAGCGTCAGCATAGTGAGTCTCAACTACAGGGAACGGTCTCTTATCATCATAGACCTTGTGTTGTCTCCCATATCGACTGTACTTGAAGCATTGATGGAGTGTGGAAGGGACCAACCCCTGATCATGAAGCCAAAGGCGGCCGAGCAAAATATTGTAAGATGTATCGATGTCGATTACATGAAACTGGGTAGGAGTGAGGTAACCAGATCCTAATCCCAGTTGCGTGAGGATCCTTCTTGAGATCAGGTTGACTACTGACCCTCAATTCAGCATTATCCTGTTGATAGGGAAGGTGTGTAATTCACCATTCACAAAGAGGGGGTGATTGTGAAATTTGCCTCCCAACTGCGGGTCATATTTGGAAAAGGTTATTGCCAAGCACCCACCCAGGATGGCTGGGTCTACCTCAATAGGCTCCACTTCAGTCTCATGCACTTCCAGGTTAGAAAGAACTTCAACTAGGGCCATACGGTAATCTCTGGACAAAATAAGATCATCGTAGATGCTTAGAAGGGCTAGAAGCTTTTTCAAATGCCCAAGTTTGTCATATTTCACCTTATCCTCATTAACCTTCACTGTTCTTAATCTAGTCATTGGTTTGGGTGATAGGGTAGATTTAGGAGCGGGTTTTGGTTGAAGTTTGGTTTGTGACACTGGCGGACTTTGTTGTTCGGCCGGTGCGGTCTAGGCTGATGGGGAGGTAATAGCGATTTGTAGTAGGAACATAGAGGTTTGAGGTTGAGGTTTAGGGAAAAGTGAACGATCAAGAAACTTGAGGACCTTGAACTTCAGAGCTGTGGGCCGTAGCTTCTTCCCTAATCTTAGGCTCATTTGGCCCATGCTGGATGGTACTTCCAAGATCTGCACCATATGGGAGGCCTCCTTGGAATAACAACTTGAAGATGGCACGGACTTGGCTTCGACTGTCAGCGTGTCGACGACTGTTAAGAATCCAACTGCCTGGGTCAGCATCTTTCTTAGGCGCTTTTATTACATCCTGCTAATATTAGTGCCTTCGAGCTCTCTGTTTAGAGCGTCAAAGTCTGGGTACTATCGAGCTACACCTGTGAAAGAAACAGAAGACTAGGGAGGAGAAGAAGAAAAAGTATAGTTAGATTGTTCTGGGCAGCTTTTTACATCATCGTCCGAATTGGATGTGTGCAGGGGGTATTTTAGGTCTTGCCACGGCTCTGACCATTGTGGGGTGCTTTTACTGTTGTCACCCGTATTGGATGAGTCCCGAGCAATTGATGACTCAGGGAGGTCCACTTGATAGGACGAAGGGATAAAGCAAGCTGCACTTAGGATGAAGTCCTATAAGGTCGGCATTGGAACAAGAGGCCTGAGAAATTATTCCGCATCTGGTGGCTGAGGAATATGGTTCCTTCGACGAGCTGATCTAGGTGCTCGCCTCTTTTTGGATCCCCTAGGTGGTGTTTGGACCCTCCAATAGGGCTGATGAGTAGCCCTACCTTGGTGGACTGCCTCACGCTTCAGGGACTTGAGCCTACTTCATCCATGGTAGATTTCCCAGGGCTGAGAAGTCGAGGGCTCTGAAGGGTCTAGTGCAGGCTCATAGGGGACCTGCAGTGGTATTTCCTCTTGAATAGGAGCGATGGCTTGGGAGTGTTCAAGCAAAACGACACAGACAATGTGGTCATTATGTACCTTCTCGGAGACTATAGCTTTGAACTCAAAGCATTCCGCGCGCTCATGACCCCATACCTGGTGATATGGGCACCAAAGATTTTCTGTAGCCTGAGCAAGGCACTTAGGTTGTCTAGCGGGCTTGGGAATGATGAGACCCTATTGGGGCATCGCCTCGAAGACGGCTTGTAGAAGGCCTAGCTCAGCATTTCCCTAAACTTGTGTCGGGAGGTCTTCTTGCACTGGCAGAGCAGGGGCTTGAGGGTGTCCTTCTGGGCTACCATGAACTTCATGGTGCTGCTACATCTTCTTTGCCAATATCTCGTGGAAGCCAGTGCATTTGCTCAGGTCATGGTCTCGTATCAGATGATACGAACACAAGAGATTCTCAGTTCCTGAGGGCAGGAACTTGGGCTGCTTTGTCAGCTTTGACGTGATAAGAACTTCTTCGAGCATCATCGAGAATAGTGCACAATACCTCTTGGATTGAGTTGGGTGGCCTACTTTCTTGGGATAGGCACAGTATCTCTCATGTGTCTCCTGTCCTGCCTGTTTTAGGGTGTTGACCTCCAACAGCTGAATCATAATTTTCTCTAGTAATAATCGAAGCAATGCAAGAACCCACTCCTTCTTGAAGGGGTACACCTTGTTTTGATGTTGGTCTAGTAGTCACCTCGATTTATATTTTTAGGGGGCGGGACTCAGTTATACGATTGCTGCTGCTTGCCCTTAGCCTGAGGTGTCTTTACCTTGGAGAGGTCCAAAGTTTGAGGGGTGGCTTTTTTAGTGTCAGCCATGGCGACGACCACACTAATCACCGCTTTTTACTAGTTGTCCTTATTGTTGGAATGAGAATTTCCATTGCCCCGGTTGTTTCCCGAGCTAGAGGGTTGCTCGTGAGATCCACCATGGTGCTTGGACAGACCTTCCATACGAACTGCTTTAGAGATGAGCTCTGACATGGACGGTGGATTGGAGGCCTCAACATGCAGGGTGATCTCGGGCAGCATATTTCATATGCAGATCTGAACTGCTTCTCTTTCAGTCATGGAAGTGGCATAATAGGGTGTCAACTCTCTCCATCGGGCAATGAACTTATCGATTGGCTCACCGGGGTCTTGAGTCAGAGTGAGGAGCTCGATGGTTTCCATGTTTCTCTGAACTTCATAGAAGCGCTGATAAATCAATTGCTCCATTTCTTGCCATGTGTGTACCGAGCTTGGAAGGATGACCCTTTGAGAGTTTCGACGAACTGATGACAGAGGAGTCGCCCGTCAGTTGTCATCTCTCGACAAGCAACTTGGATGTGAGTTGTATGCTGGTACGTGGACTTAGTACCATTGAACAAGGGGAGCTTCCCTTTTTGATAGTTTGGGGGAAATGACACCTGGTCAATGTACGAGGGATATAGCTTTTGATAGAGCGGCACCTCTTACATGCCCGGGACCTTATTCTTGAGACTCTGGGTAATCATGGAAATTATGTCAGTTTGCGAAACCATGTAGGGAGTAGAGCTGTCTTGAGAGACCGATGGGGGAGTTTGCCTGGGGTCTGTGTCCTCGCCAAGCAGGGAGTTAACCTCATGGTGAGGAGAAGAAGCAGGCTCGTTGATCACCATGGTGCGGACCATTTCTTTTGGAGGGTCAAACCAGGATGAGTAGTGTACTGCCAAAGTTGACGAGTCGTACGCAGCAAGTCAATCTGAAGGGGCTCGGCATCCCCGACTGGACTCGAGCCTTATACATCGACCATGTGAAGACCGGTTCTTGACGATCTTGGAACCATGATTTCTTGATAGCTCAGTCTTTTGCTGTGATGGTAACCACCAAGCAATCTTGGACTTCTCGTTCAGGTTCTAAAATCCAAAGAGGGAAAAAGGGATTGTGAGGCAAAAGGACATCAAGAGTGGTAACCTCAACTGCCTTAGGGGCCTCTCTAATCAGGCGCTGGAGGCCTCTCTTTTGCTTGATCCTGAGACTACAATAGATTTTGATCCAGAATCAAGTCGGCGAATTGGACTGCCCCGTCTTTCTTGAGCATGCGAGCGTTGTGTTTATCAACTGGAGCAGAGAATGAGGCCCCAAGACAGAGGGCAATCTGGGTTGCTACCTTGGAGACTGAAGGCTTCTATCTATGTTTATGAAGCAAAATCTGACATATCTGGCAATGAAGATCTCTCGAATCTAACACTTTAAACTAATGAAAATGAAATGGAAATAAAATGTTAAAGAAAGTGGGACAAATCGAATTCAAATCTGAGGCCAGATCTGCTCGAAAACCAGCAGATCTACTCTCAGATATATGGTAGTGCCCGCATGATCCAAGACGTTATAAAATACGATTTTAAGCAAATGAACAAATAAAAATGAAATAAAAATGATAACGTAGAAGAAGTAAAATGAAGGAAATGATACCGAACTGGACCGGATGGCCTGGGACTCTCGAGTCTTTTGGGGCTCGCTCATATTAGAAC
Organism: Amborella trichopoda; assembly: GCF_054954075.1. Classification (NCBI taxonomy): domain Eukaryota; kingdom Viridiplantae; phylum Streptophyta; class Magnoliopsida; order Amborellales; family Amborellaceae; genus Amborella; species Amborella trichopoda. The sequence continues at coordinate 44,050,982 of NC_142337.1, read as the reverse complement.
AGGTCTCCTTTTGCCACTCTAATGTGGACCTCATCCAGCAAGTCTTGATCGAGTAGGGTGGTTGTGCCCTGGAAATGGCTTAGAACTAAGGCTCTCAGGCTTAGCTTAGGTTAGGGTTTTTTCTCTGAGTTTTTCTCTCAGATTTCTCTTCTGCAGCCCTCTCCAGTTTTTCTCTCTCTCCCAATGTTCTAATATATCTCCCCCTCAAAATGCCATGAAAAGAGGGTTTATAAGGGTCAAAATCTGTGGGGAAGAATATCCTCCTACAACAGACAAATGCCCCCAATCAAAGATACAGTTTTGTGGAGCTGGATTTGGGCAGCATGGGGAATGTCGCCAGGCGACACGGTGCGTGCCGCCCATGTAAAATGGAAAAAATTAATCCGGACTAGGCGACACGGGTCATGTCACCCGGGCGGCACGCCCTGTGTCACGCATAAACGTTTCTTTTCAGGTGTGTTCCTCAGCATCTTGTGAAGCTATCAGAAAAAGAATTGGGTCAAAATAGAGTTTTTTACTGTTTTTAATGGTTTTTTTAGTAAAACAGGGCATTTATAGAAATCTGGGCCAAAACCAGGTTTATGCAGGGTTCTGGGCAAGCAGACTGGTTCCGGGTCACGAGATAGGTTGTATGAACTATGGATTTGGTTTTCCTAGGTTAAGTATGATCCTAAAGGTTCATGAAACCATAAAATTTGCAAGATTTAAAATGGGGTACTCCTCTTTGGCACTCCCTGTCCTTCAGAGGACAGGTGAGTGGCAAAGAAGTAGACAATTTGACTTTCTCTTTCCTTCGAGGGGCAGGTGAATGTCAAAGATAAAGCATACATTTTAAATTTCATCCTAAAGTCACGTGGTCAGGGGCCACACTAACTATCCCTCCAAGTCAATGCGCTCACCGAGCTCACCCACTTAGGGCATTTTTCCTTCTAGGGTTTTTGGCATGAGATGTGGATGAGTTACATACACTTGAAACTCGAGTTGGATTTTCTAGCCATGCCACTTAAGTTCAGGGGTTTTCACAATTTGAATTTTGAACCCTAGCATTTTCTTTGATTTCCTTAGGGTATCCTAAGGCTGTCAATAGGGAAAGGATTTTTAAAGGAAGAGACTTGTCTTGCCGAATCCAAAGTGAGCGATGAGGTAGCAACGTGACAATTGCAGCAAACGTGGTAATCATCATATACGGGTGTCCAAGCTCCTTCGTTTTAAAATACCTTATAGAAATTTTGAAAGTAGGGGGAGATTTGAAATAGAACCCGGAGTAGGGAAAAGTCACGATTTTATAAAAAATTAAAATTCTTGGAATAGTGAAATTCTTGAAAAAAGCAGGATGTTTCAAAAACAAGGTTGGTTAGCAGTTTTAACTCCTACCACCATAGAGCCCTCTAAGCCGTTTAGCGTCATGCAACGATGGATCATACACCCGACCCTTTTATGTCATATAGGGATAGACGTTTGAACAAGGTGGTTGTGCCTTGACCACATTGAACAGGGTGGTTGTGCCCTAAATACATTCGACATTTTACATCATACGGGGTGAGACGTTACCTGTCTCGTCTCTTTTACATCGTATGAGTTTGGCGTTGAACTGGATATACCTGACCTTTAGCATTCTATGAGGCCAGATGTTTGAACATGGTGGTTGTCCCCTGAACACATTGAACAAGGTGGTTGTGCCCTGAACACATCCGACATTTTACGTCATAGACGTTACCTGTCTCGGCTCTTTAATGTTGCACGATTTTGACGTTTATCCTATCACGGCTCTTTAACATCGCATGAGTTTGACATTTTTCCTGTGTCAGATCTTTAAAGTCGCACGAGTTTGACGTTTTTCCATTAAAACATGGTGGTTGTGCCCTGAATCAGACTTTGGTTTGCAGTTTAGGCTCATGCCATTGAGGAGTGTTCTCTCTTTTTAATTTTACTTTCTTTTTTTTTTGAAATTTTGGAAACATGGTCGGCAGATTAGGCTCGTACCACTGTGGAGCAATTTTTTTTTTTTGAAGTTTTTTGAAATTTTCTAGAAAATTGGTTGCCAGATTAGGCTCATGCCACCAAGGAGATTTTTATTTTAAAACTTAATAAAAATGTTTGAAAATGATCATAAAAAACCATGACAAACCATGTTTCATCCTTGGAAATCCCAAAAATTACGTGGGGTCATTTTTAAAAAAAACCATTTGGGCGACATGTCCTGTGTCACCCAGGTTTGGGCGACACAGCAGGGTGCCGGCCACCTAAAACAAATGTTTTTTATTTTTTTTATTGAAAGTTTGGGAATAAAAACAAAGAGGTTTTGGCATAAAAAATTGAGCGACACTAGTGGTGTCACTTAGGCGACACTAGGAGTGTCACCCATACAAGTTGGGATTTAAATGGGATATGAGAGATGTGGGAGACATGTGTAGTGTCCCCCACACAGACTGGGTGACAATATATATATATATCTATTATTTTTATTTTTATTTTTTATTTATGTTTTACTTTTGGGAGAATTCTGCCCTTGTTGGGAAGTCCTTTGTAGCCTTCTTGTTATGGGAAGTTTGAAAAACCCCTTCTCCTTTTTTTTTTAATATATTCATTGCCCCTGTTAGGGATTCTTGTAGTAAGTGTACATTTGATTCATTGATGCATAGCAGAACACTTTCCTTGCACACACTTCTCAAAATGAATTTTTTACAAACTTAGCCCCCCTAGTTGTATGGTTTTTGTCTCAAATCTTTGGCTATCGAACCAATATACGCACATATGGGATGAGCTCACCTCGTTTTACCTCAGGGGATCCAGTCGAGAGAAAAGCTCTCCCAAACTAGCCAATTTCGTCATTGGCAAAATTTACCCATCTCTGATATGTGGTTGTTGGTAGTTATACTCATACAACCATGGAGTGCCTAGCTAGTTTCAAGTCTGCATAACAGGCGCAGGAAATTGGCTTCGAGAGTGAAGTCAGATTGATTAACAGTTTAGCCCCTTGTAGTGATGGAGGAAGTCCCTTATAAAAGGAGAAAGCTTTTGAAAATGGATGATTTTAACAATCAAATTGAAACAACATTTTCAAAAGGGATGTTTTTCCACCTATGGCCCCTTAGGTGGTCATTTTCTTTGTTATATTCTACCCAAAGATGATGAAAGAATTCCCATGTGGGATCGTGAGAACTCAAAAATCACGAAGTTGTCTTTTTACCTTTGGAGCTTTCATCCTCTGCTTTGCGGATCCATGAAGAGCCCTTTGGATTCTTGTTGGGCTTCCATCTTGGAGGGTCTCGACGTTGTTTAGGTTTCGTCGAAATCACTTTGGTTTTCCATTCATGTCACCCTCCTACATCTTTTTGAGTTGGCTCTGTTGGGGACCTGCAGGATTTAGGAGGAGTCTTCATGCTCATGGTCAGCTTGTGCAGTATTATTGGAACTTGCAAGTACTTGTTTGTACTTGAGTGTTTTGCATCGAAAGCTCCTTCTTGGATATCTTTTTTTTCTTTTTACCCATGATACCTTTTCAGGTTTTCACCACATCCATTTTTTTTGTTTTTTTATTTTTTTAATTTTTTATTTTTTATTTTTTCTTTGTGATGACTTTCAGGTTTTCATCACTTTTTTTAACTCTTTACGGGAGTATTTTATGAGATACATTGCATTACCCCTCCTGATTTTTTGTCTTATAAGAATTGCCTGCATGCACTCGCGTAACCACGAATGGACCCTCCCAATTAGGTTTGAATTTTCCTAAAGGGTGTGGATTTTCAAGAGTGTGGAAGATTTTCTTGAGTACCATGTCTCCTTCTCTGAATTTTCAAGGAACAACTGTTCTTTGGTATGCCCTCTCTGCTCTACACTGATAAGCAACGATATTCTGTGTTGCTCGTAGTCATTTTTCATTCAAATTAATGAGGGCAGAAATTCGTGCTTCGATCTTTTGTTCCTCATCTGAATTTTTATGAATAAGGACTCAGAGAGATGGTATCTCAACCTCGATAGGTAGCACTGCTTCCATACCATACACTAATGAGTATGGGGTCATGCCAGTAGGAGTCTTCTCAGTTGTCTAGTACGCTCATAAGGCATCATTTAGCTTTTTGTTTCAATCTTTCCCACCTTCTATTATTTTATCTATTATTATGAAAAGTCCTTTGTTTGTGGCCTTCGCTTGTCCGTTTCCTTGAGGGTAGTAAGGTGTGGAGAATTTTTGTGTTATCCCGAACCTTTTTCAAACCTTAGTTACCTTTTTATTTTTGAGATTGGATCCATTGTCAGTGATGATTGACTCAGGAACACGAATTTGCATACGATATTGTTCTTTATGAAACGGGCAACATGTTGGCCTTCAATTTTAACAAATAATGTGGCCTCTACCCATTTGGTGAAGCATTCTGAAGCCATTAATATAAAACGGTGGCCATTTGAGGATTTTGGTGATATCATTCCAATGATATCAAGACCCCAAATGGCGAAGGGCCATACGGGCGGTGTTGAGTTGAGTAATACGGACAGTGCATGGATGAGGTGTCCATAGAGTTGACATTTGGGACACCTCTTAACGAACTTCCAGCAATCTTCAGCCATGATGGTCTAGTAATAGCCTTGGCGCCTGATTTTCTGAACTAAGGTGGCTCCCCCAAAATGACCTCCTTCATTGTGCAACTCTGTTAGTACTTGGTCAATTTTTTGCTGATTGAGGAACCTTAGAATGATGCCATGGAAGGACGTTTTGAATAGGGGATCACCTCTTACTAAGAATCGCATAGAAAACCTTTGAAGGGCTTCTTTATCATTTTCGACGGCTCCTTTGAGGTATAAACCATCTTTTAGCATGAGCAAAACATCGTGGAACAACGGTTTTGCCTTAACTACCACCTCTGAAGCAACGAGAGATACGGCTGGGCAGTACACCCTGTGCTGCCCGGGCGACATGTCTTGTGTCGCACAAGGCAAACAGGGATGCTCAAAAAAAATTATTTTTTTTATTTTTTTATATTTTTATCTTATTAATATTGATGAAATAAGACTACTTGAAACTTGGAAGAAGTATGAAAAAAAAAAAAATTTATGAAATAAATTAAAACATAGTAAACAGACAAAAGTAGATAGGACATATCTGTATCAAGTAAAATACTTTTTTGGCATTTTTAAAAATTTTATTTTTTTCTGAAATTATGTGAAAACTCATAAAAAAGGACTTAGAATAGATTTTCAAAGTTTCAAAAAATTCTGAAGCTTTCAAAATTTGGGCGACACGAGTGTCACCCTGGATCTAGGTGGCACTGATAGAAAAAATTGGATTTCGCAGCAATGAAACCCTGAATCCTGGTTAATTCCGACTTCTGGGACCTTTTGTGACTGAAAAGACTGAACAATGATGAGTAAAAATTGTATTTTTATGCTTGGATCAAGCTCAAAAGGCCCTACGGTGGGCGCCAAACTGTTTATGATGCAAAATTTGACAAATCTGGTAATGAAGATCTCTCGGATCTTACACCTTAAAATAATGAAAATGAAATGGAAATAAAATGGTAAAGAAAGTGGGACAAACCGAATTCAGATTTGAGGCCAGATCTGCTCGAAAACGAGCACATCTACTCTCAGATCTGTGGCAGCGCCAGCATGATCTAACACATTATAAAATATGATTTTAAGAAAATGAACAAATCAAAATGAAATAAAAATGATAAATTATAAGTAGTAAAATGAATTAAATGATGTTGAACCGAGCCAAATGGCCCTAGACTCTTAAGCCTTCTGGGGCTCGCCCGTATCAGAACCGGTCTTATTTTACCTCTCTATCTCGGATGTCAGCCAACAAGCCTTGATTGAGTAGGGTGGTTGTTCCTTGAAAATGGCTTAGAACTAGGGTTCTCAGGCTTAGCTTAGGTTAGGGTTTTCTCTCAGATTTTCTCTTCTGCAGCTCTCTCTAGGTTTTCTAGCTCTCCCCAGGTTTTAATCTCTCTCCCCCTCAAAATACCATGAAAAGAAGGTTTCTAGGGGTCAAAATCCGTTGGGAAGGACATCCTCCTACAACAAACAAAGCCCCCCAGTCAAAGATACCATTTTGAGGAGAGAGATTTGGACGGCACAGGGCATGTCACCTGGGAGCCACGGTCTGTGCCGCCCAAGTAAAATGGCAAAAATCGATCTGGACTGGGCGGCACGCCCTGTGTCACCCATGGCTGGGTGGCACACCCCGTATTGCCTAGGCAGCATGCTCTGTGTCACCCAAGGCTAAGCGGCATGACTAGTGTTGCCTTGGTAGCATGTTGCCTTGGCAGCATGCCCTGTGCTGCACAAACAAAAAATGCTCCAAATTGAAAATTTTATTTTCAAGTGTGTTCCTCAGCCTCTTTTGAAGTTATCAGAAATAACTTTGGGTCAAAATGAATTTATTTGCTATTTTTAATGTTTTTTTTGATAAAATAGGGCGTTTATAGAAATCTAGGTCAAAACAGGGTTTTTACACGGTTCCGGGCAGGCAGACTTGTTCCGGGTCACAAGATAGGTTGTGTGAACTATGGATTTGGGTTTCTTATGTTAAGTATGATCATAAAGGTTCATGAAACCATAGAATTTTTCAGATTTAAAATTGGATGTTTACAATCTGCCGCCAGGCCTTTGCCCCGAATTCCTTTGTGAAGCCCAGGTGCATGATTGACTTGAGGTGGCTGACTCAAGATGGTTCTCTTAGGGAAAACCTTTAAGTACTAGGTCTCGAGGTGCTTTCTTGACAAGGGAAGGGTGAAAGAAGAAGGATCTGGCTCATGACTATGTCTGAGTCGGGAACGGGGGGGAACCTGCAACGTCAGTGCGTGTGCACCTTTAGAGTTAGCTGTCCAGGTGACCTAAGGTCAACCCGGGCTCGGTTAGCCAACCCGACTTTAAGGCTGAGAACCATGAGCTCGTGTATGTGAGGAACCTACTGGGAGCTCATCTCTCACAGGGTGGAGCTATGTGTGCTGAGAGGGAGGATGAAGTGGTCAACCATCATGTGCTTGAGCTGACACAGCACTGATGTTGCCCCGAACTGTGGGATGCAAATGCATGGCGCTCGCAGAGTTTGGCCCGAGAAGGCCTAGCCTTGGACATGATCTCAAGGCAGCATAAAAGTGACCCCGATGTATGGCTCGAGTGGTTGGATCACGAGCTATCAGGTGTGTGCAAGAGGTGGAGGCCGTAGGATCTTCGCCTCTATGTGTCGAGCCGCTAGGCATAGAGGTTCATGGTGGTGAATGAGTAAGGGGGATGGCCTTACCTCAGGAGCAATGACAGCCTACTTGCCTTTTGCGAGAGAAGACATAGTAGCCTTTCGGCGTAAGGTACTTGCCAGTAGTAGGGTACGTGCTGTGTGCAGTGACATGTGTGCCACCAATGCGAAGGGCCTTAGTGGAGGGTCCACTAGGGCTAGAAAGTGGGGAGTTAAGGACCTTCAAGTCCCTTCGCGCACCAATCCAGGCAAGAATTTGGAAGCCAGACTGTCAGTCCTGACTCAAGAGGAGTGTAGGGAACGAGGCTTGAGAAGCTCACTTCCCTAGGACAGTCACGAGTGTGGGGATGAGAAAATCCCCAACTCGGATGAACTGGTTGAACAACCCAGATGCCATGAAATATAGTGCAGAAAGTAAAAGGTGATGTTAATCAAGCAAGAGCAAACCGACGAAGGGGTAATATGTCCCCAATAGAATCACCAAATTGGTCAGATGCCTCGATCTCGCATACCTAGATCTAAGTGATTAGGTGACATGTGTCTTGGGTTCGGAAGACCCAGGACTAAGATCGCTCTCTTCAGAACCTTGTTCGCAGAACAAGGTCAGGTGCCTAATTAGTGAGAGAGGAATTTGATATATGAGGTGGGCAACAACCTCACCTAGGTCCGTGACTTTTGGGCAACAACCTCACCTAGGTCCATGACTTACCCGGGCTGATTCGTGCGGGTGCCCTCTTAGATCACGACGGAAAGCCCCCAAGCTTCTTCAGCTGGTTCGGAATCGCCTCTCTTGACCGTCAATCTCCTTATTTTCTACACAACATTATCATGGTCAACTTGCAAGAAAAGTTGGCCGAAGGACCCACCCTTGTCCTAGGGCAATGCACATTCATATGGTGAAATTAAGGTGATGACATGAAAGGTATAGAAAAGAGAAGAAATCTAGATCGAGGGACGAGACTAGCATGATAACTGGACAGTGACCAACTTGGAGTGGTAGCAAGATGAGCATGGAACGCAGGACCAACACGACAACAATACTACTCGAAACCAAGGCCGATATGACTGTCCTAATCTGGTGTGACAACAAGATGGGCATGGTACTCAAGATCAGCACGACGACAATACAGCTTAATAGCCAGACTGCTATGGCAGTGCTAGACTAAGCCTACCCTCAATCAAGTGAGAAGAGACAAGAATGGAGAGAAGGTGCGAGATGACGAAGAGATGGGTCTCGACGGCGTTAGGCATTGCCACCCACAGCCGTGGAGTAATAGTGTCGCGGCCCTTGGATGGCGTTGGATGCTGCTGCTCATAGATAGAGGGTGAGCAGTGAACTACAGATGGTCCTAGGCATCATCGTTGATAACACGAGAAGACAGCACATCCCTTCATGGGTGGCGATGGCTTCTTGTGAAGAGCGCAGCGATAGCCTCCTGCGAAGCACGCAGCAAGAGTTCCTTATGAAGCACACGATAGTGGGCATGGGACACAAGAGAAACCTTCGGATGGCGACAGGCACCAAGCGCACGAAAGGAAGCTTGCATACGATGATAGACACGGAGCACACGAAGGAAGCTCGTGGACGGTGATAGATGCTGAGCGCACAAAAGAAACTTACGAACAGCGATAAGCATCGTCGCGACCGTTTACGGGCAGTGATAGGCATCGCCATCTGCGATAAGCAGTGGGCGCAAGAGAAACATGCGGACGGTGACAGGCACCGAGTGCACGAAAGGAGGCTTGTAGATGACGATAGACATCAAGCGCACAATAGAAGCTAGAGGACGACGATAGACGCCGAGCGCACGAAAAAAACTTACTGATCGCGATAGGCATCGCCGTGACCCTTTACGGGCGATGATAGGTATCACCATCGACGATAGGCAATGGGGGCGAGAGAAACCTACAGACCATGATCGGTATTACCGTGACCCTTCGCAGGCGGTGATAGGCATCACTGTCTGCGATAGGCGCACACCAGGGTGAGACCCCAGCGGGCGGCGATGGGCTTCGCCATCGGTGATCCTTGCTGAGAGACAGAGACGAATGAAGAGAGGGAGAAAGAAGCTCAGCATGGCACTGTCATTGCCTTGCACGACCTATGAAACCCCAAGATGGGGAAAAAAATAAAGAAATAGGCATGTGTAGCACTGCCACTGCCGCGCATAACCTTTGCGAAAAACTCAGACGAAGTAGAAGAAAGAGAAGAAGAAGGAGAAAAAGAGAGGAAAGAAGAGAAGAGAGAGAAAAAGATTTAACTTAAGCCGAGGGGTACCGTCCCAAAAGTTTCTCTATCCCTCTCTCTATCAAGTTGTGACCCAACAATGAGAAAAGATGGAGATTTTATTATGCAAAATTCGGTCCTCGTACAATGAGAGTATGTGATATATATAGAGTTTTGCCCAAACATTGGTGGATTGATCAAAATTAGACCTAATTGCTGAAAATTAAGATTTAACTGTATTAAATAAAATAGGAAAATAGGGAACAAAATGACTGATATGCCCCTTCATAAAAATTATGAAAATTCCAAAACAGTCCCTGTTGCTGCCTTAGAACATGCGTGATCTTTCATGGATGATCCGGCGTTGCTCTAGTGCCCGTTTATTAGAAAGATGATTGTTTTCTTGTAGGGCTCGACATGGCGATCAATTTGATACCAACTTCAGGACATGGATCATGTTTTTAAGCCACGATCATGTGACTCGAAATATGGATGAATCTTGCAAGCTTCGGATCGATGGTGTGCTCGTTCCTTGATGTTTTTCCGTGATTTCTTCACTGGATCACTCTGAGCATGCTGCCACGATCTCGTGGTAACAAATACAGATTGATTTCTTGCCCGAACGAAGATCTCACAACTTTTAACTTTTTGCTAGAATTTGGAAATCTAACACCATAATTCATAGCCACTTCATCGGCTTCGTGTGCGAAATCTGACATTTATCATGCGCGGCGTTCAGACCTGTGATAGCCATGGACATTACGCACACGATAGAATTGGTTTTATATTGATCGGGCTCTCGAGCGCCGTGATTTGGTCACTCGAGCGAGGCGTGTTGCTGTTGATTTTCCTGCAACTTCCTTCACGGATCGGCAACTTCTCTCTAGCTTTCTTTCGTGCTCGTGCATCATCACGAGGCGTGCCACTTATCAAAACGCTCGTCTTGATAAGACGAATACGCTCACAAAATTTGGACATGATCTGACCTCGAACGAGTGAGATTTGAGCATCGCCATTCACTATTCGTGCCTGCCCCTTTAAGGGTGATTACTTGCAGGGTGGCCGCACGAAAATAGTGTGCAGCTCCGCCTTTTTTGGTCTTTTACCCAACTTCTTTTTTGCTTTGATCTTTTACCCCTAACTTCTTCTTGGAGTGTCCGTTTAAGCTGAAATTTCACCCTTGGGAGTTTTCAATCGTGCCAGATCTAATGACGATGGTCCCATAGCTTTTTGACACATCGAATAGGGATCATGTCATAAGGATCCATTTTAGGGTGCAAGAGGCTGATTCTGTCGAGACTGCTTCTCAGTCTGCACTGCCTTAGACATGTCGAAATACGACAAAACTTAGCAGAAGTCTTTTTGGAGTCTTTATGAAGATGTTGAGTAGTTCTGGGGTCATTCTGAGATTGTCAAAATTTTCATTGTTTGTCAGGTTTTATTGACCGACTTCTCTTTTTATTCAGCATCAGGGACCCATGTTACTGAAAAATATCTTCAAAAAGAGAGAACGAGAGTTAAAAGAAGAGGAGAGAGAAAGAGGTAAAGGAAGAGGAGAGAGAAGAGAGGTGGAGAGAGAAAGAGAGAAGAGAGGAGGAGAGAGAAAGAGAGAGAAGAGAGGAGGAAAGAAAGAGAGATAAGGGAAGAGGACAGAGAAATAGTGAAGAGAGAAGGCGAGAGAAAAAGATCGAAGAGAGGAGGAGAGAGAAAGTTACCTTCACCGAAGGGTACCAAAATTTTTCTTCTATCTCCTCTCTCTCTCTCTCCAAGACGTACCCACAATTTCACTGTGAAACTCTCAAATTTTATTCATGAGATTGAAAACTTAGGGGCGATCATTTTACAACTAGGTTTAACATGTATTTATAGAATTGGGCCCAAATATCGGTGGCTGCCCAAAATTGATCTTAATTGGTGATAATTACAATTTAATTGAATTAAAATAAAATCTAAAAATGGGTATAAAATGAATGACAATTTTACCCCTGCCCAACAATGCATGGAATTAGAAAACAATCCCTGCTGCTGCGTTGAAGGTGCATGATCTTTCATGGATGATTCAGGGTTGGTTCAGTACCTGTTTGGATAAAAATGATTACTCTCTCATTGGGCTCGGCATGAAAATCGATTGGATACCAACTTCGAGCCACGGATCACGTTTTTAGGCCACGTTCATGCGACTTGAAATTTGTATGAATCTTGAAGACTTCTGATCGATATTGTGCTTGGTTCTTGATGTTTTTCTTTGATTTCTTCGCTAATTTGCACTGAGCATGCCTTCACGATCACGTTGCAACAAATGCCGCTTGATTTCGTGCCCAGACGAAGATTTCATCGTCTTGGGTTTTTGGCCGGATCCTGAAATCCGATGGCCGGAATCTATAGCAACTATGACACCTTCATGTACTGATTTCAACTTTTCATCATACATGGGGTTCGGACCAGACATTGCCTCAAACCTTATGTACATGATGCAATTGGTTTCATGGGGATTGGGAAAGCGAACGTCGTGATATGGTCGCTCGAGTGGGTCGTGCTACTATTGGTTTTCTTACAACTGTCTTCACGAATCGCCAACTTCTCTCAAGTTTTTCTCCCAGCTCGGGCAATGTCACTGGGCGTGCCACATATCAAAACACTCGTCTTGACGAGACGAACACGGAATTTGAGCGCGATCTGACTCAAGACGAGAGAGATACGAGCCTTCAAATTTGCTATTTGTGATTATGCAAACCAATCTCCTTTAATGGAGATTGGTGAAGGGAGGCCGCACGGGAATAGCGTGTGTCCTACCCATTTTTAATGTTTCATCCATAACTTTGTCTTGGAACGTTTGTTTAAGCCGAAACATGACCCCTAGGGGTTTTTGACCATACCTGATCCAATGGAGGTAATCCCACAGCAATTTGACGGACCGCAAATAGAGTGCTAGTTACATGGTCTGTTTTAGGTTGCTAGAGGCTGATTTTTCTGAAATTATTTCTTTGTCTGCACTGCCTTAGACATGTCAAATTGCGCCGAAATTTTGTAGGTGGACTTTTGAAGTCCTTGGGAAGATTCTAGCCCATTCTGGGGCAATTATGAGATTGTAGAAAGTTACATTGTATGTCCTTTATTTACTGGCCTCTCTTTTATTCAGCATCGGGGACCCAAGATGCTGAAAAATATCTTCAAACAGTCATAGGGCCAACCATAAGACTGAGACACTCTGCTAATAGTGTCCCTATGATCCAGGCTTTAAGAAGAGTATCAGACTTTAGCCATAATTTGTAGTCTGGATTTTCGATTTTACTCTTACTATCTGGAGAGAAAATATTTTGACTTGGTGTAGAGAAATCACTATTAATAAATCCAAAAAGTTCACAACTCTCAATCAACTATAGTAATTTCGTTTCCCATAACAAATAGTTCTTTTGTGTTAATTTAATCGACACAAAATTTCCTATGTTAAGGGTGGAGGGATAGGGATAGTTTGATATTGACGATAGAGTACCCATTGGATCGCTAAGATCAAATATGGATCTCTAGCCTTATGGATTTAGAGAGAGAAGGACCTTAGAGATTTTAGGAATGGAAGAGATAGTGGGTTTTGATGGATATAAAGGATGTGAGAGTGGTGAGTGGTTTTAAATGGATATTGGAGATGTGAAAGAGTTGTGGGGAAACTAAAAGAAAAAGAACAATTATAAATGGCTTTGATAAATATGAGAAAGATAGCAAACGTATGATGGATGAGAAAGATAGAAAACCTAAGATGGATGAGAACGATAGCAAACCAAAGATGGACGTATGAAGTACTAGACAAGAATGGATGGGTTTATTTTTTTTTTATCTTCAAGTTTTATAGAATGCTATTGACTATCCCTTATTAATGCAAAATCCAATCACATTGAGTAATATGGAGCTCCATTGGTGTTGTAATGCCAACCATCTAGAAATAAAAATAAAAAATAAGAAATAAAATAAAGGAGGAGATTTCTACCTGCGTTAGATTGAGAGAAACTACTTCCACATGGATGACTGAGAGGATCGGTGATGACATGATACCATGAAGAATTTTAGACAGAGAAAGGAACTTTTGGAAAAGATAATTGTGCCCCACACTAATTTGTGGTGGTTGTTTTCATTATATATATAATGGTGATGCAATGGTATAATACACACCTTCCTATCTTGTTACATGTAATATACCCTATCCTATCTTGCTTGAATTTTATTTCTATTAGTTACCAAGTTCTATTTAGTTCCGTAAAGCATACGCAAAACGAAGAAAGTACTCTCACCTCTTGATAATCTATCACTCTGCAATAGATATAGAACTCCCTTTAACCTTTAGTCTTGAGTTAGGCATGTTGGCTAACTGGCAAAGAGTTCGGTTTTGATATAGTGTATTAAAAACGCAGAAAGAATTGAGGCCAAACCATATTGGTCTTCATTTATGCTTGGTTTAGAATTTGGAGATGGCTTCTAACGCTAGTGTATCTCTAGACTAATTTATAAAACTTTATACTTTGGCCTCGACTTGGCACCATTGGAACAAGTGACAGAACGTCACATGAATTTGGAGAACAAGTGGGTGGATCAGTCTAAGAGGCAGACGAACTGAGTGTATGATGCATAACCTTGCCTCTTTTTTTATCAGGATTTTTAAGAGTGCGAAGTTCAGGAAAATTTTGAATGAATCCAATGATTAGGAGTGTAATTGGCTAAGCTTTAAGATCTTATTGGGCTTTTGATCCTGAGATAGCAGCCTGCTTAGATATAGGAGGTCAAATTTGATGAGAGAAAAGCATGTCACATTCAATGCCATTGATGTCTCTTGCTAGGAACCTGTCGTAATCAAACACTGAACTCTAGTTTACAAAGAAGAAAGCATGGTATGGATCCATGTTTCATCGAAAAGAGCATATGGCTTGGTGAGCCAGGCCAGCTAAGAGGGAGCAGTATTTCAGCCAAGTTACATGCTGTTACATCGACCCAGTGAGGTCACCCTTGGAGTTGCTAGTCTTGGAATTGTTTTACTTGAAATAGATCAGGAAAATCATGATGAGAGATGGAAAATAGCACCACAATGATTGTTATTAACAAAATTCCATCCTAAACATTCTTATCCATCTCGAAGTATCCTAAAACTTATGTTAAAATTTTAGTTTTTAAGATTATGTACATGAACTATCAACACCAGAAGTGGGTTTCCTATACAAAGACCCTTCCTATAACGTTTCATGAATTCAATGCCAACAAAGCTTTGCCTTTAGCATGAGAGACATGAACTTTTTTCTAGAAACCATACTCATCATCAACCATTATTTTGGCTGTTTAGAAGCCACTATTGTTAAGAGAAAGAGTTAAAGAAATGGGGCTTAAGCTTTCAATTTTCTTTCCTGGATACCCCAACAAGAAGCTATATCTTCCTCTTTCTTATTGAAAGGGCTGGGGAGCCCAAGCTGTTGCAAACACTGCATTGTGGCCTTTCCATGTGAGCACCAACATATCATCATCTCTCTTCATCCCCCATCCACTGGCATGCTCATCCAACAAGCGCTTCACCTCCTTAGCAGTGTCTTCCATGAATGGGACACTATAGAATTGGGCCTTTTTCATTCTTTGCACCAACCTTGTTCCTGACTCCAGCCTCTCAGTCCTTTGCAGCCCTTCGAAGGCAATGATGTTCTCAATCTTGAAACCAATGTCTGCCTCATACTCTAGCCTCTGGCAACTATCCTTGGGCAAGAATGTCTCCAAAGCATCAAAGGGGATCCACAAGTAGTTGAAACAAGAGGAAATCCTTGAGGAAAGGCTAGCATGACCAAGGTCGTAATCCTCGTCGACCACCGTAACTATAGTCGGATGGAACCCTCTGATTCTCTCCAAGAACTCGTCTCTATAACAAGGATCTATCCCTAAAGCCTCATCGGGAAGATAATGCACAGAATTCTGGCAATTCACCACTAAAGCTTCATCATCCCTCAGATCAAGCACCGATGGATTGAGCTGCTCCATAAGCAATTCATGGTGAAATTTAACACCATCCCTCAAATTGGGCAAATCCTCAAAGGGAATCATCCTGAAGTCAAATGGGACATCTCTAGACTTGGCGAAATTCGACAGCCTATGACCCACCTCCTCATAAGACATGCTTAGGAGAGGAGGAACATGAGGCCTTGTAGAAGGCACTGTGAGGCGAACAAGGGGTGCACCCTCCGGCCTCTTAGAGAGGCTATCAATGAGTGTAGGCCATTGCATACAATGACTGATGCTAATATCCAATATATGAACCCTTTGTGAAGACCCAATAGCCTTACATATTGCACCATTAGAGGCACAAAACCCAAAGCTCTGCCATGGCAACAAATCCACATAGCCAGCTAGTTGGGTCACAGATATGGATCTAACCCTGGCAACGTGAGCCCCAAGAGAGGCCTCCATGTTCATAGCTGAAGGGCAAACCCTTGAAGCCCTTGAAATTAGCGCCCTCAAAAACCAAGATGTGAGCCTTTGATTAGGGTCCCCTACCGAAGAAGCAACGTTGTTTAGAACCCACATTATTTGTTGAGCTAGGGTTATGTCGTTTCTCTCTAGGGCACCACCACAGTGCAGGAGGAGCTTCTCTATGCAATTGGCGTCTAGGGTTCCAAGGCAGCCCTTGAAAACCCTAGAGAGAGGTCCTTCATTTCTGGAGATGGAAGAAGGTGGGGTCAGTGGAATAGGGGGCACGGCCTTCATCCTGTTAGAGAGAGAGAGACAAATAGTTACGTGCATGTAATTAGGGTACGGGAGAGAATGATATTATGGGGATCCCGTAACAGGTGTCGGAAGAGCATTGGTGGGAGGAGAGTGTGTGGAGCTATGCTTTATCTGTAGGCAAGAACTGGTAATGGTAATGGGTCTTGCTGTAGCTCATGCTCTTTTAAATGTGGTGAGAGTTTGAAGGTGGAAGATATGAGAGAGCGAGATACTTTGGGGTTTGTGGCTAAGAGTGGAGCTTGATAAATACTGAGCATGAGTATAGATGTCAGGTTTTAAGGTTTGTTTTCTATATTATACTTGGAAGAGTTACTAAATTACCCTAGTTTCTTTCTACTGAGACATGAAATCAAATAAATGACAAAAAAAAAACCTCATATAAAATCGCTAAGAAACAAGAGTGCCAGAGTGTATTTGGAATCAATATCGTACTTCACAATGTACAAAAGGGTAAAAAAAGTAAGAGTAGGCTAAAAAGAATATGGTTGGAATTAGTAAGAAAATATATGGGGACTCATGGGCTCATTCAAATTTAGCCTTTGATACAGTAGAATGACGAACCAGAATTCGTTTAGGCTGCTCCAAATAGTTTGAAAAAAATTTCTGATGATAATCATCATACCTCACAGGGTCTAACCCCGCCAAAAGTGAGACATTTTATCTTTTTTTTTATTATTATTATCTATTTTCTCTTCCTCTGAGTTGCTTAACCATGTTGTTATATTTTGGTAGGAGAAAGTCGTTTTGAAAAAGTTGAAGGCATGATGGAAACACAAATATTTGCATATGTTCTTCCCCTAACTACAAGAAACACCACCTGACTCTCATTGTATTGAAGAATTACAACTAAAATAGATAGATGATATATTTTCATGAAAATTGAAAATTTTCCTTATGAACCAAGGTTGGTGTGCAATTGAATTAATGTGATGGAAACCTTCACCCTTAAAGAGATTCGACTGTAATATTAGAAACACAAGTTGAAAAATAAAAACAAATAAAAAAAGTACAAAAAAAAAAAAAAAAAAAAAAAAGGAAGGAAGATGAGGGTATCAATGAAATTTGCTGGAAAGCTCTTGGTTGTTTGATATAGATGGTCACTAGAAATTGGAGGGTATGGAGTTGGGAGTTGGGTTGAGGCTGTTTTTCGTGTGCGGCGAGGCAAAGAGTAGGTTAAAAGTGCCTGCCGTAGCCGGCCAGTGTGTTGTCCATTTCATGCTCATAAAATGCCATTCCATGAAAAATCCAAACCCATAAATTCATTTGGTTTCTCTCTCACTTGGCGCTTGATAACTACCCCTCTTCACATGCCTTCTCTTATTTTGATTTCTCCCTCCAACTAAATCCAACGCAAACGACAACAAAGACCCCATTGCTAGAGAGACATGGCCTTTATTCCATAATTCTTTCATACCATACTACATGTACTCTACTGTTCTTGTGCTACATGTTGTGTTCTGTTCATGTACTACATGTTGTCATCTTCACCGTCCATCGTTAAGAACAAATAGTGGAAAATTTCATGTACCAAGTGTTTGACTATTGTTTATGTAATACATGCAATACATGGCCTTTATTCCTTGATGATAGTTGATAGACGGAGGAGATGAACCATTACCCAAAATGGCTGGACATGGCAGATGCTCCCCACGTCAATGGGAACAGATGGCCGAGAACTACATGTTTTTAAATGCTGTGTACTGTTTGTGAACTTCATGCAGCCATATTCCTTCATGACGAACGACGGACAGTAGTGTGCCACTAGCGGCTTAGCATGGACAAGCCGAGGATTAATGCATCTCCACAGTTCGTCATCGACAACAGGGTCGAGAACAGCATGCAGCATGGACATAATGTACAAGTTGTGATATGATGGACTCCTCCCATTTGGGAAACATAGACACATTGATACCCATGATAATTGTCATACAAATTCTCCTACTAATGATATTTCAGTTCCACGTGCAAATCCCAAAAGGCAAAAGAATGGAGAGAGAATAGTCTTACTGGCTCAAAAGCTAGAAACTATTGAACAGCCATCCCAGCAAACATGTAGAGTTCATTTCTCATTTGCCCTTTGAACAGGGAAGATTGGTAAAATACTTCAAAGAGAGACTTAACAGGAGGGAACAAGGCAGCTATATGTTCGAGGTGAAAAAATGTACAATAAACTGTAGGAGAGTTCCCATGGAGATCATAAAGTACTTTTTCTTGAAATAAATCATCAAAAGTCCTAGGTTTTGGACTCCAAGACTTTGAAAACTTATAAAACTTTAAAAATTGACAGATATGATGTACTATTAACATGACTTGAAATCTTTTATTCTTTCGTTTTTTTCATATCTATACATCTCGAGGTCGAGATTGAGGGTTTTCTAGTATTGGAACAACTTTTTTGTGACGGTTTTTTTAGGTGTGCTCACTTCAATTGTATAAGGTGGACACCTTGTTTTAGCTTTTTCCATTAATGAATATGTATCCCCATACAATTAATGCAAACGGTTTGATTTGCGGGTCCAAAGGAATTTTCTCTAATGTCCACTTCACTTACCGAATTCTTATGCTTTTGGAGGATTATAAGAATAATTGAGCCAGGTGTGATGGACTATAGGATAAGATGTGAAACAGAGAAAAATCCAAGGCCCTCTAATTAATAATTTAGTTTAAGTTAGGCATTGTAATTTTCATCCTTGCATCACTTTAAAGATTTCGATTGCTGATAATTTGTCGTTAGTGGAATTTAATAAACCGAGGTGTTCCCCATGCAACTAAAAAGACAGTGAAAACAAAGTCACAGACGCGTGTATAGTATGTGAGCAAGAAATTAATAAACTACTTTGAGAACACAAAGAGAAATTTTGATGGAAGTGCAATAAGACGTGATCAACACTGGCTTTCCCTCTAACAGCAATGCCCTATTGTATCCCATATCATTTATCTGTACTCTTATAGAAACAACGGCTTTGACTAACACCACCTAGTCTCAAGGGGGTAAATTCTCAATGCCTACCTTGTGCGGCTCCAAGCCTAAGTTCTAACCCCAACCAAAGTGAGGCCAGCCTTCTACAGAATACATAAGAGAAATGGAGCACAATCACAAATGAGGGTCACAACCAAGCAATAATCAAGGGTTGTAGCCCGCTGGGATTCCACTATACACTTAAAATGTATAAAACCAAGGACTCTCCACTAAGAGTCCGGAAATGGGTTTTTATAGCCTTGGGTTAAATTCAAATTTAAACGCAACTGTACAATTGTCGGTAATGCCACCACCATGACCGCATGGAGGCCACATGGCCGCCACCACACACTCTGGGTCGATTACACATAACCGAAAGGACTTTATGTGATCTAGTTGGAGTATATATTCTTTTCTTCTTCTTTATTTTTATTTTTTTTCTTTTTCTTCACGGCTTAGATCACTCACAAGTAGTCTTTTTACAATAAATCAACTTTAAAAGAAAATAGAAAAACAAATTTAGGATCTTAAAAAGTTGATGCCACTTAAAACCTTTCTTTTAATAACCAAAGAAAGACACAAACTATGTCTGGGAATAATAAAACACACAAATAAATATGACAAGAAACAATAAAAAGAGTGCTAGAGATTAATTCAACCAGGTTTCTAACACCTCATACCAAGTCACCACCTTCCGATAGCGAGGGATCAATGGTCAACGTTCAAGCTCAATCTGGGGAAAACAATTAGGACAAACCCTCCAATGAAAGAGGAACTCATTTCAATAAAAAATCTCAAACTTAGCTAAAACTGCATGATAACCTAGTTGAGAGAGATGGATCTCCTTACTACGCTCTTAACCTTTTAGGCAATATCACAAGAAAATGGGAGAGAGAGACATCAAAACTACAATGAGTGGGGTGTGGCACTTTTCTTCAACATGAGAGAGAGAGAGTTTCTATGAGAGTTGAGCCGTGCCCCCTTTCTTACCATAAGAGAGAAATAGTTTCTATAAGAAAGAGAGAGTTACTATGTGGTGTGTGCCCCTATATGTGAGCTTTTGAGAGAGAGAGAAGAGATTTTGGTGTAGAGAATGTGGGTAGGGGCCATCCCTTTTTATAGTGCATCAAGGGATTTTAGGGCTTTTTAGGGTTTTTCATAGCTTGATTGAATATGCATCATTGATATTGGTTGAGTTGTGGGATTGATCGCTCTGAAATATGTATTTGTTAAAATAAATAGAGAATTTTTAAAACAAACATCAGATTCCAAATGGGAAATCATAGGACATCACATTCACTCGTACACTTCATATTCGAAACACATGCTTTATTACTTAAACTAGGTACTGAGTAATTTCAAAGGTTTAATCCTCTATTACATTTACATCAAATTTGAAGAACTAAAATAAGTTGAACATCTTTGATTCTAATTTTGAAACCTATACATTCGTTTCTAAAGAAGAAACTTCAGACATGTTAAAAGGGAAAAGATAACGTCGAGGGCATATCATCTCATATACATGTTAAGCAAGGACTTGTTATCCTTTTATTTTGGCCATCAAAAGGGAATGGGTCTCTATTTGAAGACATTTTTCAGCACCTTGGGTCCCTGATGCAGAATAAAGAGGAAGTCGGTCAATAAAGCCAGGCATACGGTGGAATTTTCGACAGTCTCAGAATTTCTCCAGAACAAATTAGAATCCTCTTAAGCACTTCAAAAGGCCATCTACCAAGTTTCATCGCAATCTGACATGTTTAAGGCAGTGCAGACAAAGAAACAAATTTCGGAAAAAATTTCTAGCACCCTCAAACGGACCCATTAATTAGAACTCGATTTTCAGAGTATCAAATTGTTGTGGGAATGCCGCTATTGGATCCTACACGGTTGAAAAACCACAGGGGTCAAAGTACAGCTTAAACGGACACTTCAAGAAGAAGTTATCGGTAAAAGATCGAAATAGGAGGAGCCACACACTATTCCCGTGTGGCCGCCCTGCAACTAAACTCCATTATAGCGCAGTCTCAAATATTGACTTTCGGGGTCCATATCTCATTCGTCCCAAGACAGATCGTGCTCAAACTTTGTGAGCGTGTTCGTCTTGTCAGTACGAGCGTTTCGATATGTGGCACGCACTGTAACGACACTCGAACAAGGAAAAAATCTAGAGAGAAATTATTGATCCGTGAAGAAAGTTACAAAAAATCAGCAACGATAAGCCTCGCTCGAGCAGGCGAATCATGGCACTCGCGCATCGAATTGACATGAGACCAGTTCCGTTGTGTGCGTAAGGTCTAAGGCTATCTTTGGTCTAAACCCCGTACATGATGAACAGTCTGATTTTGCACACGAACCAATAAAGTGGATGAAAATTTCGACGTCGAAATTTCAGATTCTGGTAAAACTTTCAAAGTTGCGAAATCTTCGTCCGAGCAAGAAATCGAGGTGCGTTTGTTATCACACGATCATGATGGCATGCTTAGTGTGATCCAGTGAAGAAATCATGGAGAAACATCAAGGAACGAGCGCACTATCGATTCGAAGTTTTCAAGATTCGTCAAAATTTCTATCGCATTAGAGTGGGTTAAAAACATGATTCATGGCTCCAAGTTCGTATCAAATTGATCATCATTCCGAGCCGTACAAAAACACAATCATCTTTCGATCAAACGGGCATCAGAGCAGCCCCAGTTCAGTTATAGAAGATCACGCAAGTTCTAGGGCAGCAGCAGGGACTGTTCTAAAATGCCATCTATTATTGGGCAGTGGTAAAACAGTCCTTTTGCACCCATTTTTATAATTCTTTTTAATTTAATTATCATCAATTAGGCCATGTTTGGGCCCAACTCTATATAAAATTCAAAACCTAATTGTAACGACCCCCGGTTCTTTCCTACACATTGACCAATAAAATTCAATTTTTACCTTGAGTTCGTGGGTGGATCTTTAAGAGAGAAAGAGGAGAGAGAAGAAAATAGTTAGTACCCTTCGGTAAGGTAATTTTTTCTCTCCTTCTCTTTTCTCTCTCATCCATATCTCTCTTCTCTCTCTCATCTCCATCTTTCTTTCTCTCTCCTCTTTTTTCTCTCATCCCTACCTCTCTTCTCTCTCTCTTCTCTATCTCTCTTTCTCTTTCCTCTTTTCTCTCTCTTCTCATCTTTACCTCTCTTTTCTTTTTCATCTCTGATCTTCTTTATCCACATTCCTTCTCTCTCTTTATCTTTGTTTCGTTTCCTCTCTTTCCTTCTCTTTCTGTTCTCTCTCTCTTTCTTCTTCCTTTCCGTTCATGCATGATGAAATCTATCGCCTACCATGATGTCTTCTTGCTTCAGGGACACAAATAGTGAACCGGGCCTTAACCCAAGTGGTAGGTCGGGCCTATATCAAAGTCTGCTTGTCTAATTCTCTTTCATGGATGACAGATGCACATCGCCACTCAAAAACACATCGCCGCCCATGTCTTCTCTCACTTCTTCTTTCTTTGTCATGAAAGGCGGAGGCACATCATCGCCCATGTCTTCTCTCTCTTCTTTTCCCTTGGACGTGGACGGTGGAAGCACATCACCGCTCATGCCTTCCCTCTCTTCTTCTTCCTCAGACACAGATGACGGAAACACATTGCCGTCCATGTCTTCTCTCTCTTCTTCTTTCTTTGTCATGAATGGTGGAAGCAAACCGTCGCCCATGTCTTCTCTCTCTTCTTCCTTTGACACAGACGATGAGAGCACATCGCCACCCATGTCTTCTCTCTCTTGTTCCTCTGATACAAACAACAAAAGCACATCATCGCCCATGTCTTCTTTCTCTTCTTCCTCTCGCACGGACAGCGAAAGCATATCACCGTCCATGTTTTCGCTCTCTTCTTACCCTTCTGTCATGGATGGCGGATGCTTATCGCCATCCATGTTCTTTTCTATCTTGTCTATCATCGCTGTCTAGGTTCTCCTTTCTTTCTTCTCTCTCTTTTTTTTCTTCTTCCTTCTTTCCTTTTCCTCTTTCTTCTCCCTCTGTTCCTCTTCTCTTTAATTGCTCATCTCTTCTTCTTCTCACATGCACGGCATCGGTAGTACTGTGGATGTCTCTCTTTCTCTCTCTTCTTCCTTCTTTCTCTCTCGTTTGACCAAGAGAGGCTAAGACAAACATTTTCATGGTAGTCTTAGCATCTAGTAGTATTTCCATTGAGCCAGTCTTAGATATTATGCCCGCCTTACTGCCACGATAGGCTGCTAATAGTGCCAGACTGGTCGATGATCGTTTTAGCGTCTAATAGTGTTGTTGTTGTGCCGGTCTAGTTACTGTGCCCGCTATGCTACTACGACTGGTCAATCACTTGTTGGTCTAACTGTTGTATTAAGTCTAGTCACCTAGTCAAATTCTTATCTTCTCCATTCCGCTGCTCTACCCCTTTCTTCTTCTTTCATCTATTCTTTTCCCCTTTCCTCTCTTAGATGTGCACACCTGTATACATTCGCTCAAAGACAAGGTGGGGTCTCTTTTGGCCCAATGTGTGATTGCAGAAATAGGAGAATATAGACCAAGGGAGGTGATTTTGAACCCGTTCTACTACTGGGGGGCTTTCTTCGTGATCTAAGACGGCGCCCTCGCAGGCTAGCCCGAGTAAATCTCGAACCCACCTTAAATACCTCTCTCATGGTTGGTATACCTGCCCTCTCTTCTGAGCGAGGTTCTCGAGAGAGCGATCTCAAAGTCCCGATTTTCCCAAAACTCGAGACACGTGCTGCCCGATCGTCTAGATTCGGAGGGCAAGAATAAGGCACCTAACCAGCTTGGTGAATCCACTAGGGACTTACTACCCCTTTGTCGGATCGTTCTGTTTGGTTAGTTTCTTTTTTGTCTTTATGTTTTCACACATCACATGGCTGTTGGGTTTCTAAACTCGTTTATCCAAATCGGAGATTTTCTGATCCCCGCATTCACGAACGTTCCCCGGGATCAAGTTCCTCGAACTTCAGTTCCAACCTTCCTTTAGAGCAAAGACCGAGTGTCTAGCTCCCAGGTCTTAACATGGATAAGCATGAGGAGGGACTAAAAGGTCCCTAACTCCCCATCTCCTAGTTCTGATGGAACTTCCGTCAAGACATCCCACATCGGTGGCACACACAACACCACTCACAGCATGCACCCTGTCACTAGCAAGTCACTTGTCAGTCGTATTGTCGAGGTACACTGGAAGGCTGCCCAGTCCCTTATTACAAAAGGAAAACAAGTTGCCATTGCTTCTTTGGGTCACCGTAAGGTTATCCCCTGCACTCCTACACCACCACGAGTCTCTATCCATAAAGGCCCCACACATAGAGGTGGAGACCTTGAGAACTCCACCTCTCGCACACACCTTAAGGTTCGTGGGTCATCCACTCGAGCCAAACCTCAGGGCATCCCATATGTTACCTCGATTCAGTGTTTAGGATCAGGCCATCTAAGGCTAGGTCCTACCCACATTATACATGTGCATCCCACCACTTGGGGCAGTGTTGTCGCTACATCAACCCGAGTACACGGAAGATGACCCCTCATCCACCTACGCAAGATACACTAGCGCACATTGTAAGGGGCAGGCTTCCACATGTTCTCTTAAAAACTGTTGCTCAAGGTTCTCGGCCTCTTAAGGCTAGACCACTTGCTCGAGCCTGGGCTAACCCCCAAGCCACCAGTGATCCTTTTTCAAGGAGCGCACAAGCGTCGCCGTCACACACAGCCCCTCACTTTCGACTCAGGGACCTCATGAGTCAACCCTTCTCTTGCCATCCCCTTCTACTTTGGGCAAGCACCTCCAGACGAAGACCTTTCCCAAGAGTACCATATTAAACCAGCCCCATCATCTCGGTCATGCCTCTGGAGCCCATAAGAGAGCTCAGGGCATAGACCCGACGAGAGATCAAGTCCATTATCCTCCTTGGCCCAAGATGACCCCAGTTCTTAGCCCACACCCGTTGCTTCACTTAATGGAGACAACTCTTTCTTGCCCAAGAAGGGCTGACCAGTCGCAGTCTTGATCGCAGTTCTGGCCGGAGGTCCATCAAAACCTCAAATCTAAACGGGATAGAGGTCTGCAAATTCTGACTAAGGAAGTGACCAAGGCAGTTGGGGCAACCAGCTCTGATGACCCTCTTCACCTGAACTCCTTCTACCCTCTTCAGATGTTAGAGCCCGAAGAAGGAGTCAATGAACCATGCACTGTGGTTAGCGTCGTAGAAGATGATCGAGCCACTCAGCAGCCACGATCCCAATACCATCGAGAAATGGTCCTCATGCAATCGGCATACAAGTCTCGAGTCCAATCGAGGCATGCTAACCCCCTGCTGACCGATCGACCGCATGTGACCTGTCAACTTCGCAAGCCCTCAAATGCACCTAAGGCTGACCTTCCTGAAGAAACAGTCAGCGTAATGGTTGTGAACAAACTCTGTGACTCTCACGAAGAGCGCATGAATAAGTTCAAAAATATGGTGCGCCCATTGGTGGACAAGATTGATCGCATAGATGACGCACGATAATCAGTTAACCATGAGGTCAATTCCCATCACTCAGATGATAGACCTCCAACGCAACCCCTTCCCTTTGCCTCACAGGACATTTCCGTCCCTCACCCCATCTCACAGGAAAACACCAATGCTATGGTGACCCATAGCTTAAAGAACAAACAAATCTCGGGAATACAGGGTGCAATGCCAAAAGCCGTACCTTTCATACATTGACTTGGTACTATTTCTCTCAGATTACAAGAAAGGGAAGTTTCCCTTATTCAATGGAACCATGTCCCCGAACCAGCATATCTCCCTCTTCCAAGCAGTGTGTCGAGAGACAGTGGTTGTTGGGAGACTCCTTCTCCGTCAGCTTGTTGAAACCCTTGATGGCCCAACTTTTCAATGGTATGCTCGGCGTCCCCTAAACTCAGTACATACCTGGGAGGAAATGGAGAAACTGCTTCACCAGTGTTTCTATGAGGTCGAGAGGGAGGTTCAAACCATCGATCTTCTCGCCTTGACCCAAGATTCCGATGAGCTCGTGGACAAATTCATATCAAGGTGGAGAAATTTGGTCGCTCGCCATCCCAATCCCATGCTTGAGAAGGAAGCAGTTCAAACCTGTGTGCGAAACATGCGACCTGAAATTTCTCTACATGTTGAAGCCTCCAATCCGACCTTCATGTCAGAACATATCTCAAAGTCAGTCCGTATAGAAAGTCTATCATGTCACAACGGCAGGTCACGACAATAGCCAGCAAGCTCATGGAACAACCAGGGCAATGGTAGCTCTCAGACTAATACCCGGGGAAACCAATAGAAAGGAGTGATAAGTGCGGCCATCACCGTAAGCGATCCAAAGACATATTCCTCCCAAACTTTGAACTTCTCCAAAGGGGTAAACACAACAAAAGCGCCTCAGGCATGCAAACAACAGTAGTTGTACAACGGCGTACCCCCACCTATGAACCTTAATCGGGATGATTATTGGACCAGGGATAGGAATAAAGTTTACCCTTTTGAAAAGGAATGGGTCCCTTCACTTCGATTATTATTGGAACATAACATGATCGAGCTCCCAGGGACCAAGTTCCCTGATCAAGCTGGACTCGATACCCAGGCGAATTACTGTGCTTACCATCAAAGGATCAACCATCCCATAGATGACTGCTACACACTAAAAGACGTTATTGAAACCCTGATTCAAAAGAGTCAGATAAAGCTTGAAGAGCTAAAGAAATCATTTGGGGCAGCAGAAACTTCCCATGTAGTGACAGTCCAAGAGGAAGACAAAGAGCCTGATCTTCTTCGCACCTTGTTCATTATGATGCTTCAAGAAGGTCTTCTCACACAGAAATCGGAAAGGCAGTCCTGACGCCTTGCTCAGAGGACTATGGAACATTGGTGCCCGTACCATCAAATATAGGGTCATGACTTGAGCGAGTGCTCCAGTTTCCATGATATAATCACAAAGAAAATACAGGGATGCCAAGAAGCTTGTAACGCTCTAGAAGGAGATCCCCAAATCACTGCTTCACCGGTGCAAGAGAGCCTCCCAACACAAGACCTTCGTAATAATTATTTAGACCCTGCTGCACACTCAACTTCCCAATAGTGGAGGCTCTACCATGGGAGAAGTAGACTGAAGTTCTTAAAGCGACAAGCAGTCTGCCAAGCTAGGGCTATTCATAAGCCTAGTGAGATGAATCAAGCACCACCACAGAAAACCAGAAGGAGATGGGCACCAAGGACTCCTCGCCGAAGAAACAAGACGGTTCAACCTCCAGTTGGGCAGGAATTTCTCAGGCCTCTTCCCCCATTGCTAACTTTACTGGACTTTATCCTCGGCGCGATCGCCCTTCCTTCCTCATCCTAATAAGAGGATATCCCTCAGCCACCTTCTCCTCGGAACACGTCCAATGAGGGTGATGATGTTAAAAGAACTCCCCAACGGTCTGAGTCGAGGAAAGACCTAAAAGACTCCCTGCACACTTCCAAATCTGATGATGACGCAAAAAGCTTCCCAAATCGGTCCGATGAGGGGAATGACCTTAAAAGTCCCCCACCTTCTAACTCTTCACCTTCTTCTTCATGTTGTTCTCATCCTTCCTCTTTTATGTCTCCTGTAGGTACAACCTTGAAATGTACAGACTTCAAGGCTCTTGACATTAATATATGCAGGACGCAATGGAGGTAGTTGAAAAAGACTCTGGCCCAAGCAGCTTGATTCATAACAGTTGTTGATGCCCTGGTAGCTAAAGCCAAGGCAGAGCCATCTTCTTCAAAGAAGCAAAAGAAGTCAAAGCCGAAGAAACCCCAATGGACCCCTGAGCCTGACTTTGAACAGAGACTAACAGAATCAAGAGGGCAGAGCTTTTATGCTCAGGAAGCTTGGCACACACTACAAGTCTACGAAGTATCAGCCAGCGAGGGGTAAACACTGCAGGCACACGTGCAAAGACTATGTAATTCATATCAGGGAGCTTCTCGTTCCACAGTCATTGAATCTCAACTTCCCAGTAACTTTCAAATTAAACTCCCACAGCAGGATACGACGTCCATATCCGCAGCTGATCCGTTTATGCCTAACTCGATAAAGGTGCAGAAATCATAACCTACCATGGAGCCCTATTGGAAGTAGAGATGTCCGGATCATGGCACTCCATACTTGAGGTTAATGAAAAGACCTCTGAGGACAATGTAGAAGAGTTATAGGAAGCCCCAGAAGAATGGGAAGAAGGCGATCAACCACAACAGATGAACTCGAGGAGATAAATCTAGGTGATGAGACTGATCCCAAACCCACTTTCATCTCAACGAATATGTCTCCAGAAGAGAAAGAAAATTTCACTACTTTCTTGTGAGCAAATCGAGACGTCTTTGCCTGGCATTACCATGAGATGCCTGGTTTAAACCCTCAAGTCACCGTTCACCGTCTTGGCATCGATCCGATTGTCAAGCCCATCAAGCAGAAATCAAGAAGGTTCAGGCTTGATCTTGAATTACAAATCGATGCTAAGGTGACCAAACTCAGACAAGAAGGCTTCATTCATAAAGTCAAGTATCCAAAGTGGTGTCAAGAAGAAAAACGGCCAAATCAGGGTCTGCATTGACTTCCGCGACCTGGATACTGCTTGTCCCAAGGATGACTTCCCATTACCGTTCATTGTGATGCTCATTGATTTTACGAATCATTGCCAAATCTTTTCCTTCATGGATGGATACTCCGGGTATAATCAGATACAGTTGGCGACCGAAGATGAGGAAGCCACCACATTCTCGACTCCAAAAGGGGTCTTCTGCTGCACAATGATGCCTTTTGGATTAAAGACTGCTGGTGCCACATATCACAGAGCGATGACCACCATCTTCAAGGATATGATGCACAAAGAGGTGGAATGTTACGTAGATGACTTGGTGGTAAAATCCGAAGTGAAATACGCTCACATGACGGACCTTGAAAACGTGTTCCAACGATTAAGCCTTCATCAACTCAAAATAAATCTGCTAAAGTGTGATTTTGGCGTGCGTTCAGGAAATTTCTTGGGATTTATTGTTAGACACCAAGGATTGGAAGTTGAGCCAGCCAAGATCAAGGCTATCCAAGAAATGCCGCCACCAACTACATTGCGAGAGCTGCGGTCTCTCCAAGGACAGCTGACATACATCTGCCGGTTTGTCTGAAACCTTTCAGGTCATTGTAAGCCTTTTACACACTTGTTAAAGAAAGATAGTTCGTTCATCTTGGATGGAGCATGTCAGGCAGCTCTTGATGACATTATGCAATATCTGCTCAACCCTCTAGTGCTCTCTACACCAGTCTTGAGAAGACCTCTCATCCTGTACGTAACCTCTCTTGATGAGTCACCCGAAGCAGTATTGGCGCAAACCAATGACGAGGGGAAAGAGACCACGCTATACTTTCTTAGCCGCAGGATGCATGGGGCTGAGAAGAATTATCCCCCTATAGAGACGATTTCCTTGGTCTTGATCTTCATAGTACAAAAACTCCGTCACCACTTACTTGGTCATGAAGTGAAACTTATATCAAAAGCAGATCATGTAAAATTTATCATGACATGCCCATTCAGGTCGCCTTGCTAAATGGGTATTATAGCCGATGAAATTCAACATCACGTATGTCCCACAAAAGGCCATGAAGGGCCAAACTTTAGCTGATTTCCTTGTAGGACATCTTGTACCGGCAGAATCTCCTTTATCAAGTGATTTCCCTGAGGAAGAAGTATTATGTGCAGAGCTTACTCACATGTGGGAAATGTACTTCGACGGAGCCTTTCAATCTGACCAAGGAGGTGCTGGAGTGGTATTCATGAATCCGAAAGGAGGTGTATTTCCTCTCTCTTTCTCGCTCGCCGAAGCTGATTCCCATAATGAGGCAGAATATTAGTCTCTTATAATTGAATTGGGGATAGCCTTCAATCTAGACTTGGAATAGCTCAAGATCTATGGCCACCCTGAATTGGTTATTCGTCTACTCGGGGCTACAATTCAATTATCCTCACCAGGGCCCACGATTGTTTGGGTGGTAGAATGGAGACATATTGAATTGAGAACGGAGGTAGACGCGGATGATGAGAGAAATTTTTTCCCAGAATGTTCCCCTTATCCATTCAGAGCACTTCTATCAGCTAAAGAGGTTATTAAGACTGAACAAGGGATGTCATGGAGTCACGAAGCTAAGGTTCAAAACTAGGAACCAGAGTTCTTCGATCCATTATGTGGTGAAATTGAGCAGATAGAAGATTGGAGAGAGCCCATCACTAATTTTCTAAAACATGGCAGACTCCTGAAAGATTGTGCTGAGCACAATAGTGTGCATCTAATGTCTACTAAGTTTACTCTCCTCGAAGGAGATGCTCTCTTCAGACGGTCATTTGACGGATTCTTCTTAGATGTGTGGATGTGCAAGAGCCGAAAGAGGTGTTGGAAAAAATACACTCAGGCATTTGTGGACTACACCAGTTTGGTCCTAAGCTCTATGAACAGATAAGCAGATTGGGGTATTATTGGCCTTGGATGACTGTTGATTCCTTAAATTATGCCAAGAAGTGCCAGATGTGCCAAATACACTCGAGTCTTGTTCATCAGTGGCTCCAAGGTCACTCCCACATGCTCACACATATCATGGCCGATGGTTCAACTATCATTATGATAAAACGAGACAAGCAAAAGCTTACCCCCTTCTCCTCACCCACTTCAGGGCTTTTGGGACCTGAACCCATCACAATTGGTCTCCAAACAACTAATGCATTGCAAAATAAGCTCTTAGCTCGAGGCAGCCCAAAAATCTACACTCAAACATGCACATGACTTTCCAGACAATCGAAGGTCTTCTAAAAAAATGTACATGCATGCTAATTGTCCTAAGGCCGCTCAGATAAAAAAGGCAGGTAATTCAAATACCAAGCCTTTCACTTCACCGGGGGTTGGATCGCAAACCACCCAAAGCACTTCTGTGGACCATGCACACACCTGCATGTCCAATGATGTTGTTGACGACAAGGGAAAAAGGCCATTAAACACACCCTTAGTTACCCCGGAGCCCCTAACTACATGGTACTCAAAGAAGTTTCCTTCGAGCACCATCTTGTCCACTCCTTCTTCTTCATATGCATGAGTTATCCCACGAGGCTGGACTCGGGGTGAGATGGGCCATCAAAGTCGACCAAACAGCATGCCCGTTTTTCAGGAAAACCCAAGCTGCCAAAGTCAACCTCGAGCTCCCTTCTCCCAAGGTACTATACGTTACCTAAATTGATCAATTTCTCTCTCATCTCTGTGGGGCGAGCTAATCGACAAAGATGCCAAAGTCAGTTCCAATTTTGGGAGAAAATTTATTGGAACTTGTACAACAAGCAAATGAGGGGAATGAAAGTGCCACTTAAAAACAGGAAAGTAGAGTCTTCAACTTCAAAATACCTATGAAAGTATAATTCGTCCTATCTGTTGCAAGCCATGGAAGAACCTGAGACAAGTGGCAATGTTCACTGCTGCGTCGTAGAGATGCAAGAATATGAATCTAGTTCATCTAAACCACGGCCCCAAGGCCATCACAAGCAATCAGGGGAAATATGGCCCCAAGACCGTCTTGAGCCCATCCGAATTGAGCTATGTCAAACGTCAGGTCCAGCAGCAATGAGGCACTCAGGCTGCCAAGAGTCAGAACACACTCGATCTATAAGGCATTCTCAAACTCAATCCGGGCAAGCTGAGCCCTTATTACTTAGACTGTCTAATCATGATTTAAAGAGAACCAGAATCACCCCTATTGCCAAACTACTTAGCTCTAGTGAACAAGCTCATGTAATGGTAGTAAGCTATGAGTGGGAGGAATCTGAAAATCTGATGGCTCGCTTTGAGAACCTGTTGAGCAACATCTTGGATAGGCTTAATGGACTTGAAGATGCTCGACCTGTTGGAGTGTCCTGGCATCAAAAGGCAAATTTTCCTCTTGAACCCCAACATGAAGAAGTAGAAAGGAGACCCCCGCCTCCTCCTATGTCCCAAACTCCAAGACCACTAAACCCCCATGTCTTCTTCGATGACCAACCCAACATAGCTTCTCAGGCTATGCCATTGGAATTTACTCAAGAAGATGTCCAAAGAATGATCAACAAGCATGCAAGGCTTACAAGCTTCAATGTCACAAGAAAGTATTCATTATAAGAGGCCTTACCTACCTTTTATTGATCATATCCCCTTCCCCATCGGATGTCAAAAGGGAAGGCTGCCTGTCATTAATGGCACTGGCTTGCACCTCCAGTATGTGGCTCATTTTATGTCAGCATGCCAAGAATTAGCCTCAAACTCCAGACTGCTCCTTCGGCAGTTTGTATAAACCTTGACGGGGCTTGCCTTTAAGTGGTATACACGTTTGCCCCCAAACATAGTTCACTCTGGGAAGAGATAGAGCACTTGTTTTACTAGCGCTTTTATAAAGTAGAACGAGATATTCAAGCTATAGAACTTCTCACTATGACCCAAGGGATGAACGAGTCAGTAAACGAATACATCCAAAGATGGAGGGATCTTGCAATGTACCAAACTAATCCCATGATTGAGATCAATGCAGTACAAACACGTATAAGAAATATGAAGAAAGAAATTTCCTCACATGTTGAAGCTTCTAATCCTACTACCTTCTCAGACATAATCACAAAAGTAGCAAAAATAAAGAGCTTGCTAAGACATCATGGCGAGAATCAAGCTCAGACCTTGGGGGGTTACACTCACAATCCTATCAGCAATAGGTCAAACCTTCATATTGGTCAACTAAGAAACTCGTTCAGTGAAGCAGTCACTATCACACCTCTTCGACCTAAACTCCCAACCAATATTTCTCCTCTCCAAACATTAGACACCTCAGGGGAGTTACCCTCTAGGGATAAAGGGGACCCTCAACAACAATAGCTTCGTTTACAAAATTATAACAGGGTACCTCCACCGTAAAACTTGTATCGGACTGAACAGTTCAAGAAAAGGCTGAGCCAGTAATACAATTTCAATAAAGAATGGGTACCAACGCTTTTGAAGATGTTGTTACAACAGGGTATGGTGACTCTTCCTAGCACCAAAAGACTAGAACATGCAGGAATGGTTAACCATGGAAACTACTGCACCTATCATCGAATGTTAGGCCACGCCATACAAGATTGTGTTTAGTTGAAAGAAGACATTGAAGCCTTGATCCAAAACGGACAAAACAATTTGGATAGTCTCAAGAAAGCTTTTGAGAGTATTGAAGCTTCACATATGACCACAGTGCAAGAAGAACAATCCTATGGGGTTCCTATGAATGAGTTGTCTCTCAAGATCTTGATTCTTTTTAACATGTTGGTGCAACAATAAATGATTATACCTTACGCGCCCAAGGATATGAATCATTCAAAAGAAGGAAATTAGAACTTGTGGTGCCAATATCATCAGCTAAGGGGACATGATTTATGTCATTGCAGGGGATATCAGATTATCTTGGAATAACTTATGTGAAATGGTGAGATTATTATAGAATACTCATCAACCTTACCTCTGAAGAAAGTTCAAGAAGCCGAAATTCCACAACACAAGAAGCACAAACAGGTTCAAGGTCCCATTCTGATCACCCCAAAACCCTTGTTCACCAAGCTCCTATTGAAATTCATGTACCATGGGAAGAACATCACAGTCATGACAAAATGAAAAGCCTTAAAAGGGAGGCTATTCGCCAAGAAAAAATGCTGCCCATGCCACAAATTCAAAAGGTTGAACATGTCAAGGAAAAGAAGAACAACAAAAGGCCATCGAAAACTCAACACCACAAGGTGAAACTTCCCCAAGTTCTAAGAGAATCAGCATTTCCCATTGCCCCTCTTCCTATCTGGTACGAATTTTTCCTAAGGCAAGTTCTCTTTGTTGAGGGCGGTCAATACATAACTATAAGGGAAAATAAAAATCCGTCCAATACGGGCGAGGACACCAAAAGCACCTCACAGCAGTCATATATAGGTGAAGACTCTAAAACCACCCCTCAGCTGTTCATGCTGAGTAAAGACCTTAAAAAGCCCCTGCAAACATCCAACAAGGGTTATGACATTAAAAGGCCATCGATTACGTCTAATGAGAGTGAAGACATTAAAAGCCCCTTTGAGTTTAATTCAGGTGATGACCCCAAAAGCAACCTGATTTAGTCCAATTTAAGTGATGACCCACAAAGCTCTATACCTCTTTCTATCCCGGACACTCAAAACCCTTCTTCCCTCTTAAAGTCTCTCTTTGAGCTCACTATGGAGTGCCCAAATTTTGAGGCTCTTAATGAAGAGCACATGGCTAGCAATACAAGTAGGCAGCATAGCAAGCAGATAAGGAGGATGGTCGCTCAAAGGGTCGGATTCTCAAGTTTCAAGGATGCTATAGCCTTTGCGGCCAAAAAGGGTACGCCTTATTGGCTTCTAAAACTGACTCCAAAAAAGAAGTTCCAGTGGCCTGTAGAACTCGACTTGGGGGAATTGTTGAGGAACCCGAAGAGAAAGAGTTCTTTAAACTATGGAGCATGTCACATGCTAGTGCTTCATGAAGGAAGCACGACAACTCCTGTTGATCAAATAAGGTTGATATCAAGAAAAAGATTAATGTCAATCCAGAAGCCGGCTCCATCTAAGCCCTTGAAATATCCGGGACCACCATTAGTTCCCTATTCTGACCCATCCATCGCCATTCAGAAACCCTCTCCTCTCTTAAAAGACCTCGGACCTCCACTAATCCCTTACTCAAACACTTAGCCTTCTCACACTAAAATTATTGTGCCATCACAACCTTCACCTTGTCCTATCTCACCTACGCCTATTCCAGTTGCGCAATCGAGCCAGCCTTCTCTTCCTGACCCCATGACTATAACCGACTGTTCCGTGGGAACTGTAGCCAAACCCTCCTCTTCTAAAGCCACTCCCTTACGTCTTACCCCTTTAACTAGTGGTAAACCAAGGAGCCGCTCATCCTGAGGACGACAAAGTCAAATATGATGTGATCGGGCACTTGAGGAGACTTCTAGATCTCTTGAGTGTCTATGACGCCCTCATGTTATCCAAGGACTTTCGTATGGCTTCGGTACAAGCTCTCTCCTACCCTGAAGCATATGAAGCTGAAGTTGAAAGATTTGAGGTAGACCCTGCATTCCTTAACAGTTTCATGGCTATCACATTCTCAGATGACGAACTTCAGTTGGGAGAGAAGTTCCATAATCGAACTCTCTTTGTGATTGGTGAGCTGCACGCCTGTCAAATCAACCGGATCATGCTAGATGGGGGATCAACAGGAACCTTATTCCTGGAAGGATTCTTTCCCGAATTGGGTTGTGTTGAGCAGATTAAGCCTATGATTTTAACAATTCAAGGATTCACTCAACCGGGAAAAAAACCGGCTGGTGTCATCCATCTTAAGCTTAAGATTGGGGATCTGAATACTTCCCACTCTCTTTCATGTCATTAATACAGTTACTTCCTACAATATCCTACTGGGTCGTCCTTGGTTACACAATCATGGGGAGGTTTCATCCACACTCCACATGGGTTTTTCAAATACAGCGGAGACAGGAGGCAACAAATGGTCTAAGAGAATGTTTCCCATTGCCGAGTCATATTATGCTTATGCAAAATACTACTTTGTGGACTCAATGCGCTCTTAAGAGCTAATGTTACCCAAGAAAGCTAGTACATACCCAAAATTGAGAGAGACTGGTTCAACCTCTCATGAAGATGTGGAAGACATGACAGGGTCACTTAATCACATGTTTCAAGAAGAAGAGAGATATGGAAAAATGATCCCTTTGACACCTGTTGATGTAGATCTTCCTACCTCCCCAAAAGAAGTGTCGTAATGAGAACATGAAGGAGAAGCTTAATCTTTTATTCCTTCTCCATAACAATCTCTTCCAGTGGAGGCTCATATTGAGCATGACAAAAATGAAGTCACAAGTTCAAGCATGTTAACAGCCATAGACACTTATGCTCATGATGGCATGAAGGTGATGCATATCCCCATTCCTTTCGTCGAGGGTGAGACACCACTGGTTAGGTGCCTCGATCTCGCCTCCCCGGATCTAGGTGATCGGGCGACACGTGTCACGGGTTTGAAAGACTCGAGACCTGAGATCGCTTTGTCGAGAACCTTGCTCCAGATCAAGGCCAGGTGTCCAACTGGTGAGAGAGGAATTGAATGTGAGGTGCGGACTAACCTCACTTGGGTCTGTGACTTACTCGGGTTGACTCACGCGGGCGCCCACTTAGATCACGACAGAAAGCCCTATGAATGCTTCAACTGGTTCAAAATCGCCTCCCTTGACCTACAATCTCCTTATTTTATTCACAACACTATTCATGGTTAACTTGCAAGACATGTGGGCTGAAGGACCCACTCTTGTCTTAAGGCAATGCACATTCGTGAGAAGTTGAGGTGATGAAGAAGAGAGTTTGAATAAAGAGAGAAAAGAGAGGGGAACTTGATAAGGGGACGAGACTAGCATAATAGCTGGACCAGTGACCGACTCGGAGTTGTAGCAAGACGGGCAGAAGGGGTTTCAAAAGTTAAAGAAAAGGTTGACTGCTGCCTCAATATTAACCTTACCAGAAGGAAACGAAGGTTTTGTACTTTATACTGATGCTTCCCACTTGGGTGTGTATTAATGCAGCACGGGAAGGTTATAGCCTATGCTTCCAGACAATTAAAGTCGCACGAGCAATACTATCCGACTCATGACTTCGAGCTCGCAGCCGTGGTCGCTTCCTTGAAGGTTTGGAGACATTATCTTTATGGACCACAGTTTAAGATATTTACAGAACATAAGAGCCTCAAATATTTATTTTCTCAAAAGGAATTGAACATGAGGCAAAGAATATGGATGGACCTACTAAACAATTATGAATGCACGATAAATTACCAACCGGGCAAGACCAATATAGTAGCTTACGCTTTGAGCCAAAAGCCCTTAATAGCAGTAGCACATCTGATGGCCCAAGAAATGAAACTGATAGAAGATGCAGTGGAGCGGTGCCCAACACTACCCTCTAGTTCTGGATTAGGAATAACTGCGGGTATAAGAGTGGAACCCCAACTCTTTCAATAGATCAGGGTAGCTCAAAAGACAGACCCCCAGCTCATGAAAATCCTAGAGGAATTAAAGCAGGAAAGAAAGGAGGATTTTTCTATCGGTAGTGATGATTTGTTAAGTTTTAAGGAACAGGTATGTGTCCCAAATGATGAAAATACCAAGAGGATCATTTTAGAAGAGGCACGCCACTCCCATTATACTATACACCTAGGAAGCACAAAAATGTATCAGGATTTAGAGAAGACTTTTTGGGCGAATAACATGAAGAGGAAAGTGGCACAATATGTTTCTAAGTGTCTGATCTATCAACAAGTAAAGGCTGAACATCAGAGACATGCCAAACTGTTGCAACCTTTGCCTGTGCCAGAATGGAAGTGGGAACAATCACGATGGACTTTGTATCCAGTTTGCCAAAATCAGTCACTGGGCATGACAGCGGTTGGGTAAGTTATTGTGGATTGATTAACTAAGGAAGTACATTTCTTACCGGTCCGCACTACCTATACCTTAGATAAACTGGCTCAGCTGTATGTCATGGAGATAGTAAGGCTACATGGAGTACCTGTTAGTATTGTGTCCGACAGGGACTCTAGATTCACTTCGAGGTTTCGAAGCAGTCTGCAAACAACCTTGGGGATGAGACTCACTTTTAGTACTGCTTTCACCCCCAGACTGATGGATAGTGAGAAAGAACCATTCAAAATTTAGACGATATGATGAGGGCCTATGTCGAATACTTCAAAGGAAACTAGGATGATCACTTACCCTTAATAGAAATTTCATATAACAACAGTTTTCAGGTCAGTATTCAAATGGAACCTTTCGAAGCCCTGTATGGGAGAAAGTGTAGATCGCCATGTGTTGGGAAAAAGTTGATAAGAGGAGGATGATAGGGCCGAAAATTGTTCAAGTAATGTCATAAAAGAGAGCCCTAATTCGAGAAAGGCTTAAAACATCTTAGAGTTGGTAGAAGAGTTGTGCCGATAATCACCGAAGGGACCTTGAATTTAAAGTAGGTGATCGAGTCTTTTTGAAAGTGTCACCAACAAAAAGAATTATGAGGTTCGGCAAGAAAGGGAAGCTTAGTCCGCAATTCATCAGACCCTTTGAAATACTAGAGAGAATCAAAGTCGCGGCATATCGACCGGCCTTACCGCCTGAGTTGGCTAATATTCATGATGTCTTTCATATTTCACTATTAAGGAAGTATCAGCCTTATTCGTCCCACATCTTGAAGTATGAACCAATGCCGATCAGGGAATACTTAACTTATGTCGAGCAGCTAATTGAGATTCTAGATGGGAGGGAAGTTTTGTGCAACAAAGAGATTCCCCTCATCTAGGGTTTATGGAAGTATCATTCGAGCGAAGAATCAACATGGGAGCGAGAAGATGAAATCCGAGTTATGTACCCCCATTTATTCAGTTGACGATTTTGAGGACAAAATTCTTATTAGGGGGGATGATGTGATGACCCAGACTTTTCCCGACATAGTAAATTGCATAGAGGGATGAGGACGGAATAAGTAAGCACGCGGTGTTGGTAAACGCGCGGTAGAAGTAAGTGCGCGGCAGAAGTAAGCACGCGTCGATGGTAAGCACGCGATAGAAGTAAGAGCATGGAAGAAGTAAGCACATGGCAGAAGTAAGTGCACGACAATGGTAAACATGCGGCAGAAGTAAATGCATGGCGATGGTAAGCACGGGGCAGAAGTAAGCATCCGGCGATAGTAAGTGCACGGCAGAAGTAAGTAGTCGGTGATGGTAAGCACGCGGAAAAAGTAAGGGCGCGGCGAAGTGAAAAGCAAGTGACGAAGTGAAGAGCACGCAACGAAGGTGAAAATCACTCGACGGAAGTAAGCACGGCAGCAACAATGCAACGTCGCAAGTGAACAAGGGATATCGTTGGGTGAGTAATGCTGGCTGCGGCACTGTCGTGCA
Organism: Amborella trichopoda; assembly: GCF_054954075.1. Classification (NCBI taxonomy): domain Eukaryota; kingdom Viridiplantae; phylum Streptophyta; class Magnoliopsida; order Amborellales; family Amborellaceae; genus Amborella; species Amborella trichopoda. Next base: position 44,011,827 of record NC_142337.1, on the reverse strand, counting down.
TGGTTGATGTTTGCCACTTGTTTAGCTGCATGGAAGCTTGTTGCCACCTGTCAGTTTGGGGCTTCCACCTACCAGGGGGGGTACTTAAGCCCCCTCTTCTCCCTCACGTCCCTCACTCTTCATTCCTCCACATCTCTCTCTCTCTCTCTCTTTCTCTCCCTCTCTCTCTAAGATAAGCTTTGGGAAAGCTCTCACCCTCACCTTGGAACAACCATTGTTAGAGTTGAAGAACTGTGGGAAATAGGATTGGAGGGCACCATTGTTGTTTTGGTAAGTGGATTACTACCCCCTTACATCAAGTTGTATGAAGCATGATTTAGCCATGAATAAAGCTCGAGTTTAAGCATGAAATGAGACTTGAGGTTCTACTGAAATTGGGTAAAAGAATAAGATAGCATGAATATATTTGTGCTCTATTTTTCTAGAAATTTGGCCTTCTTTGTATGAATTGTGGGGCACTGTTAGCATTTCTGTTGAGCCTAAAAATTTGGGGGTTGATGCCCTTATGAGTCTAGTTTAAGCTAGATTTGGCTTCATATGGTTATCTTGGATGGGTTTGAAGTTATGGAATAGTTTTTGGAACATGTCATGCTTGTATTGTGATTTTTCAAGGAATTTACCTGCTATTGGGATGAGATTTTGACTAAGAAAATTATATCCGTTTGACCTCAAATTACCACCACTGAAAAGGTATATGAGCCTAATTTGAGTTTGTGTTTATAGTTAGTTGAGATTCTTGATAATTTGGAAGATATGCTTTGTTTTATGCATATATGTCACTGTAAGCAGACTGTGATAATTTTCTAAAATGTCACTCTTTTTTTCTAAGAGTTTGACTAAGCAAGTAAAGTCCAAATGACACCAAACCACCGTCATTGGAAATATTTATGAGTCTACTTCAATGTCCATGTTTTCATTTTGTTCTGATTTCACATGTATGTAAAGCTATAGTTCGGAATATTCTAGTAGGTCACTGTGGATAGTTTTAGTAAAAACATAAAATTGATGTCTTTGATGTCACGTAATTTGACTGACCAAAATGTATCCATTTTCTTCCAAACCACTTCCTTTTGAATGTTTCATGAGTGATCTTCAATTCACATGTTATTATATGAATACTGATATCTGACAGCTACGCAATGGGTCCTCCATTGGTAGTAGACTCTCTGTTTCTGTTATATGAATGTTGATATCTGATTGCTACGCGATGGGTCCTCCATTAGTAGTAGACTCTCTATTTCTGTTTCATGAATAATGATATCTAACCGCTACACAATGGGTCCTCCATTAATAGTGGAGTATACTACCCATATGATAGGAGTAGAGTCCAGTGGTGACTGTAAATAATAGGGTGGTTCGCGTCCCCCAAGTTGTCATGGGCACTACGCATTGGGTCCTCCAATGGTAGCGTAATGCCCTCTCGCTTGAGGGCACAAAAGAGGGTCGTGTCTTGCAAGGCTTCAGTCTATCAAAAAAACCAAAACGCACAGGCGAGGTGTGCGTCAGTAAGGATATTACAAAGTGGGACCTCCACTTGTCATTATCCTCCTTCCCGAATGAAGGTAGAAGTCCCAAGCTTCAGAATTGGCTTAGCCAGATTAATGTGGCTTTTACTTCGAGAATAATTTAGTCTGTTCGGCTTATCTGAATTCTGTATTCTGTATGAATACCTAACTGTAATTGTGATTTGCATAACAGTTGATGCCATATTGGGAACAAGTAATGCTCTGTTAATTGAGTCTTACTCTTTTTAGATAGCAATTATATGTACTCTGATGTATGACCATACTCTGTGTGACAACACAATTTCTGATGAACTATGGGCATGTTATTATGTATGTACTGATAGTCGAGAATGTAAGGGCAGTGATCTAATTACTAGGCTTATTGCTCACTTTGCTTATTTCTTTTGCGTAGAATGTTAGTGTCTGATTTGTTTGTAGGGAGTTAGCAAACTGGTGGTAATGGGCGCTCTGAGTTTCTAACTGGCTCAGGATTCCTTTTGGCTTTGTAGGTGTCTGGTGGCATTGCCATGTGTTACTTCTTTGAAGTAATATTTTGAGATGAATGTTAAGCTTGTAAGCCTCAAAATTTGTTGTATAGACTTTCGAAAAATGAATGAAGTTAACAGTTTTAATTTTTTTCAGGTTTTAGTTTTCTCTGCTGGTTGGATGAGTATTTTCCTTATTTCATGGTTTTCTTTGATCCCGCATTTATAACACGTGTTGATGCCACTCCCACCTGAGTGACTTACGCGACCTCCAATTGTAATGCCAGACTCTATTGCCCTTCGGTTGGGAACGGTAGGGGTCAGGGAGCGGGGTCATGACAGTAGGCAAGAGAGGAATAGAGAGAGAGAAATAAAAGAATTAGGAAGAGAGAAGGAAAGGAGACAGAGAAAGGAAAGAAGAAGAGAAAGATAAGAAAGAAGAAGAGAGAGAAAGGAAAGAAGAGAGGAGAGAGAAAGAAGTAGAGAAATAGGAAAGAGAAAGAGGAAACAAAAAGAAGAGAGAGAAATAAGAAAGAGAAAGAAGAAAGAGAAAGAGGAGAGGATAGAGAAAGATGAGAGGAGAGAGAAAGTTACCTTTAATGCCTAAGGGTAACACGTAAATCTTATCTATCCTCTCTCTCTCTAAACCGTGATCCAAATTTTGATCAAGATGGTGGTCCATTACATGAAAGCATCACGTACTTATATAAAAAATTAATCCAAACATGGGTGGATGCTCAATTCTTATCCGAATTGTGGAAAAATAGGAATTAAATGAATTAAATAAAGTTAAGAAATTAGGGGCAAAATGACATTTTTGCCCCTCACCCACAAATCCTGAAATTCCAATTAAGTTCCTATCATGGCCATGCAACCTTTGCGATCTTCCGGGATCCATTCGGGGCTCTTCAAGTATTCATCCGGCCAAAATATTATTGCTATCTTAATCGGATCGGGAAGAAGGTGGTTTTGATATGCATTTTGAGCCATGGATCGAGTTTTTGGGCCACGATCACGAGGTGTGAAAATTACGAGAAACGTGCGATATTTGATTCAAGAAAACGCTCATTTCTCATTATTTTTCTATGATTTATTCACTATATTTTGGCGAGCATGCCGTCATGAATGTTTGGCAATGAACGTGGCTCGATTTGGTGTTCAAGCGACCGTTTTCCAAATTAGGTGTCTTGGCTGAAATTTAGTTTCCGGTGGCTGAAAATTATAGTGACTTCATTGCCTCTTTGTGAAGAATCCGACCATCCATCATGCATGAGGTTCAGCTCAAATGAAGCCTCTGACCTTGTGCTCTTAACAGGATTAGTTTCGGGTCGATCTGATATGCGAGCGTCGTGATGTGGCCACTCGATCGAAGCGCGCACCTGCTGAAAATTCTGCAACCATGCTCTCGATCGCGATCTTCTAACTTCTTTTTCTCCTGGCTCGAGTCACGACATGTGTCATACCATATATCGAAACGATCGGGCAAATGAAACGAACATGTTCCCAAAATTTGAGCTTGATCTGACTTAGGACGAGAGAGATATGACCTTCCAAAGTTCAACCCGAAATCATAAAACTCAGTTTCCATTAATGGAAACTGGCTCAGTGAGAGTGCATGGTAATAACGTGTAACCTACCCATTTAGGATAATTTGGCCATAACTTGGTCTAGAAACATCCGATCAATCAGAAACTTGGTCTTTCAAGGTTTTCAAATATTCTGGATCCAATGACGGTGGTCTCATAGTCGTTTGCTGTTATGGTGATAGGGTTGTAGTTATAACGTTCATTTCTAAGGCACTAGAGATCGATTTTCCAAAACTGTTTCAGCATATTCATTGCCTTAAATTTGTAGGATCACGATGAAACTTGACATGTGTTATTAGGAGACTCTTAAACATGATATTGAACCTTCTTAGGCCATTTTGAGATTGTCAAAAATTTCACCTCTAGATCAAGACTTATTATCCTAAGGCTTCCGTAGTCCACAGGCATTTTGGTAATAACGGGCTTAGGTTGTAAATTACTCTCTCTTTATTCGCATCGAGGATAAAAGTGTTGAAAAATACCATCAAATAGCTGCAAGACTTCATTCCCCCACTGCTCAAGATTCCTGAGAAGATATCCAAATATGTCAAAGGTCTCCTTATCATAATGGAATAGTTTCAAGGCAGCCATACGATCCTTCACTAGGTTGATCTCGACCTCCAGATTAGAAAGGGAGCACTCCTTCACTCCCTGAAGACTCAATTGTAACATGTTTCTCACCATTGAAGCTTTTCTAATCGACGCCAAGGAAGTTACAGAAGAAGAGTCGGTTAAAACCAGAGGAGGAACCTTAGTGATCACCACTGCTTCCTGAGGCACCAAAGCTAGAGGTTCATTGGAAAAGGTGACTAACTCAGACGAAGTCCCTTCACCTGAAGGCACTCACAACTACTATAAGCTCCAATCCAGCACTAGAAGAAGCAGCAGGTCGAGACTTTACTTCTGAAGCAACGGAGGTAGGGGCTTTAAGAATAACTACTTCTTATTCAATAGCTTCAGCCTCAAGAATGCCTCCCTCCTCAATGATGGTACAGAGGAAGTATCCCTGACTCAAAGAAGAACGAAAAGGGGATGGCACCCTTAGTAACATTTTCAGTATGAGATGCCTCTATCTCAACTAAAGGGGGGGAGAATGCTCTCTGATCCATGATCAAGTTCAGTTATTTGAACCGTAGTAGCTTCGACAATGATTTCTTGAGCAGGGGTCGCCACTGTCGAGGGCATCACAAGGCTTGGAGAGGCATATGTCTTCGCACGCTTCTTAGGACGAGAAGGCGTGTCAGCCTCCTTTCTCAAAGTGGGAGGCGTCTGGGGAGGAGCACTTGGGCTCGATGCAGCCCTCTTAGTCCATTTCTTTGTGACTACGGGTTTTGTAAGTACATTTGGTTCAGAACTTGTAGTAGTCTTCATTCTCCTACTTTTTTCTTCTTTACCCCGTCTTTTAAGACGACTTGGAGGACAACTTGGGTCTTCTTACCATGGCAAGGCCTGACTGCAGGGGCACAATGAGGTCCAATTTTTATCAAAGCATTAAGGTCTTGAATAAGACGACCTTCGTGACCAAGGACCACACGCCCCTTAACCCACTCAAAGATAGAGAAGAGGTCATCAAACAAAGACCATGTTTCACCCTCAAAAGTTAAGTACTCTATGCCGGTGAGGTCTCTGTTCAAAAAACAAGGCTTGGTAAGCTCTTTCCAATCAGCAGGGTAACTTGGCTCATAAACTTTGGGGAAGGAAGGGGGAGAAAGATTTTCCCAACCCTGCTACCACGCTTTACACTATTGATGGCTTTCCATGGATCGTCCGAAATCCAGTAAGAACAGTTGGTGACATTCCACCACTGCCAATAACCTTTTGTTGCATGACCCACATGCTCGTAGTGAGGGACCAAAAACTTGCTCAAACCTGTGAGATTAAGACAGGTCTCCCAGACAATTCTCATATTCATATCCGACCAAGACTCTTGATTCATCCCTAGAGCCTCATGGTCTTGTTGTGCGCCTTACTTCCCATACTTCTTCTCAAACAGTATGGTAAAGCTTTAACCCTGGTTTAGCCCATGCTGGCATGCAAATCTGTGAGTGAATAGCGCTCCAATTTCCTATCTCCCACCCCTATATGAAAGAATACAACCTCTTACACTTAGGAGATACATGATCTCCTTTGTCTCGGTGGTTAGCTCATCAAAACTACACCAAAAGCGTCTATGAAGGCGCTATCAGTAGAACTGCCTACATGAAAGGGGTTCCCACTAGCAAAGAAAGAGATATCGACCAAGAATTTGCAGGCTTCTCCAGGCCACCTGAACACAGCCTTCATTCCGACAATTCTTAGCATATGAGGGTAGCTGTACCTGTAAGGCTCCCATTGATATCATATGCTCCGAGAGTACATGGGTTGGTTCCCCTCTCAGGGAAATATGCAGACAGCCACCTGAAGACATAGTGGACTGGGAAACTCATCGCAAAATGGTGGGGAAAGGCCTCACCAACAATGGACTCGCCTTTATTATCTCTCGAGGGAGCCTTACCTTGTTCAATGGCCCCCATGCCATGATAGATGTTGCACAAGATTGGCTGGGCAAAGGCATACTCATGCCCTTGAGCCAGTCTACAGGCCATGAAGAAGCAACCCGGCTGGATAATGTTGCTCCTCGATCCCGGTAGGGCACACTTGCATAAAAGGTGGACCAAGTAAGCAACTAAGTACACTCGGTCCTTCTCCACTCTTTTAGGAGGAGTAAATGGTCTCTTGGAAGCCTTGATTACTTCTGCTCTATGTGCTTCATCCTCCCACAGGGCACTAGAACTGGCATCCTCGCTATCTTGGCGGTTCCCATGGAAATAATCCCTCTAAACATCAAAATGCACCCCTTTGGATGCAAGCTTGGACTATGACTGTAGAAGTCGGTAAATCTCAAACAACTCACAAAGATCAGGAGGGGGCAGCTCGCCATTTATAAGAAGGTTTCCAAAGATGACTTCATTGCTTAGTACAAACTCTTCGTACATGTGGCCCAGCATAGGCAGCCCACCAATGAAGTACATGTTAAGGAGCATGATCCCTGCTTCACCATCATCAAAATGACAGCTATTGGTGTTATAGTACCATGTCTCCAACAGGGCCTTGATAGTGTTGGGGCATCGATCACAATATCCGGCTAAGCATTGGCAAGCTGCAGCCAATTCGCATGCCTTCAAAGCCGTTGCATGCGATCAAGGACATCAAAAGTCCAAGTGCTGTACCCAAGCATATATTGATGCTTCCCCTCAAAACGGACACCACCAAGGACCCAATGAAGACCAGGCTTCTCTAACATCCTCTTCCCCAGTGTAGGAAGATTTTCATTGGAAACGAAGTTCCTATGAAGTGAATGATAAAAGGGGACACCATTCCCTTGAACTATGGGTTCACCATTAGCATCCTCATATTAGCAAAGTCGGGCTTCCTCTCCCACATATGTGATGCTCAGGGTGCGTGGGTGGGTTCAAGAATACTGAGTGTGGTGCGTCGGATAAAAGAAGCACCTGTGTAGGAATCGATTCCCAATTCCCATCACAAGGCAGTTGATTTACGTCAAGAATTTTCACTGTAAAAAGAAACATGAGGGAAAAAGCATAAACTCAAGCACACATAAGATCAAGTTCAAGACAGCTCATCCAAGTGTTCATTGTGCATGCAGGAGCAATTCCAAGTGCACACAAACTGAAGCAATAGTTATAGCGTGTACACAAGCAATACTGGCCTCACATAAACGCACATAGTGTGTGCATGCGCAAGACTAAGCACGACCAAGTGCGTGCATGTGCAAACACAGGCATGCACAAATTCAATCCTAACTAGAGGCGTGAATGGGCAAGTTCGACTATGACACACATAGTGCGTGCACATGCCAAATGCAGACATGCACGAAATTAAGTTCAGCCAAGTGTAGGCACATGAAGTTCAAGCCTAACCCAGGCATGCACGAGTTTAAGCTTGAAGCGAACACGGGAAAAAATCAAGTTCAACTAGATGCGGGCTCGCGCAAAACCTACCTCATCAAAGTGTACATGGTGCGTGAACACATAAATTCGGGTATGCACAAGGTCAAATTCAACCATAGTGCACATAGCACGTGTATGCGCAGGACACATTACATAAGAGGTCATAGCATGTACACGAGCAAAATTCAAGCATGATGCACTAAGGCTCTAGCCGTACACGCACAAGTCTGAGCATGCCCAAGGAACACTTCACCTAGGTGTCTATACCGTGTACATGCGTGAATGCAAACACGTACAAACTCAGGCACACATAAGTTCAAAGATTGCCCATATAAGTACACGCTCAAAGATTTCCCATAGTGCGTACATGCACAAAGATGCCCATGGTGCATGCTTGCACAGCCTCAGGACTGACTGTAAACTCAATTGTGACACATATAATACATGCACACACAACTTCATGAGTTCATAAAGCGTGCACACACAGATTCAAGCATGCATAAACCCAGGCATGCACAAGTTCAAATATGCCTAGGCCCGCGGTACTCATGATGTATGACTTTTGAGGCATCACCTAAGTGTCCAAACCCACATGCTCACACAAACTCAAGTATTTTGCAGCCTCATCAAGACCCTCATGTTGTGTACTTGCAAAGAAGGCCCTATAGTTAAGCATGCGTAAGTGCACATGGTGTGCAAGTGTACGCAAACCTGTCCAAGCATGGCTAAGATGCACCAAGGTTCATGGTGCATACACGCCCATGAAATGATTGCCTAAATGCACATAGGGCATGAGAAAATGAACAGTCTTACACAAGGTTAACTAACCTCACCAAGAGGGCCCCAGAGCATGCACACCGGCAAGACCGTGCCTAGATGCTCACAGTGTGAACAAGCATGGTCAAACCCAAGCACTTCACAAGGCTCGTGCAAATGGGTCGAAAGGAAGTGCTAAGAAAATTCATACAAATGAAGGCATTCTTAAGAGAGTCAAGATGTACTCAGAATAAACAAAAAGAGATGTTGAGGTATTCAACCAAACACTTGGTGCACAATGGCAAAACTAAGAAGATAAAAGGGGAAACCGAGGGACATGAAAGACAACATTGAAGGTGAAGAAAATGGAAAACGATTCATTCCATGAAGAGGATCAGAGCTTGTGCTGGCCATTGCTGCAAAGTGAACCCAATGGAATTGCCTTCTTACTCTCGGTGGTAAAAGGAACACAATAATAGAGAGTGTGGTAAAAATTCACTGTTGAAGATGGGGTAAAAATGCCCGATCACACCTCTTATCCGCAGCAAATGCACGTCTGTTCGAATGTGCATCCGCCCGAGGCTCCGTCACACAACGCTCAAGCTTCTTCCACTAAAATCATACGTCTGTGCAGTGACATGGCTACGTCCTAGTGTTTTCGTTCAAATAAGCTTGGGTTCATAGATGTCGCACGACCCCGACAAAATGTCTACTCCTCCCCTCCTTTCATGCAAACTCGGGCACACACTTTTTGCGAGGCCCCGTCAAAACACCTTCTCTTTTTAGCCTCTCATACAAACCTGGGTACACACTGTACGCGCGGCCCCATCCAACTATCTTTACTCGCCTCCTTGCTCGGGCATGCAGATGTTGTACGACTCTGTCTAAGAAACTCTTCTCTCTCCCTTCACACGTACATGCATTTCAAGGTCCTGACACGTCTTCCTGTGCAACATGCGGCTCCGTCATGCCTTCATCTTTCTTATGCCCAGTTTTGTATCTGAACTCAAAGGCATCCGTGCTCGTGCTGCCACGTTGAATTTGTCTTCACGACTGGTTAGGTGCCTCGATCTCGCCCTCCGGATCTGAATGATCTGGTGGAACATATTGGTTAGATGCCTCGATCTTGCCCTCTAGATCCTAAAGGATCGGGTGGTAAACTTCTCAGGTTTCGGGGGAGACCCGAGAAGTTTATGAGATCTCTCTCTCAGGAACGTCGTTCGAAAACAAGGGCAGATGTTACCAATCGGCGAGAGAGAAATTTTAAAGGTGGGTTCGGACTTACCCTGGCTGACTCGCGTGGGCACCCTCTTAGATCATGAAGAAAGCCCCCTATAATAAATTTGGTTCGGAATGGCCTCCCTTGGCTCGTATTCTTCCTATTTTCTTCTTTTCTGCAATCACACACGTATATGGAAAAATTTATGGGATAGGTGGGTCAGACCTCACCCTTTTCCTCTCTGATGAACGTACACAAGAATGCGCATTCAAAAAGAAAAAGAAAGATGGGGGGAGAGAAGAATTCGACCGAGCTAGATGATCAGAGCGGTGACTAGGCTGGTTGATAATTGACCTAACGTGGTAGCCAAATGGGCTTAGTAAGGAAGTCCGTCTCACGGGATCACCACTAGATGTTATTACCAATATCGACCAGCTAAGCACGATGGTTAGTCTGTCGTGGCAGTAAAGCGGGCCATGTGATCCTAGTGCAACAACATTACGGCTAGACGACTGACAGAGGAAGAGAGAGAAAAATAATTAATATAAGGTCTCGTCGACTGGCAGAGGAAGAGAGAGAAAACCAATCGATGCTAGGTCTCATCGATTGATAGAGGAAGAGAGAGAAAACCAGTCAATGCTAGGTCTCGTCGACTGATAGAGGATGAGAGAAAACCAATTGACGTTATGTCTCACCAATTGACAAAAGAAGAGTGAGAAACCCAATCGATGCTACGTCACATCAGCTGACAGAGAAAAAAAGAGAAAACCAGTCGACACTAGGTCTCACGGACTGATTGAAGAAGAGAGAGAAGATCGACCGGCGTTAAGCCTCACTGATTGCATCAGACGGAGACAAATAGAGATAGAGATGAGGAAAGAAGAAAGACAAAGAGACATAGAAAAGAGAGAGAGAGAAAGAGAGATAAGAGGAAAAGAGAGAGAAGAGAGAGAAAGAGAGAGAAAAGAAAGAGAAGAGAGAGAAGAGAGAAAGAGAAAGAGAGAAGAGAGAAAGAGAAAGAGAGAGGAAAGGAGAGAGGGATGAGAGAGAAAGTTTCATGCTTGAAGGGTCCCTTTTCTTCTCTCTTCTCTCTTCTCTCACTCACCAAGACGTACTCATAGGCTCAAGCAAGGAATCAAAACTTTTATTCAATCTTCAAACAATCAACTGAAGGCCGAGAGGTCTTGCTATTGTGCCAAAACATGGGTGGATTGATCAAAATTAGATCTAATTGCTGAAAATTAAGATGTGATTGAATTAAAAAAATTTTAAAAATGAGTGCAAAATGATTGTTTTACCCCAGCCTAACAATGTGTGAAATTCCAAAACAGTCCTTGTTGCTGCCCGAGAACTTGTGTGATCTTTTGTGGCTGACCCAGGGTTTCTCTAATGGCCGTTTGATCGAAAGATTATTGTTTTCTTGTACGGCTCGACATAGCGATCGTTTTGATACCAACTTCGAGCCATGAATCATGTTTTTGAGCTATGATCATGAGACTTGAAATTTGTTTGAATATTGAAAAATTCGGATCGATAGTGGGCTCGTTCCGTGATGTTTTTCCATAATTTTTTCATCGTAGTGTTCTACGCATGCCATCACGATTGTGTGGCAACAAACAGGACGTGATTTAGAACCCCGACGAAGATTTCGAAACTTTTGAGTTTTGGCAAGAATCTAGAATCCAGCTACCAGAATGTTAGTTACTTCGTTGGCTTTGCGCATGAAATCTAACCGTCCATCATGTACGGGTTCGGACAAAAGATAGCCCTAGACCTTACGCACACAATGGAATTATTTTCGCATTGATCTGTTGCACAAGCGTCGTGATTTGGTCCATCAAGCGAGGCATGTCGTTGCTAAATTTTTTGCAATTTCTTCCTAGATTGGCAACTTCTCTCTAGCTTTTCTCCCTGCTCAAACATTGTCTCGGGGCACGCCACATATCGAATTGTTCGTCTTGATGAGACGAATAGTCTCACCAAATTTGGGAGCGATCCGACTTAAAACGAGTGAGTTATAGGCCCCAAAAATGATTGTTTGTGACTGTAAAAACAATCACCACTTAATGGTATTTTGGTGCAGTGAGGCCACATGGAAATAGTGTGCGGCCCCTCCTATTTAATATTTTGCTCTTATCTTTGTCCTGGAGTGTCCAATTAAGCAGAAACTTAACCCATAAGGGTTTTCGACCATGTCGAATCTAATGGAAGTGGTCCTATAGTGAT